>NW_027412532.1:7500-607500 GCF_025532065.1 Leptinotarsa decemlineata
TTTCTGGAACCTTAGCGGTATTTGGAAAGGGAATTAATTTCAACTTTTCTGTCTGGTCTAGGTATGTAATATATCGAGCCAAACTATAAGCATATTATTTATATTCTTCATTTTATTTTATAGAAACTTAGTCGTATTTTCAACGCAATCTGTCATACAACCGATCAACTGGGAATAAAACCTTTTTAACCCGAATTATTCTGCTTGGTGTACGAACTTATTTTTCCCACCCCACTTCAGTATTAACTGTTATAAGTTCACGAGGGACGTAACTGGCCGAGATGGAGAATTTGCCCAAAAATATGAAGAAAAATTTAATGAAAATATCGGAAATACTGTCATTATTGAAACCTGAACAAGTTGACAGTAAAAATGCATTTTTCAACTAACAATATTAAATAAATACACAAATTTACATTAATGTACATAAATGTATAGTAATACTCTTCTGAAACCAATACTTTGAGTATATCATCTACTTTATCACAAATAAAATATAAAACATATCATATATTTGGAGGCTTCTGATGAATTGTAAATTGAATAGCAATGAAAATATTCAGTAGAAAAATGCTAGCAAGCAGATGTCAAAGACACACACCATATTTCTTACATTTATGACCCCCTAATGGTTTTTCAAAAATATATTGCCACCTATTTGCAGTTATAAAATATATAGTGTTTTGAATAGACCCAAAGTAGGAGATATTAGCCTTCTATAAGTATATCAACTTTAAGACATGTAGCAGAAGACTTCGAAATAAAGAACTGCAGTAGGTTTGTATTGGCTTATATTTCAATAGGAGTGTATGCACACTTTCAAAATCAAATGTGACTGTTTAATTTTCCATGACAAATCCTGTATTTAAAAAACAATCAATGCTATGATGAAGGTGGTAACAAACATGTCCTATTGCCATTAAAGAGTTACCAGTGAAAATATATTTGAAAAACAAGCCTATATTAACTTGAAAAAATATTTGAATGAAATCAAACCTATCAAAATTCTTCAATCGAAATTTCCCCATGAAACTTATTCGAATTCTGAATTTCTATGAAATGAATAGTAACAAGTATTGGTAATGCATTAAACCGCGTCAAGTATGATATATACGAGTTTAGTCATTTATGTACTCCATTTGTATTTTGGAACATTGCACTTTCGAACAAGTGTTCTTGCTGAAATTTCCCGTTATTCAAGTAATGAAATTTATTCAATTTGGGAATTGATTTTTGCTTTTATATCGAAGCATTCTGCCAAGTATAATCATAGGGAATTATGTTTACGAATATCACTAGACCTGATGTCGTAAACTATCAATGTTTGTTCTCTATCTATTTAAAAAATGTTCCTACTCATAATTTGAAAGGTGTATATTTATAAGACAGATTAATTTTTGGAAAAGAAAGGTTTTGGCTTTATACTTCTCCATCTTTATACAAAACCATGTGGAAATTTTTCAAAAAAAGACAGGAAGCAATCAATTTCAAAGAGGTAACTCATACAAAAATGCGTGGATCATATTTCAATATTAGTACAAAGGCGTCGAAGGGCTACATATGATTTTGAAAAAAACAATAAGTTTTGATTTCAAAGTCGGACTTGAATAAATTTTCGAGTTAAAAGTCAGAATTTAACAAAAATTGTGAGATTGAAAATTATTTTCATCAAATTTCGGCTGAAATCTCGGAATATTGTTGAATTCCGACTTAGAAAAATGAACATAGTGTAAGTACAATATTCTAACTGCTACCAATGTAGATGTAATACGATCTTATATGTGTGTTAAGATATGTTTGGATTCATTATCAACAGCTTGAAGACAGTGTGATAGTTTTCAAATAGTGATATTTAGAAATTAAACTGTTATCGAGGCCTCCAAATCTAACTACTTGAATATACAATATCTTTTCGAAAACATAAAAAATACTGTCATTTTTTAAATTTTCAAGCTTCTTTCACGAAATTTTCAGTAATGAAGGGATGCCTTGAAAAACCTTTTTTTGAATATTCAGTTCTTTGTAGTTTCGAAAAGACAGTCGTATACTTTCAAAATATTCTCTAAAAATACAAATTATAGGAAGATGTACAAGCTCTTAGAGAAGCTTCTATTTATGAGATCAAAAAGCATATAACGGTTTAATCGGTTTTAACATGTCCAAACATGTTTCAACATGTCCAAACATGTTTCAACATGCCCAAACATGTTTTAACATGTCCAAACATGTTGGACTCTGCTCTACTCTACTCTACTCTACTATAGATGGCGACGGTATTCCAATTATTCTGTAAAAGGTCGTTGTATCAGCAGCACCATCTGTGTTCGAATGTTTGCGACCACAAATATTTGTCGATTTACTTCATCGCCCGATACAGGGCGCCGGTGTACAAGCCCCATTTTTTAGCCCTCTATTAGCATAAGAGAACAGCACAAACAAATAAAAAGTTGTTTGAAATAAAATACTACATTGCATACAGTATAATAATTATTTATTGGTTCACAAAATATTTCATTAAGTTCATTAAAAGTATATGTTATTTATTTCCTATTCTATTCATTGATTTTCTTCTTCGTCTTCTTCACCTTCTTGTAATATTGTACCGCCGCATCGGATACATGTACTAGGATTATTTGAGGGAAGGTCGAAAAAAACAAAGGATGCAATTTTTATATAACCTGCGAGACTAACCTCTGTGATTTATCTTGTATAAATATCTCTCGTATATGATTCAATATCCTGCGTGATATCATGCGGAGAAGTAGTTGTTTTCCGGCAGAGAAAAAATCATGCAAAAGAAAGGCAAGCGGCGAACACGTGTTTCTGGCTATCGGCCTCATCAGCGCGATGCAGCCAAATGCAAAGATGGGCAACACATATGCAAACATCACATATGCAAGATGTCATCAACCGCATATGTTTGGTGTCCAATCGAAGACCCTAAGTAACGGTATAACCACGTAGGCAGCTAGACTCGTAGTTACCTGCGTGACTTCCGGTCCCAAATATAAATGACATAAAAATAGGCAAACCGCGGCCAAATGTTTCTGGTTAATGGTCTTACATATAGAGTCCAGAATATTCTGGTATACTGTAAACTTTCTAGAGCATTCCACAACATTTCGGAATATTCTAGAATTATCGGGAACATCATGGTTATTGTGGAACGATATAAGGAATTCATATGCTGTTTCGGCAGTTGAATAGATGAAACTACTCAAAGAAATGCGTATTCAATACAATTTATAGTGAGTTATAGGACGGAATACAATATGATTCTCCACTTGAAGGATGCTGACTGAGCAGAGCTGCATTAGCACTGAAAAATAATAAAAATAGTGGTAGATTTACTTTTTATCTTTTGTCATTATGAATCGATATATTTAACATGTAATTCCATTTGTGAAAGTTACTCTCAAAATAAAATTGTTTTCAAAAAGTCCTTTTTCGAGAAAGAACTTATTTCTAAGGTGAAAATCATATAGTTATTGTCATGCATAGCGTAATGTAGTGATATATTTATTTGGGTACACATGATATCCTCTTTCAGAAGCAAAACCTTCAGAATAATCGCAAAAGTATGGACTAGGATCTGTTTAGCTGAATTGAGAAGGCAAGTTCGCGATCAAAAACACTATTTTTTGTTTCTTTCGATTTATCCAGAAGCACTGCCGGACGGACCGAGCGACGTCGGATTTTTAATGGCCGGAACGCGCGTACGCAAAAGCAACTGTTACGTGTGACGTAACACGAGTGCCGGGACGTCAGTGCAGCAGTGGCAGTGTACGTGAGCGAAGTGTCTTCGGTTGGTGCTCTCCATCCACTCTCATATAAATATGTATGATCAATCACCTTCCTCTACCTATTGTGTACCCGAGTGAACGGCGGTGTTTCTTTTGGCGCTGCAATCCTCGAGTCGATGGTGAGAGAGTGATTTATATGTATCGACAAAGGTTTCATTTCTAAATTTTTTCACTCGTCCCATATTTCTTTCATTTACAAAACCTATATCCATAATTGAAAAATAATTTGGGAACACAATAACAAATGATTTTTTATTAGTAAAATAATAGGTTTTATAAGATAATGTCGCACTCTTTATTCAATTATCTACCTATATTAACGAATTGATTAAAAAAATCCTCAATAGATTGTTACCTACCTACACATTTCTCGTTTCTGTAACCTATGATGGTACCCGTACAAATTCAAAAGAAGTTATATTTCCATAATACATGCTGATCCGAAAGATCGGTTTGTTTTTCCATGAAAGCATATATCCGGTTTGGATGTAAAAATTTAAATATTTCCACTCAGGATCAAATCGCGATAATACATTTTTATAAAACTTTATTACCAACAAATACCATCTAAATGGCAATTTTTTGTTTTGGAGCATCAAATTCAAATGTATTAGTGAGTCTAGTAGACGAACTTGCAGTACCGTTGAAGTTACGTAAAAAAATTAGGTACCAATTTTTTCCTTGATTCTCAATAGTTATTCTATCAACCGACGGCCCGCCCGGCTCCGCACGGGTGTAATGCTGATACAAAATTATTATATGCCGTGCCGACGGCCCCGCAGCCAGTAGCGCCTCAACCACTATGTTCCTGCATTTAAATCTGTAATATGTTCGAAAACATTCATTTAAAGTACATGCTGCAAAGGACCATATCGATTCTTAAAAAGGTCTACGAAAAAGTCCGCGATGGTAAATGTCTATCTTTTAGGGATAACCCACAATAACCATTTTTCATCCTCGAGAAATAATGGCTTAATAACGAAGCGATTTTAAGCAATACCAATTAAGTACTTTGTGCATTTAATATAGATCACTATGGCCCTTTACAGCAAGTACTTTAAATTAATGTTTTCGTAGTATTTTGGTCTATCTCGTATGGTTCACCCAGTGTTTGCAATGTAAGCGCAAAAAAGTGTTTATTTCCGACATCACATCAGACACTTTTAAAATTATCTGTGTTCACTGTATTATGTATGTTATGTGAATCACTCTATCTATTGAAAACACCCGCATCAAAATTCGTGGCGTAGTTTTAAAGATCTAAGGATATAAATATAGGAACAGACAGCTTGAAGCGACTATGTTTTATACTATGTATTGATATACAATTCGCTCAATCCTTGATCAATAGTTAGTAATTTTGATATGTTATGAAAGTTAAATAATTATTGTTTCGATATATCTGATAAGGTACTGATAATTCAGGTAACATTTTTGTTATTTCAGGTACCATATCATTGTATATTTAAAGATTTGTGTGTCAAACTGCGTCAGTTTACTTGAGAATGTTTCAATAAACCGAAACTGGTCGTAACAAATAAAAATAGTAGAAATGAGACAAGTTATTTTTTCTGTCTTATATTTAATATGAATTTCTACAAAATAAATAGGTCATCAATGGAACAAGTTGATCAATTTGCATTTTCAATTATAGGTGTAATTTTTATTTGAAGAAAGTCAAAGGACATCATCTGTGTACCATTTTGTATAATTGTAGGCTGTTCGAGACATAATGAACGGTTTTATTCTATTTACCTCTAAAAAAATTGAACACAACACAATATAACAGATCTCTGGTTTTTGAAGCCACAGCATAAAACAAAGCTATGT
This sequence comes from Leptinotarsa decemlineata, assembly GCF_025532065.1. NCBI lineage: Eukaryota > Metazoa > Arthropoda > Insecta > Coleoptera > Chrysomelidae > Leptinotarsa > Leptinotarsa decemlineata. Next base: position 13,134 of record NW_027412532.1, read on the forward strand.
AATCCAACACTAGACAGCACTGTGAGTTAATCAACTAATGCGTGCTGAACTCAACAAACTGTCCTTTGAAACGCTCCCATTATGAAGACGCCATCTTTGGCATCATCAAAATACTCAATCCTCGAATATCAAGATGAACGAGAGGCTACCCAAAGCGGCTAGTTTTAAAGCCAAAATTTGACAGACTGCCGAACGAGATTTGTTGTTGTTTCTCTGCAACCTTCACTGCAACCTCTTTTATAAAAAAGAGGCATCGACCCCGTTTTTGATATTAGTGAAATGAGTCTTTTGTCAATCAGATTATTTCGTTTCATTACTGTAAGTTTGAGAAAACAACATTCATGCTGATATGCTGTGGTCGAATAGAACCTGAGGTACTGAACGGTTCGTCCAAGTCAGTCAACGGACATACCACTGTAATACGTTTGGTATTTCACGTTCAATTCTACCACGGCCTACCAGCGCGGATTTTGTTGTCTTCAATCATGACTCACGTTTTATTATCGAATGGAATAAGCAAAGAGGCGTACTTGTGCACTAGATATTTTATGAAAAACATTTATTTTTCCCAGACCTGTTTTCTTACGTCAGTTGCCTTATCACTTTTGAAAATGTCTATTTAAAAAAATTGTTTTCAGTTAATCCACTACCAACCACAATTCTCAAAAGTCGAAACTTATGCGAGCTAAGAACTAACGTTTTAAGGTGTGATTCTTATCTCAGTTATCTCTTGTCGTAAAAGTGTACACTCTGAATACTTTTTGTGATTCGATTTTTAATTTAATTTTTCGAATTATTCCGTATTCATAATATACTAGCGAACCGCCCCGTATTCACCTGGGTATCAAAGTATATACACCTACATTTTTTTCTGTCATAGTGTTGCATCAAATTGTAACTGAAAAAATGACCTTTGATACAATTCACTCAAACATACGTAAACAAATATCAATTTAACCCGTCTATCTAAAAACAATATAAAACAGGTTTAAAATTTACATGTAGTGAATCACTTTGAAAGTTACGGTCGTATTTTTGCGACCCAGAAGCTACTGATTAATTGGACTCAGTTGTCTATATTACCCAAAACTAATAATTAGACTTAAAATTTTGGTATATTCAGTATTAATGTAGATAAAAACGCCCATCGTTAGTGAACCCTTTAGAAACTTACCCATTGTTTTTCTCATGATATTCTCAAACAGAAATAGTTTTTAGGAGTACAGAATTATTAAGAAATTCAAATTTTAAGATACGCCTATGCTTCACTCCAGCAAGGATCAAGAGGGTCGACGGAGAAGGAAAGACTACCGATCGATGAGCCTCTGCTCTACACAAATACTTCTCAGTTCAGCTAGACGCTGTTTTGAGGATATCGCTCCTGATTCAACTATGTCGATAATTGAGTAAACAAAGGCAATGAAACATTTTTACAGAGTTAGTTGAAGTGATTAGTTTGATGTTACCAGTCAATATGACGAAGTGTACACTTTTTTATGAAATTGGAAACATAAAATGTTAAAATATGGGATCGTTTTAGTACATATGTCTCTGGTTTGATATGAAAAGTTTGAAAGTATTTTCAAACTGTTACTGGTGCTGAAATTGATTTAATTTTGACATGATATGAATTGTTTGGATGATAAGTTGCTAATGCAAAATTGAAATCGGATGTTTTCAAACGAAACACAAATCAAGTTTCGGATCAGAACGGGGTTTTCTCAAACTTTTCGAGTAAGAAAATAAATATTGGACGCCCAATTGAATCACCCTGTATCCCTCTGCAGTGTATTGCTGAACAGCCTATCTAACCTCTCCGAAGCCACGGAATACAATACGCTTCTACTATAACGGTTTATGTCGTAGTTGGCCCAGTGCCTGATGTCCATCGATTTGCACTACTATCACTCGAAGCCACCAGTGTGTCCTTTATCTGCCCCGCTGCTGCATTTATTTTGCACGAAACCCTTGGCCGGGCTTCATGCCTTTTTAACAACCCGATAATGGAAAATACGTAGGACTGTTATCCCTTTTAGAGTGCTATGAAAGCAAGGGTGTTGTTTTTGACTTACTATGTGTCACGGGGTCAATGGTGTTAGTAAATTCACTGTATCTGATATTTGCATATCAAAATGTTTACAGTAATAATGTTTTTTGGTAATCGGCTACTAAGCTCAAAATAAATCGTTTGTTTAGCACTCTGGTAGAAACAATAAACTCACTAAGAACCATTGAGAATCAATCGCAAGGATGACTGTAATCATCTATCATTACTTATTTTGATTATTTCACATTATCTTTTCTTGAAAGACACAAGTTATCTTGTACCTTTACTCAGTGGAAGTATGTCAACGATAAGAGAGAAGCAAGACTTTCTTTCAGCATTAAAACAAGCTTCGGAATACATTAAAATTTCCAATTTTAATTGATGATAGACACTTCAGATGGAATGAGCAAGTTGAAGAAATTATTTGAAAAATCAGACCACCTCTAGTAAAGTTCCAATATTTTAGAGACAAAGTTTACTCTTGTTTTCATCGAATGCCATAAGGTAACAACCCCAGATGTGACCTGAAATAGCTCGATTATGTAGAATCACCGATTTTGAAAAATGTAATCGAATATGTGATTTCCAGATTTTCAAACTCAATGCTAGAATCACAAGTAGATAACACTACATCTGTGTATTATTATTTTATTATTATCCTATCCCCCGAAACCCCGATACATTCAAGAGAGCGCGCCAGCATTATCAATCAACCCCACACCGGCACCGTGGGGTAAGTGATCATTGGGTCCGGGAATCGTGTGCCTTGAGCCAGCGCAGTGAGATAGGAATGACCGTCTTCTGCATTTGTCCGGCCAAGATTTCTGCCTTGATGCGGTAAGCCAGCATGATTTTGAGATCCCTAATAATAATAACAACCATCTTAAGAAAGTGATCTGAAGTTCGAACCAATTTCGTCTGTGAGTGCAATAATTAAGTTTGCATCATTTCAACTAACTATACACCTATCAATTTTGTCTCATGAATATTTTCGATGGACCACCCTCAAATTGATCCAATACACATGTGTATTTCATAACTCAACAATTTTTTCAAGTGAACTTGGATTGATCTCGCCTTTTGTCTATAGTTTTGGCACTCTATGAATTACATCGTTTCATTCATGTCATCGCACTTTTGTATGTCATCTTGAAATCTTGAAATCTTTGAGAAAGGATGCTGATATCGCTCATAAATCGAAAGGTTTCTCCCGCTTTTTTTCTAAGTATTTGTTTCTAGAGGTTCAGAAAAGACCCATAACCCATATTTCAACGAGTCAGCGTTTGCAAAAAGTTCTACGATACACGAGTGTATTGTTGTACGAAGTCACTTTAAGGAATTCTTTTCCAGTAAGACGACGAGCATTTTCAACGACATATTTTGTGAAGAACCGAAAAACTTTGGGTCTTATCGCTAAAAAATATGTTTCCCTTATACACGACGGACAAAGTGTTTAGTAGGCCAGGGCACGCGGTCGGGGGGCATCTTCGATGTTTCATTGCGCCAAGGCCATACAGCACAGACACGCCAACTCGTAAAATATATTAATTGTTGTGTATCGTGGTAGATACACTAGATACTGGACTGGCATTAATGATGAGTTCGCTCTACCTCCGACCTCTATTCTGCTTCGCTCATTTGATATGCCGGTTTGATTGCCTTACTTCTTCTTTGCGATGAAAACTTTGAGGAAAATGCATGAATACCCCAAGCGTCGGGGAGATATTTTCTTCTTTATGAAGAAAACGATTTATAAAACAGTAGGAGGTACCTATTCTTTATCACAGCTTTTATAGAAAATATATTTCATGTTGATTTACGTACCTAATTTGTCGCATTGAACATCGGACATAACAAATGAAATCATCGAGATTGGCGATTAGGGAGGGTGTTTGAATCGTAACAAAGAATATGTAGAAAAAAGAGTTAATCTAGAGTATTCTAGGTCAAACTCCAATAGATTAGAAGATGAATGGTACAAATTGAAACAGAGTTTACAGAAAATTTTTGTGTTGAACAAAAATTATAGTTGAAAATGAAAGTTGGACATTTAGCCTTACGGGCTTTATTTTATGTAGGTATCATCAAAGGTTTTCGCAACACGAGCTTTTACGGGAAAATTTCGACACATTTGGTGACATTTTTGCAATATTCGTAAGAATTTACTATTTTTAAAATAAAGTACACCCTGGTAATATACTTTTCTCCCAATGTGGCAGGTTGCTCAAGATAGCGGATTAGGTTTTTTATGCACTCCCATGACATGGGTCTTAAATACGAAAAATAATAGAACTAGTTTTTTATAAATTTCATTAGTTTGGACTTCCATTGCCTAATAGGATATAAAATGATTTGAAATCCCTGAAAGAATCAAGAAAATTGAAACGGATAGCTGAAAATAACAATTATATTAAGCAAAAAAATCCTGAAATGAAATTACAATAAAATAAAATATTAGACGATGGAAGTCCGAACTAACGAAATTCACCAAAAAACATTGCCAACCACCTTCAAACAATAGTTTTTCATGCACCTCCATATAAGAGCTTGTCACGATATATTCTTGTGCAGATAAATAAGAATATGGTATGTAACTCGATCTTGACAAACGTAATTCTGAGAAAAAAGTATATTTTTTCATAAATCTTATAAATTGTCTATTTAATGCAATAAATTGACGAGTTTCAATTAATTTAAAACACATTTTCATCTTTTTAGGACACGTAAATGAAAGCTTGTTTTCTAAAATGTTTTTTCTATTAATTTATTAAATTAGTTAACAGGTTTTAATCTTGTTAGATTGATGTGAGAGAGAGAGAGGCAAAAAGGTTTTGCGAGAGGTTGTCCAAACATTCACCAGCTCTCCAGCAACTCTGTAGGTACTAATAGGAAATCTGATTTTACTGCTAACAGCTACCAACCTGATTTCAGGATATATCTGATGAACGCGGGCCCGAATCGATATTAACGTGAACGGCGTTGTTTCTAAAATTGCCTTTGCGCGGATATCTATCGACTAAAACCAAGAGTTTATAAAATAGCGATCTATCGCCACTTCTATTTGTAGTAACACAGACGAATTGGTCCACGGTTGTTAAACGTGATCTCAAATCTGAACATTATCCATCATATGCACTTAATGAGTATTTGGTTGCAGAATGATCGGTATTCAAATATTCGAATAATAACTTCACACTATTAACACTAATTATTTAACCGCTAAAACAAAGAGTCTAATGTATGCATACATAATGGTTTAAGCACTTATATGTAATTTATTATTATCAATCAATGTCGTTGAGTCAATAAATTTTGTTGTTTTTTAAAGGAAGTGGAATATAGCGTACGCATTCAAATCAATTTCTGCTTAGATATACCTAGAGAATTTCCCTTTGGGAACAAACAATGATATTTTATGTAAAACAACGATAAAAATAAAATAAAAACAAGAATAAAAATTAATTGGCGCTCCGGGGCCAATTGTATTGAATGAATACGGAGGTCTTGAATACAGAATTTTTCGACTAATCATTTCACAGTATCAACACTTTTGATCTCTAAACCTAGGAGTTACAAGTACTCATGTAATTTATCATGTCTATGTCGATGAGCTAATAATTTCTTTGTTGACCGAAAGAGACTACCAACATTCTACCAAAAATGGAAACAATATTTTTAAGGTATTTTGGGCAGTAGATTTCATTTTGAAAAGCATTTTTTATTTGCCGTCTTATTACTTATCAGTAAGAAGATTGAAAAATATTTTATTTCTGTTGTTTATTCGATTTCAATAGTAATTATTTCAATGAACAAGAGATAATGTAATTATTCTAGAAGTATAAATTTTTCTTGTTGATTTATAAAATCTCATGTTATAGAAACTCTAATTTTTTGAAATTACGATAGCATTACGTTTTTATGGAATAAATTTTTAAACATTATTTCAATCCGTAGCACTTTGGTTTTGAAGAAAAATTAAACCCTTTTTTTTAAAATAATACCACTTTCCTGCTATCGCCGCGCCGCTTATAATAATAATAATTTGAAGAGCAACAACAGGATATTCAACCAAAGGCATTTCATTTTTACGATTTAACTACACTACAGGCAACCACATGTAGAAAAATACTGCAAACTGAATTTGAAATAAATCAATATGAAACTAACATTAAATATTACATGTTTGCAATATTTATTTCAATTAAACCGCTTACCGTCTGAAAAGAATGTACCGTTTAGATTCTGGTGGAAAAGGTCTCCTACATTCAATATTTGTAACATTTTACATTTCAATAAATTGATGGATGCAGCCGTTACTACGTGGTAGGAAATCATTCTTATACAATTGTATAAGTTTGAAAATGTCCGTATACGACGAAACTGCAGTAACGTTAGTTACAAATAAAAGTGGTAAAAAACATAAAAAGTTTCATTTCTCTTTTCTTTCAGTATTTCACATGAAAATTTTGAATGACCACCACCATAAATATCGCCTTTTTCAATCGTACGAACCACTTAGTGGTTCGTTTATGTAACTCAACTTTTAATCATAACCGTTGTTGGCGACATGTGTAAATATATTTTTATAATAATAAGTCAGAATACACAAACATGAGAAAATGGAAATAATAGAACTCTTGAGATTAACACAATAATAACTTCAAAGCGACTATTAATCAAGGGTGTTGACATGGGACTATCAAATTTCACACGCGACCAATTATGTAAATCGTTCTAAATAACATACATGCATACATTTTTTATTTTTTTGAATCTCGAGGGAGTTGACGGAAAACAAATTCCACAACAACGTATATGACGGGGAGTTTCAGAGTAATACGGACACTCTGGACTTTAAAAAATTGAAATAACTTTTTTTCCTACACATGAAAAAAGGAAAAAACTCAAATTTCACAGATCCTCTATAAGTTCAAGGATTTTTGATGGATTATTTTCAATAGAATCATTTCAAAGTGTTGGAAAAAAGATGAGAATCTAAGAGAAGTACGTCATCATCATTGTACCGATTTCGGTACAAATCAGTAAAAATGGATTTCTATCAATATTCAAAATCTATTTTCGAATTACATTCTTCAGTTAGGCATTATTTTTTCAGTTTTGTGGGATTCACAAAAAATCAGAGAATGAAAATTGTATCAACAAATTTTTAATTTACATATATATTTTTTTCAGGTTTAGATCATAACTTCGGCCCAGCCAATAAAAAATAAAACGACGTCACCTGAGAACTGTTAACATTTATTTCGCTTCGTAAGTATATGTATACTCAGAATGTTTGGTTTTTTAAAATAGCTCAACATTAGAGGAAGTATTCTGAATCTGGAAGTGAATGTTTCATTTAAGATATTGAGAGAAATATCGCTTGGTGGATATAATCTACACATTTTCCGAACGAGTTGATTGATCAAAGCTACAACTGAAATCTTAAGACCGTATCCAACATAAACACCACTCGCATACCAGAATAGCAGTTCTTTTATGTCAGAGCAGTATTTGTGTTAGAGTTTATTGATATTTGTTCTTTTTTCTTCTCTTCACCTTGGACATTTTTTATTTTATATAGGAGGAGTACAAAGCCAAAAAAAGGTTTAATGATTTTTCTTCATTTATCGGAGTGACTTTTTATATCATTTGTTAGTATCACATTCTTTTAGTATTTCATGAAATCTAGTTCTGCAGACTCACCCCCAAATTTATTACCAAAACTTTGTTTTGAAGTGGAGTAGTAAACCGTACAGAGACAATATTTCTTCTGTTTCTGTGTCAAGACTAAATAAATACCGTCTGTATTTTCAGTTCGAATTTTGTTCCCGATATAGTTTTTATTGGTCCACTGAGTATTTCGGTAGTTAATTCATTGTATTATGTATTCATTGACGTTGCACTAATTTCCGCTAATTGGTGACTGGGGAATATAATGGTTGAGTTGCATAACATGATGTCAGAGTTGGCGTAAGCATCTTAGTTTCGAGTCCAAGCAAGAAAACGCTGAGTTTGGGTTTGACGAGTTGAGGGAATTTTCGAATTTGGTGACATGAAAAGAAAATTTATAGTTGAAACTTATTTTGATTATGCAAAAGTTGGTTACTTGAGATGAAAATGGGTCAAATGAATAGGTGAAATTCATCGCTTTCGTCAAAAAAATAAGACCCCATAACGATTTGGGAAAATAGCTAACAAGATTTTGATTTATCATTTGACTCGGTTCTATTATTTTCGACAAATGTCTTATCTGGATAATGAACTTCCGTATGGTTTGTTTCCTATAAGTGTGTATCTACGTATGTTCGGGTCAAATCTATCAACTTGATTTTGAAGAAGTAACCCTCAACCGATTAAGCAGGTATCACCTTAACTAATTGAGCTGAAATTTTGCATACAGGTTTAGTTAGATAACAGTGACGTTATTCTACGGTGGACGACACAAGATGACGGACTAGTTTTTATTTAGTTTTGAGCACAAGAAGAGATGCGTTACTTGAATAAGTTTTGGATTTTCATCAAGTATCGGCCAATTCCATCACATATCTTGAGATTGATACGGTTGACTGGGTATCTTGGGCGATACTTGATGAAACTTCATAACGCATTAAAGTAATACAGTCACGTAGATACAAATTTTAAATCATTTCAATATTTACTCTGTTCGGGCAATGATTAAATAAGTTGAATGGTTATTTCAAAAAAAGTATTTCGTCAAGTATGCCTGATTTTTAGGAAGGGAGCGACGATGACAACAACGCTACGAGTATTCTGCCTCTTGACGACGATGATTCTGATTCCTTCGAGTCTGCCGAACCCCCACCGAGGCCGCCACCATTCGCCGGAGCCCCACGCCGAGGCCTACCACATATCGCGCGACCCCTTCGATCCCCACCGGGATTCGGAAGAGTTCAGAAGGGACGCACCCGACGACGGCAAACGCGACTTCACCAGGAGAGACTCGTCGGAGGACGACCCCCTTGTGGTGCAGACGAAGCGCGGTAAGGTGAGAGGTGTCACTGTGACCGCCGTTACCGGTAAGAAGGTGGACGCCTGGCTGGGCATACCGTACGCGCAGAAACCAATCGGGAACCTCAGGTTCCGACACCCAAGGCCCATCGAAAAGTGGGACGGAATCCTAAACACGACCTCCCAATCTACCTCGTGTGTGCAGATAATTGACACCGTCTTCGGTGACTTCGCCGGCTCCAACATGTGGAATCCCAACACGCCGCTCAGCGAGGACTGCCTCTTCGTGAACGTGGTGGTGCCGAAGCCGAGGCCGACCAATGCGGCCGTCCTCGTCTGGATCTTTGGAGGCGGCTTCTACTCGGGTACGACTACCCTCGACATCTACGACCACAACATCATCGTCTCCGAGGAGAATATCATTCTGGTGTCGATGCAGTACCGACTGGCCTCGCTTGGGTTCCTCTACTTCGGCACGTCCGACGTACCCGGAAACGCCGGCATGTTTGACCAAATGATGGCGTTGCAGTGGATCAAGGACAACATCGCCGCCTTCGGAGGTAACCCCAACAACATCACGCTCTTCGGTGAGTCAGCGGGCGCCGTTTCGGTGTCGCTTCACCTCTTCTCGCCGCTATCGAGGAACCTCTTCTCGCAGGCCATCATGCAGTCCGGTACAGCAACGGCGCCGTGGGCTATCATCTCCAGAGAGGAGAGCATCCTACGCGGCCTGCGGCTGGCCGAAGCAGTTGGTTGCCCCCACGACAGGAGCGACCTCTCTTCCGTCATCGACTGTCTCCAGAAGAAAGACCCCATTGAGCTCGTCGACAACGAATGGTCAACGCTGGGGATATGCGAGGTTCCCTTCGTGCCGGTCATCGACGGCGCCTTCCTCGACGAGCACCCGGCGCGGTCTCTCGCCAACAAGAACTTCAAGAAGACCAATATCCTCGTAGGTTCGAACTCCGACGAAGGCAGTTACTTCATCATGTACCATCTGACGGAGCTGTTCAGGAAGGAAGAGAACGTCTACGTGAACCGGCAAGAGTTCCTGCAGGCCGTCGCCGAACTGAACCCGTACGTGAACCCCATCTCCAGACAGGCCATCGTCTTCGAGTATACGGACTGGCTGAACCCCGACGACCCGGTCAGCAACAGGGACGCCCTCGACAAGATGGTCGGCGACTACCAGTTCACGTGCAGCGTCAACGAGTTGGCCCACAGATATTCCGATACCGGCAATAACGTGTACATGTACTATTACAAGCACAGGAGCATAGCGAGTCCGTGGCCAACGTGGTCGGGTGAGTACTCGTTCACCTTTATGTATTTGTAGTACAATTTAGCTAATCAATTTCTTGGATACATAGAAATGGTGAAAAATTTGAGAGTTCAACCTTTACAAATAGTTCAATCGACGACTCGTCTTCCTCGGAAATCCTCAGAAACAGCCATTATTTAGATTTTTTTTTATTTTGGTTTTTCTCTATTATTTGAAATCAGAAAACTTCTGAATCGGGGAGCAAAAAAATTCTTCGTATATTAATTTAACAACAGTACATTAGATATTCACATGATAACTATGGCAACAACAGTAAAGTTTGTTCGAAGGTGGTTGACAATGTTTCGTCAAGTATTTCATCAGTTCGGACTTCCATATATCTTCCATATAATGTAAATTTGAAATCCCTGAAAAAAAAATTAAAAAGATTTGCTGAAAAAAAAACAATTATATCAAGCAAAAAAAAACTGAAATTACAATGAAATAAAATACAAGCAACAATTGGAAAATCAAAAAATTGAATTATTAATACGAGATGAAAATTCAAAATTATTAACAATAAATGAAAATTAAAAAATTTAAAAAATCTTGCCAAGTTACTTCACGATGTTTCGATTGTTAGTATCGACAATCGAAGATGAAAACAATCGATTGTGGATACTAATAATCGAAATCTTTTAATTTTTCACTTTTCATTTCTTGTTAATAATTTTTAATTTTCATCTCGTGTTAATGGTACAATTTTTTGACATTTTGATTGTTGCTTGTATTTTATTTCATTGTAATTTCAGTTTTTTTGCTTAATATAATTGTTATTTTCAGCTAATCTTTTTAAATTTTTATAGATTCTTTCAGGGATTTCAAATCAATTAATATCATAGTAGACAATGGAAGTCCGAATTTTATTGAAAAACATTAAAGTTGTTTTGGTAGATATAATTATATCAACACAAGCCTTTAATTAAAAGCAAATACACATTTTCAGGAAACGACATGTTTCCAGAGTAAAACATGGTTTCAAATTAGAAGTAATTTATGATTTCTGCTCAAAGCTAGGCGCAAATTGGAAGCGTGTGGGGTGACGCAGCACAGCGCTATCTTTTGTAATCCATGAGAACCAATAAAACAACGCAAGTTGGTGTCTGGATACGAGATGGCGCAACCAGCGAGACTCGCGTGGGCAGTGGTTGAGACACAGTTTTTCGTGACAATTATTTCGCGTGTCGCCAAAAGCTTTGTATACTCAGTAGGGTCCCTTTGAGTCAATGCCTCGTTGGATCATCCCATGCACTTCTCCAAATTAGTTTTGATTCATTCGGAAATAATAATTAAAATCACCATCACTCATCTTCTTTGACATCATGAATTGTCCACATTTTTCCCTTCCCAAGAGAATGTTATCCGTGAGAAGCCGTGGCAGGTCGCCATTATTTTTATAAACGAAACAGTTATAGAGTGAACGAAAATGGAATGTATATAGTAAGAATCAAAATTTATATAGTATTCGCTGTGTATAACAAAAGGTTCATAGAAACTCAGAAATGAACCGGTTTCGAGGTACAACAGCTCAAAGTTAACTTTTCACGCGTAAAACAGTAGGTATACGATCAGGTTATATTGGCTTCTCTATAAAACTGTAAATATTTAACCATTCTTACGATTTAAAGTCCATAGTAGGCCACGAGTCTAAGAAAATGGGTTTTTTGAATACTCCTGCAAAACGATTTAAATTCGTATCTGGGGACTTTTGATAGCACCGATTACGAATCTGAGTTGAAATGGTCGATATGATGATCCATAGTTTGTTTTACAGGAAACGTAATATAGGCTGATCAACACAGTTTTACGATTTTTTTCTGATTGATTCGGCCATTACCTACTTGATGAAGATACATATTAATTTCATGAGTTGTAGTTTATGAAACAGTTTTGCGCGTCAAAGTTCTAAATTTGGGCGGCTTAAGCTCGAAATTTGTTCATTTTGAAGAACCGCACTAATACAAGCTTTTTGATCTACTCACGCATTGTTTGCGAGTTCTTTTCCCCTTGAAGTTCCCTGGCGGAAAAAATCGTCTGAAAAATCGTCTATAAATTTAAACGAATTATATCTCAGGTGCAATACACGGAGAAGAAATCAACTATCTGTTCGGTGAACCCCTGAATCCTTCCAAGAGTTACACGCCTCAAGAAGTGGACCTGAGCAGACGAATGATGCGATACTGGGCAAACTTTGCGAAAACGGGCAATCCAAGCGTGAACGCTAATGGCGTCTGGACGCCCACCTTCTGGCCCATTCACACGGCCTTCGGGAGGGAGTACCTCACCTTGGACATCAATTCCACTGCGACAGGACAAGGGCCCAGATTGAAGCAGTGTGCCTTTTGGAAAAAATATCTACCTCAACTCCAGAAGATGACAGGTAAGTTCAGATAGGAGCCCTCTTTAAAGGAGGTGCGAACTATCACCATTCAAAATTTGAAAACCAGCTCTGAACGACACCATCATCATCATTAGATCACCTTCTTGTACATTCCGCGCAGCGCTGAAGTTCATGACTGCCAGAACACAGCCACATCTGGCTGTGTTGCTGGCATTTGACAATCATAAAACGCATTTTAGACAAAAAAGATCTCCGTTCACGGTAAATTTTTTTTTATCCAACACCTATGAGGACCCTGTAAGATATCAATTTTGTTTCAGCCGAATTACAAAATACCCAGTCGAGCAAGGATTGCGTCAGCTTAGGAATATCCATCAGTAGTTCGTGGTACACTCTCAGTTCCTTCTCCATAACACTTTTGGGAATTGGATGGAAACGCTACCAGTAAAAGTAGAAGCTTCTTAACCACTTCCAGGCTTTTAGAAACAAAAAATCACTTGAATGGGACTAAATGGATTTCACCAGGTTTAGATTTCTGCTTTTTGCTAACCGTAGAATCGATAATGTTAAGAATCAAGGCCCTGGATTGTTGTTGTTGAAACAGAGTTGTCAATTAAAAGATGATACTTGCCGTGGCAAGTGTGTTAAAGAGTATTTTGACCCCGAAAAAGGTCAAGGTAATTTGTGAGAGAAACCCGAATAAAATCGATGTAGGTTCAATTCAGTTTTTGAATGCGAGGGACTTTAATTCTGAAAGTCGAAAATAAATAATCAATTTGATGTTGGTGATATTCGCGTTAGTATTCACAGGGTTTCAATTCCGCTTTTTCTCAATTGAATTGAATTTTTGACAGGGAATTTCGATGTTTAATGTGAAGAATTGGAAAGTAGCACAAAAAACAACAAACCATCACATAATATTATCATAATCATGAAAACAAGTCAATACCGCGACCGATAGTAAATATTTTGAATAAATAGGTACATCGTGAGATTACAATGTAATAATTCAGTATTTAGTTTACAATAATTCATAGACATGAAATCAACATTTTTTCGATTCACGTCAATTACAATACCTATCTCTGAAACACAAACTTTTTTTTTTGGAAATTGTTCCAGTTTCGTAAACTTTGCTATATGAAATATTGATTTTTTATCGAAGAATTGAAATAAATCTTGGCAAAAATACAATTTGTTCAAAAAAATGTTAAAATTCTATGTCACTGACTATTGAATATTCCAGATAGGCAGACATTGCATTTCACTTCATAGTTGAGGATGATGAATTGATTCACAAAAAGTGTCACACTAGACTACGAAAGAAATTCTAGCAATAGTTTATACTACTCTTAACTTTAAAATTTTCGAAAATATCAAATGAAACGTAAACTAACCGATTTTACAGTGTCATAGATATTAGTTAAAAAATGCACGTGGAGTAAAAAAATATGAGAACCTTCCGATGGAAGAAAAATATATTTAACTTTAATGAAAATGTTCTACAAAGACGTGTATACACGGAAGTATCGTTTTCATCTGAAAAAACTATCTTTAATAAAATGAAAATTGAGTTACACGCATAATACAAATAACATAAGTTATAGAATTGAAACAGATATTATTCACAGGAACGCTACACAACGTAATATATATATTACATTGTCTGGTATTCCTGTTAATAACGTATCCAAAAAACCCTTCATTACGAGATTTTCACTGAACATTTTTACAAAAATGCAACACGTGTTTCGCCATACAATGGCTTCTTCGAGCGTGTATATTTACTCACACGCCCAAAGAAGCCATTGTAGGGCGAAACACGTGTTGCGTTTTTGTAAAGATGTTTACTGAAAATCTAACAATAAAGTGTTTTTTGAATACGTTAGTTATAGATTTTCATCAAGCATCGGCCAATTCCATCATATATTCCTGTTAATGATTATATGTTTCATTTCTATTTGGAAAAAGTTCTACGTGAATAAAGAGAAGTAATTTTGGTGTTATTCAATGTTTATATCCGTGAAAGTAGTTGAAAGAGATGAATGTGATAATATATTTGGATAAAAAATAATTAATTTGATTAACTGATATGAATTATTAATACAACTATTGTGTTTGAGACTGAGGAAGAATAGTTTCGTGTTCATTTTTTTCTGTTTTCTCAAAATTGGTGGGAGCATTTTGATAATAACCAATAACTTTACACCTATATGAATTGATTTTATTGTTCACACATTTTGTTTTAGCTCAAATCATATTTGAATCAAAGAAGGAAATGATGCTATTCATCTAGATTTTTCGTCACCCTATTAGTATAAAAAATAAAGTCAGTATTTATATTGGAATGTAAAATTTTTCTGAATAGATAATATTCGTTTCTCCAATTAGTTTCCAGGTCGCATTTTTGAAATTGAGTTACTATAATAGAAATAAGTATGTGAGAATGATCCGTTTATGAGTATTGATATTCTTTGGCTTGTAAATAGAAATCTTCCATTTCCATAAGACGCCTTTGAAGAAAAGAGATCAATTTGCAAGTTCAATTATTATATTTTGGGAGCCTAAACATAGAACAGCGAAATATAAGTATTGTCCAAACTGATTTGAATTATTTATTATAATCATATAAGAAATCTTTATTTTCTAAATAATTTATATTAGATGTGATAAGATAAGATCTCCAATATATTATTATTCTTATAAGATAAGTTAAATATCAGGTAAGGTAGCCAAATAATTTTATAGACTAACCTTAGAGAAACCTAATGTAGCACAAATTTTTATTTTAATTGTAACAGAACAAGGTGGCTCACTGTAATAATACTATTAGATATTCATTCAGTACTTTGTTCAAATCAATGAGGAATATTATTATACCACAACTCTTTTTCTCCATATGAATTCTGCTCAGTTTTAGATTATGAAAATTTTTTGTATTTTGTAAAATGTATTGAAGTTACTACGTAATGCATTGAAAATGCGTTATTAATCAGTAACGGGTGGCATTTTATAATCTTATCTGTATAAAAAAGATTTGAGAACAGCACAATTACTTATTCGAAGGTTTCAGAACTTTCCAGAACTGAAAAGAACAACTACAACTTAAATCTACCGATTACACTTTTCCCAGACCAAAACAAAAAGACTGTCACCTGACACACGGTTCATTTACCAAAAAAAAAAAACTGCAAGTTGAATTTAATAAAACGTATAGTTTTTAGCTCTTTTTTGTAGACAAAATCATTAAATACAACACTTTACTCAAATAGCGAATTTTTCTTTGTGAAAAATATATTCAATTCAGACAGTAACTTATCTGGCTCAATTGAAAGTTTACCCTCTCTACACCTGTATACATATACATCTACATTACATTTATTTTTGCAAATTATTTAAGGAGAAATTTCCCATGAAGTACAATCAAAAACACTACAAAATGTTTGGAATTCTGTATCTCCAATACAGAAATATTTTGCATGAACAGTATGAATTCAATAAAAAAGAAGAAAAATGTGTTAAATTCTGACTTGAAATTCTGAACTTATTTACTTATTGTTTGAAAAATTTGAAGCCCGTCTACACCTTTGTTATTATGTTGGAAACACCTGTCTGACTCAGAAATTCGGACAGATGATTTTTTTTTTCATAAACCTACCTCAATGTGAAAACAACATTACATTATACAATAGAAAATACATCAAAACTTTTATTTCACTGGTGTGCTCAGTGCTTCTTTGGAATGTTATTTATTGAATAATGTCGGTTGATATTACTACATATAGTTTCAAAACTTTCAAAGTTTATTAATTAAAAGATGTCAGTTGAATATTTTTGGCAGAATGGTTCCAATAGTTTATCAAAAATGTATGGGAAGAAAGTAAAGAGAAAAGGTTCAGTTAGTCACCTTGTTCTGTGAGATGTTTGCTGGTCTAGATTAGCTATATCTCACATATTTCGAAGACTTATTTCAATGTGGAAAATTAACAGATACCTACATTGTGTGTTAATGCAATTATAGAATTGTTAGGCCATAGTGGCTGTATTACTGTTATTATTTGTGTTATATAATTACTGTTGTTTTTATTGTACGATTATAATTGAATGCATACAAATAAATGATTGCTTCAAGTTATTTTAAAAATCATTCTCTGATCCGTGAAAGATGAAAATTTGTAGGATAACCCCTAACAATTTTTTTGTTCGGAATTCGATACCCACTCTTGGACTTCAAATGCAATTTCATATATCTCTTGAGTGATTTAAAAATTTGGTTAAATATGGTTATGGTTAGCTCTGACCTTAATGTTCTTGAAGAATTCTTGGCAGGAGAAATCGTACACTACTCCTCGGGTGTGTCGTTTCTTCGGGTGTTGTAGCCGTTCACTCAAAATTTGTTGTCAAAGATACCGTTCACAATTCTATAGAATCCTTAGAGGTTTCCGGTTGGATCGGATACATTTTCTGTCTGCCGTAGGTTCTAATTCATTTCAGTTGATGACAGCTTCCCCCTTGCAGCAAACGTAATTAATTTGTTGTCTGATCTAAAAATTATAGAAATCAAATGTTATTAATTACCATTACTGATGTTAAAATTTGAAAATTGAGTGTTAAAGGTATCATACCTTCTCTGGGAGAATGACCTATTTTAAATTACAAGATACAGATGACATTCGCAATTATCGTGTCTTTTAATCAAAGTTAACTCTGCATTCCCTGTCGGAAGGGATCGAATCCATATTCAACCGAAAATCTACATTGAAAAACAATTTCAAACGTAAAAGTGGTTCACGCACATATGTCACCTCAAACATTTTCAGTTGGAACTCAAAAAAAGGTAACCAGATTGTTTACTTATTATTTCGTCAATTCGTCGTTCAATTTTTTAATTCACTATGAAATGTTTGTTTCATTTTCATAGTTGATCATTGCTGGATTCCCTATAAAGCAATTGGAAAAATACAGTTATATTTTGGATCACTACAAAAGATACAATTCTTCAAGTGCTTTTACGTTTTTTCCAATCTTCGAGTGAATGTTAGTTTATGTCGTAATTTACGATATGAGATGAAATCGGCCGATATATTTGATAAAAACCCACAACGTATTCATAATTTACGGCAATCAATAAATATTCCGAAAAGTTTTATCTCGATTAGGTATTTATCTCCCGACAAAGTCTAGCCCACGTTGCGCAATTCTTCAGTATCATATAGATAATTTCAAATTATTATGAAATTATTCAAAAATTGTATTCTCAATCATTTCTGAGATGTTATTAAGTTATTAACTATAGTATACCTATTGAGGTTAGGTTATTTTTTAAGTGTGGCGCTAGAAGAAAAGGCATCCAAAATGGATCTGAACTGTGAGGTGGAAGATTTATAGGTAGTTATATTTATGATATCCTGATGAGTTTTTCCTGCACGAACCAATATTACGATATTACAAAAGACGAAACAGAAAAGAATTTTTATCGAGGTTCGTGTACAAGTACTTTGTCATTTTCATTCAACGCACGTTCATAAGTAAGACCTCGTTAATTTTTATCTTGCATATGTTTCGAATTCTGATCAGGGTTGTCGTTTATAAGGAGCGACAACTGGTTGACAGAAAAACAGTTTTTCTTCAATCAACTGTCATCTTAAAAGCGAAGTGGTTTTATTCGTTTCTTTTTCAATTTCAAATAAGTACTTTTATGAAGCAAAAATTTAATTATTAACACTTCATTTTTATATGTAACACCTTATATATCTTTCCTTGTCTAAGTGTAACACTGATACTGCCCGTTGTCAAACATTGGCAACGTTGCTCATGAATCGCGTTTCGCGACATAACCCAAGAAAATATGTTTTTTTGAACTTTTTTCAGTGACGTAATAATAAATCATTTCTATTACTTTTTTCCATGATGAATGTCTCAAATCTTAACCTATTAATTTTCATTATGTCTTTAGATTTCAGTCAGTCTTCGAGCATTGAATAAACAAAATGAGAAACAATAACAAATTTAAACACTTACAATTAGACAGGATTGTTTTCAACAAGTGGATTTCAATCACATTTGTTATCTAAACAGTGATAAGCCTTTATTGTTCATAAAAAATATGTTAATCGGTATACTTGATTAATCAAAACTGTGTGCCTACTGTTTATGATTGATGTATTTGGCCTTAAACTCGATTGAATCTTAGTTTTCTGGTAGGTTGATATCACCACCTTAGTGGTTACAAACAAGAGTGCCATGGATTCTAGCAAAAAATATGTAAATACCTCCCCGGAAACATCGGCTAATGTTTTCTCCAGATTATTTTTCTGGTAAGTAATAACAGATATTTTTTTTTTAATATTGCTCAAATGTTTCCTTGTTTAAAAGTGCCCCCAATTATAGGCCTTTTAGTGTCTTACCACTATTCAATTATCTCCAATTAAAGACTAGTTTCCATTTATACCTAAAATTATTTTCAAAGACAAAGGTATTCAAGCCATTACATTTCAGTTGGTTTTTACCATTTTTCAAATATGGTTATCAAAAGGATCTTGAAGTCAAAGATATTTACAATGCCACCAAAGAGGATTTATCAGCACCATTGGGAGATGTTTTAGAGAGGTAATGTATATTTTCAGTTTATGTTTTCTATGTTGAACACATGTTTTTTAGCATATAAAATATTCACTTTTCAAAAGAAAGTTGGTTCAAAGTCAAAGTTGGGTAAATTTTGAAAAAGTTGCCCATTTTAGAGCTGACATTTTAAAACTTGGAAAATTGTGAATAGTTTCGGAATTATTCCAAACGAACTGAAATTCAACAATTCCGTTTTTATTTTTTCCTGACATTATTTGAGAAGATATTGATAAATTAAAAAACCGTGCTTTCTCATTGCCACTTTTTAACCTGTACAAGATGGCGTTTACATATGTTTATTCTAACTTTGTCTCCAAAAAACCATCACCACCATTATCGTTGTTTAACAATAAAATTCTGTGTTTCCACCATTTTTATATGAATGGGAAAAAGAATGACACATACTGTAAGTTTAGCCCTGTTGGTGACAACTTGACTGATATATCACAAATAATAGGAATTATCTAAATTACAAAACATCATTTAAATAATCTTTAAAATGGTCATCTCTTACGAATTCCATTATCCTATATATACTGGCCCTCCTTATCTTGGACACAGTATAGCTAGCTTGTAGTGGTCATGAATTTTAATGAATAGTGAATTTTTGAAAATATTTGGGAGCCACTTTTCCAGCAATTTGTTGATTTAAATCATTGCAAGGAAGTGAAGCCATTTGGTAAACGGTAGTTACTGTAAAGAGTCCAATATAAAGTTAATGGAGGTGTATATTAATATTATTTTCATACTTTTATTTTGTAGTGTTTTTTGATCGTTTATATTATATGTATTGAAAAGTAATTCAAAAGAGTATCTTTTTTGATATGCATATACCTATAGTAGTTATTTTCAGGAATTGGAAAATGGAGATTCTGAAACATAGTAAAACTGCGTCAAATAAAAAACCAAGTTTGGAAAGAGTAATACTAAAAACGTTCTATAAACCTTATTCCATGTATGGTATTAGCCTATTTTTACAGTGTGTTGTTCTGAGGTAAGTTTAGTACTGGTGAGCAACCAATCGGGTGTCACTTCACAAAAACTTAATATGAATTGACATATTAATAATATGGTAGATTCAATACCTGTTGAGTCTGATAGCTGAAGATTAATCATCTTCAATGTTTCTTTTCCATCTAGTTATTAATTTTATATTTTTAAACTTGATATTTTCTCATTTCTCAAATTTTCTTTTTGTCTCCTCATTCTGGTCCTATATTTTAAATTTTTCTATGACATCATCGTCATATTTTGTACAGTTTTTGTTTTGTCGTTATTATTTTATTTTTATCGTTGTTTTAATAAAACTTTATTCTAAGTTGTTTTTGTTATATTCATTATAAAGTACATTTTTTCAATTTACTTTTTCCTGAAGAAGTTTTAATATTGACACAAAAGCTTGGCATATTGTAAAAATAATGTAGGTTTGTTTATTGAATAGTTTGACTGAAGATTAGTCTTCCTCTCGAAGATGATCACTTGGTGATCAAAACACATGTCAAGGTGTTAAAATAACGGTTTGGTGTTGGGAAAAAACTTGAGTAAATTTCTTTCAAGAACCAGTTATTCCCATATTTATCAAGTATTATTATATTTACTACATTTTTTCTGTGTTTCTGTGTTTGTCACAGAATGGTGCAACCCATAGTATTAGCAGAATATATCTCCTTCTTTCATGAACCCTGGGAAGAAGCGAATCCAGGAAGGGGATGGATCTTAGGAATAGGAGTAATTTTCATTGCGTTTGCTAATGTACTTATAATGCACGCCACAAGTCTGGGGACTCAACGAGTTGGAATGAGAGTTCGAGTAGCTTGTTGTTCTCTCATTTACCGAAAAGTAAGTCGGTAAACTTTACTTACACACTTTGGTCTGAAAATAATTATGGAATACATTTTGTCTCTTTGAAAGCATCAATACATTCAGAATAACTGTTGCTCAATTTGAAATAAAATATCATATTGACTTACAGGAAAAATTCTCAGTAAATAATAATGGTAATGTTTTTTTCTTCCATCTAATAATTCCATTATTTATTTGACCTATCCATGAGACAATGGATGCTTCTTCACGAGATATTCTATTGGCATGATTTATACAAAACAATATTATTACATCAACATTTGTAGTGGGCCTACTTGATATTCAATTGATTCATAGAACTTTTTAGCTTCTCAAATTGAATCACGGGTCTATTGGACAAACAGCTGCAGGGCAGTTAGTCAATCTTTTATCCAATGACGTGCAGCGGTTTGACATGGCTTCAAATTTTCTCCACTATATATGGATAATGCCTATTCAGGCAGTTGTCGCCTTTTATGTGATGTACAGAAGTGTAGGAATATCAGCTGTGGCAGGCATGTTGGCCATAGCCATCCAAGCAATTCCTTTGCAAGGTAAACTTGAAACAATTTGGCCTACCATCAGGAAGAGTCAGTAGTATGTTCTTCATTAGACATGTAACCATTATTCGAGTTTTAAAATGTTTTCACAAGTGGTGGATTAGATTTTGACCAGCTTGAAGACTACTGAGACCAATAAATATTTGATGTTCTGGTAGAAGATTTTCCAATGATAGGTTGCTATGTAAACTATAATCCAAAAATGTTCTGTTACAAAAATATGAGATGTTTTGAGAATTGTATAGAAAATATTTAATATTTTCTAAACCATTTGGTTTTAATTTTAGTGATATGTGGTATACAGTGACGGTTAATGAAATGTTATATTTTTAATTAAATTGTCATTTTCAACTTCAATTATGGCTTAGGAATGAAAATTCCCATATTTGAAGAAAACAATGATACGCTTATGGATATTTCTCAATAAAAATTCATTTAATTAATAAAAAAGTTCCAAGTTTTTTCCTACGATACATCGTTTTGGAGAAAAAAATGAAAACCCTTGTATTGTCCGAGAAATTATGGAAAATATATTTTTTACTGAATTTTTCAGTACTTCAGTTTTTGATTTTGTAGGCAGTAACAATTAATAAAGTTGAACATTTTTCATTACAAAAAGAACTTTACAAATCAACAGTGGCATGTGAACTTTTTTGTTCCAAATTGAAGGAGATCAAACAAGATTTTTTTTTGAGAAAAATCCATAGGCGTAACAGTTTTTCTTGAAAATATCGAAGTCAGTTCCTGTACCCACACCACTATTGAAGTTGGGAATTATTTTTTTATTGACAAATATAAATTTTTAGTAACTCTCACTGGTTACCGAATATTACAAAAATATCTCGAATGGCTTAGGAAATATTAAATCATATTCATTTCATATTTAAAACCTCACCACCTCGTATTTTCATAACAGAACAATTCTGGACCACATAACAACTTGGCAGTATTTTTTCATGTGAACTTATACTCTTGAATATTCACACATATCATTAAGGAACACCATGTATACGATAAGAACAGAAATTCGGAAAATGGCTTAGACACGCAAAGCTTTTATATAGCTGTTATCAAAACTAGAAATATTATTGACTCACCTGATATTTGTAGTCATTTATTGCATCCTGTATTATATTTTTTGGTTATTAATTTCCATTAGTTTTCATCAAGAAGTCACTTAACCTTAGTCTTTTGTGTTCCTAGTTTGTTTTCATTGTAGGTTATTTGTCAAGATTACAGGGCCAACTGAGGTTCAAAATAGCACTGAGGACAGATCATAGAGTAAAACTCATGAGCGAAATTACTGCTGGAATTCAGGTCATCAAAATGTACGCTTGGGAGAAACCTTTCGAAAAAATTGTTGAGCTTGCTAGAAAGTGAGTCATATTTAAGTAAACTTTGTTAATAAAATAATTAGAATTACACTTACCACCAACATTACCCACAATAAATACCATAAGCCATAATGAGTTTGAACATGTTTCCAGTCTCAGTTTTTGTTGAAAACTGTTCAATTTCTGTTAATTCTTGGCATGATCCCACAGACGTGACATTGGTAAAACTTACATATTATCTAACTTGCAACAATTTCTGATAGTATACTAGAATATATATAATTTAATTGGTACAATAGGAAGGTCAACACTGATAAAATATTTGTTTGACAAGTAAACATACTTATTCATTTGTTTCAGTTACTCAAGCATGAAGTGATAGTAAAGTGTGAAGTTAACCATGCTTTCAAACAATTGTGAAATGTTTACAAGTATCTTCTTTCAAGTAAACTAGTTCGTTGTGAAATCATGGAAAAAATTAAATATAAGTTCTTTTATACTACATATTCATATGACATGCCCAAGTTCAGGTGAAAAATATCTTACCCCTTGCCTCTTATGTGGACCTACGACTTTGTAGGTATATGTGGCAGATTACTTCCTGCATATGAGAAACAGAAATCATTTTCCTGGCTTTGTCTGCAGGTGATGCAGTAGACATCCTACTGATTTAATCGCAGATAGAGTTTATGACTAGTTGGAATTGATTTTGTTTGTTCGGGATACTCAGACGGTGTACTCCGTCTGAAATGACCTGTCCGGTACTGACGAGGAGCAAGTACCCCGAAACCGGTCTATAGGTTGGTCGTATCGACCAAATAAAATTGATTTCTGCTTCTTATATGCACATTCCAAATAAATCAAGTATTTTTTTTTAAGATTTTTGAATAACATGCCTAGTAAACTTTCATACCCAAAATATAGTATGAATTATATGTGTTAAGTGATTGAAGATCAATTTCTACGGATATTATCGAAGGGTTCACCAATTGATTGGATGGATTGATCTATGGTCCCTTCGAAACGAACAAACAGAACTGAACAGAAATACTAAATTTCATTTAATCACTTTCAGGATGGAAATCAACGTTCTTTCTATAACTTCTTACATTAGGGGTGTATCGATGGCAATGATGGTTTTCACAGAACGTTTCACCCTCTTCTTGACCATAATAATGTTTGTACTCTTGGGAAACAGACTAACTGGCGATGTGGTATTCTCTATTGCTCAGTTATTCAACACCCTACAACTCTACATGTCTATTCTCTTCCCTTTAGCTCTGTCGAGTTATGCAGAAGCTCGAGTGTCCATCAGGAGGATTGAAAAGTTTCTGTTACTCGAGGAAAATACTAGTCAAAAAATACTTTTGCCGAAAGAAGAAGCAATCAAATCCGAAACATTGGGGCAGGTGAAACTATCTCATGCGACCGCTAGTTGGAAGCCAAATCCTATTGTTGCCACTCTGATGGACCTCAATTTAGACATAAAGCCGAAAACATTGTGTTGCGTTGTAGGAAGCGTAGGCGCTGGAAAGTCCAGTCTCTTGCAAGTGCTTCTCAAAGAGTTACCACTGGTCAGCGGCCTTGTTGACGTATCGGGGAGTATCTCGTACGCATCTCAAGAACCGTGGTTGTTTGTTTCGAGCATAAGAAATAACATCTTGTTCGGAAAGCCTTACATTAGGAAGAGGTAAAATGTGCTGTCTCATAAAAGATTTCATTATTACTAATATTAGTTTGCATGATTCAATTCTAGATACAGGGAGGTGGTAAAGGTGTGCGCATTAGAAAAAGACTTTGAGCAATTTCCCTTTGGCGATAAAACCCTTGTAGGGGAGAGAGGGGTCTCTCTTAGTGGAGGACAGAGAGCGAGAATCAACCTAGCCAGAGCAGTCTACGCTGAAGAGGACATCTACTTATTCGACGATCCTTTATCGGCCGTTGATACCCACGTCGGAAAACATTTGTTCGAGGAATGTATGATGAAATATCTGAAGGACAAGACGAGAATTCTTGTAACGCACCAGTTACAGTTCATGAAACAGGCAGATTTAATTGTTGTCATAAGCAATGTAAGTTCGAAGGGATAAAATGTTTTTGTCTCGCTCAAATGCCACTCAATCAATCAATCAGTTTATTCATTGTGAATGAATACTACAATGTCGGTAATTTTATAGTACTAAGAAAACGCATGTACATCACAGTTGCATAGATCCAATTAAATAAATATCAAAAATATGTACGGAAATTCCATGTAGTTCTCGTGACTTTGTCGACAATATAGACAGTGTTATATGAAATATAGAAGGACAAAATCATTTTTTATCATGAAGTGCTGATTTTAATATTGCTTCCATTTCTCTTTTTTTTTTTCAGTGGTTTTCTTTGGTTCAAATAAAACAACTAAAATTTTATGAGAAATATTTAATAAAGTCTACTTGATGCTGGCTGGAATTGAAGCTGAGAGATATCACTGTTTTAGAGACATAGAAACATCACCAATAGATAATCCAGACAAAATATCAGATATGCAATTATAAAAGTTTATTTGAAAGTTTTGTAACAGTAGATCATAAAAATTATGAAATATAAATAGAAACTCCGTCATGAGGATCATTCATTTTCTAGGGTAAAATTGAAAAGGTTGGGGTCTTCAGCGATTTTTCTGAAAGCCATCTCAGTCAGTTGGAACAAGGAACTCAACATGACGAGGAACAAGAACGAGAGAAGACTCCTTCAATAGAAATGCGGGGTAGGCTGCAATCAGTAACTTCATTTGGTGTAAGTTTCGTGTCTATTCGTATCTCTGCCCATTTGAAAAACTTTTTTTCTCTAGAGCTCTGTCCTGTGCGAAGAAGAGCCCCAAGAAACAGATGAGTTGATTGAGAAAGGCGCCGTCCCCACGTCCACCTATGTGGAGTATTGCAAAGCTGGGGCAAGTTGGCTCGTCTTATTCTTCCTAGTGGTTCTTTTGATCATTGCTCAGATGTCCTCGAATGCTTCAGACTTATGGTTGACATACTGGTTAGTTGAAATTTCACGATATCTCACCGATCCACATCATTAGTTTAGTTTTCAATAGTGGGGAGTTACAAAGTTGTTAGGTTTCGTGGCCATAGTCGACAAGTGTTTGCTTCCACCATGTGATAGGGAAGCACCTGCCAAGAATTTCTGGGAGGTTGTATGAAAGAAATTCCATATTATGGCGTCCTTCAAACTCGACAAAGAAGACTGATATAGTTAAAGGTTCATTAATCATTCACAATTTGAACAAGATGTTGCAATCAGAAGGGTTATCTAAATTCGTACGACTAATTGAAAAAAAATAATTGAATATATCGTGAATTTTCCATTTTTTCAAAAATAATATTGAAGATTTTTTTTTCCAGGACTAATGTAGAAGAAATGAAGTACAATATAACTACAAAATCTCCTATTGAATCTCCAACCAGCACTGCATTGCCTCTAAGTATTGTCTCACCATCACAATCAGCAAATGGAACGAATGAAACATTAATCTTTGATGAAACTGCCAACGATGATAACCAATATAGATCGCGAGACGAATATATTACAATATATAGTGTTTTCATATTGGGTTCGATAATTTTGACTACTGCTAGATCAATCCTCTATTTCAAAATTTGCATGACTGCATCAAAAGTGCTCCACAACAAAATTTTCAGCAACGTTCTCCAAGCCCCCATGAGATTCTTCGACACAAATCCATCAGGTGAGAAAAAAAAAGGTGGTATATTTTTCAATGACCAAGCAATGCCGGCATTTCTTTTGAGAATACATTTTGTCGATGCAAACTAAAGGCAAGCTAGTAAAAGCAATTTTTTACGAGTATTCTACTCGCAAAGTTGTTGTTCCCACGTCTGCATCTTTTATTTGGCCATCTGGTACAGAGAAAATGTCTTTACCTATGAAAATCTGTAGATAGACGAGTTGTGCATTTGAAACAAGATTATTTTTCTATTTTATTCTTGAGTAAAAAGTGCTTAAAGTTGACAACTCGATAATTTACAGGACGAATACTGAACAGGTTCTCGAAAGACATGGGTGCTGTGGACGAACTTCTACCTCGAGCAGCTTTAGACGCCATTCAAATATTTCTGGTGATGTCTGGTATTATTGTGATGGTTTTCATCAAGATTCCTTGGATGGTTGCTCCCGCAATAATTCTTGGCGTTTTATTTTACTACTTCAGGGTTGTTTACCTATCCACCGCACAAGATTTAAAACGACTGGAAGGAGTCAGTAAGTAATTTGATTTCTACAAAAACATTCAGTGAAGATATAAATATATAAATTCTGAAGAAAAAATTCTGATTAGCCTTTACTTTGTATTTTAAAATACTGCCTATAAAATAAGTTGAACTTAAAAAAAAATTGAAGTTTCCGAAATGTGTCTCTTACCAAAATCAAAATAAGTTGATGATTGTTTAGAGAAAAGATACATGTGCATTGAAAAATAAAAATTTTCATAATAAGTCAAGAAATATTCACTTTCACCTTATCCAACAAGGAACATATGCAAGAACTTCCTGTGTAAGGAAACGCACAAATGTCTCTCAGATATGATGCAATGCTCATCGTGGTAGTAGCTGAGAAAGTAGTTATTTTAACACAGAAATTTGCTAGATCTTACTGATGAATGATTGTTGGAAGAGGTGAATATTTCTAAACTGTTTAAACACTACTATAGTGTTTTTACAAATGAAGATTCTATAATAATCTTGTTGTAGATTACTTGAAACTGTGGATCATCGTGGATTATCAAAGTTGAAGTAGAACTCCATTAAATTCGAAAATACAAAACAAGATGTGACAATCAACTAATTAGAATAATCTACCAGCTTATTGACAATTTAGTTTTCTGATAGATTCGGCAGTTACTTGATAAACATCCATAGTAATTTCAAAAACTACACCTCACGATTTGATCTCCACAAACTTTATTTGAAAAATATATCACATGTTTCGCTAGCACAGTAGCTTTTTATTTATTGACAAAACATAGCAAGCACATAAAACTATACAGAGTAAATACAAGTTGCATTCAGTTCATATTTCAACAGATGTAAATATATTTAATATGTTTGATTGATGACTTGTTTATTTTATGGTAATTCATGATCACTTAAATCAAGTGAATAAAAACACTTTTGTTTAAATAAAACTGCACTTGATAATGGGGTCAAACCCGAAACCGGTCGTATAAATAAAATCTACCAGTGGTATTTAGACAAAAATGTTTTTATTCATTTCATTTGACTAAGTATATTTATTTTTTACAAATCATAACAAATTAATTCAATTCATTGTTTCGGAATCTTCAAAAATTGTTTTTCCAATAAACGTTCTGTTTTTTCAGCAAGAGCGCCAGTTTTCTCTCACCTATCGGCATCCTTGAATGGATTGCCCACGATAAGATCTTGTAACGCACAGAAAATGGTTACCGAAGAGTTTGACGTCTTACAAGATCAGCACACGAGTACTTTTGTTTCATTTTTAGTCAGCAGCGAATCTTTTGGGTTGTATCTGGATGTGATCAGCACAATATTTTTAGCTATGGTTACACTCCAATACATGACTTTTAGAAACGGTAAGAATAATAATAAAGTAATATGCAAGGTGCTTTCAAAACTTACATTGATTTTTATTCAGGAAAAGCTTCGTTTAACCGAGTTTGTATTTTTCAATAAAAATTTTGAACAAATTCCACTTTCAGAGAACACGGCTGGTGCGAATGTGGGTCTGGTAATATCTCAGAGTCTTATCTTGACGGGTATGCTTCAGTTTGGGGTGCGACAGACGGCTGAGGTGGCCAGCAACATGATCAGCGTTGAAAGGGTGCTCCAGTACACAAAACTGGACAAAGAGGGGCCATTCGAATCGTTGCCAACGAAAAAGCCTCCAAGAGACTGGCCGAATCGTGGAGCAATAACCTTCAAAAGCACCTACCTTAGGTACGCCCCAGAATTACCAGTGGTGTTGAAGAATTTGAATACGGAGATAAAGCCTTGTGAAAAGGTGAGTACTAATTACAGTATTTATTGGAAATTAAACTCTAGACACGTTTTCAATATCTGCCCAAACCTGTTATTTTGTAATCGACTTCATATACTCTTTGTGATCAGAGTGCATGGTTTGCCTAACACCACTATCAAATCATTAAGAGCCAAGTATTTTCGAGGTGAAGAAATTCATTGTCGTATCTATTGTTCATTAAATTTTGTTAAAAATAATATTCATTTTTTCAACTTCTGACTACTAGATGGGAGGACCAACCATCACCACAAAATATATTTCCTTATCATAAAAATAGATGTCACCACCACCATCGTCATATGTTGCCTGTACGATATTCATCAACTTTGTCCTTCGCTTTGTAGATAGTGCTGGTATATCCAAATCATTGTCTAATAAATCCTTAGTGTCCAAATTATCCATCGAAAATCAGTGTATGAGCTCCATTTGTCTTCAAATGTCTGCAACCACAACGACATTTATCGACTTATTCTGTTGCCCGACAGATGGCGGTTAAATCGATTTAATATTTCGAAAGATACGAGCGCCATCTGTCTTCTAATGTTGGTGACGTCAATGACATTCCTCAACTTTGTCCTCCGCCCGATCGATGGCGCCACTATAGAAAATTAGTCCATTGAAAATAGGTACACGAGTGGTAAAAATATTTTTTTCATTTAGTCCCTCGAAAAGGGTAATGAGATGGAAATTTGGTATGATAATACGGGCTGTATCTAAAATTACAAAATTTTGAAGTATTTTGTGAAGTGTTTTCGGAATGAATCGCTTTTTGATATTTTCGATATTGAATTTCAGATTGGCAACTTGGATAAAAAGGAAAACCTCTGTCGGCATAAGAAAACAGCACAAACAATAAACATATTGTCTCCTCTACTGAAAGGTTTTCTCTGCAAATATTTGTTTTTTTTCCAAGTAATTGATGCCAAATTTCCATTTCGTTTGCAGTTTTTGTTCTTGTTGTTTTGGAGGAAGAGAGGATTTCAAAAAATATGTCTAAATTATTTTCATCTGCGGTAATCAAGAAATACATCCGAATTACAATTTGAATTGAAATGATTCAGTTCATTTTGTAAAGTTTACTATTGTTCAAAATATTCATAGTTCAAATTAATGATTTTAGATTGGCATTGTTGGTCGAACTGGGGCTGGAAAATCCACCCTGATCTCTTCGCTATTTCGGCTGGCTCCAATTGAAGGCACCATAGCCATTGATGGATTGGATACTGGCGAAATTGGTTTGAACGATTTGAGACTCAACATTTCCATAATTCCTCAAGAACCCATTCTGTTTTCGGCCTCTGTACGCTACAATTTGGATCCATTTGAAAAACAAACTGATGAAACACTCTGGAAGGCCCTGGAAAATGTATGTTTCAATTCTTCTTCATTTGTACATTCGTTGATATTTTTAACAAAAAAACAAAACTTCAAACCTCCGCTTCTGTCTTAGGTAGAACTGAAAGGAGTCGTCAGTGACCTGAACCAACAAGTTAGCGAAGGTGGTTCCAATTTCAGTGCCGGACAAAGACAGCTCATATGCCTAGCCAGAGCAATTGTTCGTAACAATAAAATATTGGTAATGGACGAAGCAACAGCTAATGTTGATCCTGGGTAGGTGTTTCTGCAATGCCGTTTGTTTTCAAATCCAACAATAGAATTGTTTTCTTATAGACACCTGTCGAGTATAATAATTTTTACTAGGATTATGAAAATTTCAAAAGTAATGAAACTAATTTCACGTATTTTATATTCAAGTTCTACTTTTTTCAACATTCTGTTCATTATAATTATTATAGATATTTAAGAAACACTTCATTGTGAGATTTTCACTAAACAATTTTACAAAAAAACGCAACACGTGTTTCGTTAAGAATAGATTCTTCACACGTCTCTTTACTTCTGTGTCATACAGAATAGAAATGAATTCAGCAATAGTATCCATCAGAATGTTATTAAACAATTCCGTGAACGAAGCCTAAATGGCATTAGATTGCAGACTATTGCAAATTAATTCACTGCAGAAAATATTTTGAACAGATCCTAAGAAAATAACCTTTCTACAATTTCTTTTGTAAACATTTAGAGATTTTAGTCATCTTTCCTTCATATTTGTATTGTTGTTTTCAGCACAGACGCTTTGATTCAAAAAACGATCCGCGAGCGCTTCAAAGACTGCACCGTCCTCACAATCGCTCACAGACTGAACACCATCATGGATTCGGACAGGGTGATGGTGATGGACGCGGGACAGGCGGTGGAATTCGCTCACCCCCATGACCTCCTGCGCAATCCCGAGGGATACTTCTCCAGGATGGTCAAGGAAACGGGCAATGCACTGGAGTCGAAGCTGAGGCAAATAGCCAAAGAAGATTATGAGAGGAAATTTGGAAGGATCGTGGAAAATGATGCAACAAAACCAAAAGAAGATTAGTCTGATGACAAATTGATTTATATTCAACATTTCTAACAGTATTATTTGTTACTATCAATTTAACAAATTTTGAAAATCTTTTTGAATAGCTCAAAAATTTTGAAGAATCAGAGAGGCTCCGGACAATGGTTTTCATCATTCGATGGACTTATTTGGTACACTTTTCAAGTATTTTCATTGTTTAATGATATAAAAAAAGACGACAATATAGATAAGTTCATGAAGATAATTCAATTCATTGTTTCATGAACATTCTTTTAAATGTCTGTGAATATTCATATGAGATTATTTAGGATGAGAAAATGTACAGATCCCATAAAAATGCCTCATTGGAAATGGTATTTTTACCTGAAATGGTCTCTTGCTCCAAGTGAAATATATTTTCGTAATTGATTAGTTTCAGTTAACTCTTTATAGACAGTCATTATACGTCGAAAATGACTTCTTTCGGCAGATGTCTTGTAAAATTTATTATTTCTTTTGGATAGACTGTTAAAGTTGAAGTGTCGAAAGAGTTTTAATCAATAATTTAATTGTCATATTTACTTACAGAATACAAATAACTCTGGATTTACCTTCAAAGAATTCATCAACAGTTTGAATATTCAAAAATATAAAAACTGCCTTTTTTGTTTCCATTAGTTATATTTTTACAATTTGCAATTCAGGTACTCCGCCGTGTTTCTCAATTATTCATTCCAAAGTGAAAAACATGTGGTTCACTAGTTACAAGACATTTATTTAGTTAGGCATTGGATTTGATCTTGACATCACGTTATTATCTAATCAAATCCTTTTGACATTTATATTTATTTTCGTGTTTTGTTCAGATTTATTCATTTCTGATAGACATTGGCAAAAAACCAAATGAGATTTTCATTTAAAAATGCTCCAACCAATTCAGACTAAGAGAAACTTATCAAAATCAATGTTTGATGCAGTATAGTTTCAGCATTCAAAAGACAACCCGCGTGACACAAACCCAATTTATTCGTCAATTTTCAGGGAACATACTTTGTTGATTTTTCAAATGTTTAACAAGTTACTTACAAGTACTATTAGTTACTATTTTGTATGTTATTCTTAAGACCAAAAAGAAAAACCGAAGAGTGTTTTACAAGTACTTATGGGAATATCAAATGAAAATGATGAATATTTATGAAATGTTCTTTTGCTGTGAATTGAATAAATAATGAATAGTGATCATGCATTGAATATTGATATCATGATGTATTTTATTACTGCCGGAGTTGGCGCTTTTAGTACAAATAAATATACTAATTAAGTTAATTTTGTTTTATTATCTGTTGGCAGAAATCATTTGTGGAGTATGACGGTGTCTATAGTAAAGTGTGTCTCTGGTTTTACTAACTTTTTTGAACGACGGATTGCAAAGGTTTCAAATTGTATTTTTTCTTCAAAGAAAAAACCTCATGATTCATTTACATATTTGTAGTCAGTTATAGTCCAACATAGAAGAGGATATTGAATAGGGACTTTCCTCACCATTTACTCTTAGTGATCTGTCAAAGGCCTTTGACGTTTCTGTTACGAAGTTTGAACATGGAAACTTTCTTATTATGGAATTAGAAATGTTTCACATCTTTTTGAATTATATAAAACTTGATTCTTTCTTGCATTCACTCTCATTCAGTGATGTACACAGGATATGTTCTTGGAAGTAGGAGACAAATATGAAGAAGCCTACATTGCCGTGAATATCTTTTTTTTTCTGATCGAGTCGGCCGTTACTTGATGAAGATCCATAGTAATTTCAAAAACTACACCTCACGATTTGATCTCCGCAAACTTTGAAAAACTATATCACATGTTTTTCTAAAACAGTAGCTTTATCAATAAAGCCCAATATTAAATTTCGAAAAAACTAATCTCGGAGAAACATTTAACCTACCTCCGAATACAAAAACAAACGTATTTTCAAATAATCACTTTGGAAAATATTTTTATCATCAACATCTAACTTGAAATTCGAAGTCAAAACCGGTATCTCCAAATCATTGTCTAATAAATCCTTAGACAGTGTCCAAATTATCCATCAAAAATCAGTGTATGAGCTCCATCTGTCTTCAAATGTCTGCAACCACAACGACATTTATTGACTTACTCTGTCGCCCGACAGATGGCGGTTATATCGATTTAATTTTTCGAAAGATACTAGCGCCATCTGTCTTCTAATGTTAGCAACGTCGACGACATTCCTCAACTTTGTCCTCCGCCCGATCGGTGCCGCCACTATATAAAATTAGTCCATTGAAAATGGGTACACGAGTGGTAAAAATCTTTTTTTCATTTAGTCCCTCGAAAAGGGTAATTGAGATGGAAATTTGGTATGATAACACGGGCTGTATCTAAAATTACAAAATTGTGAAATCTTTTGTGAAGTGTTTTCGGAATGAATAGCTTTTTAATATTTTCGATATTGAAATTATGTGGAAAATTAAAGATTGGCAACTTGGATAAAAAGGAAACCCTCTATCGGCATAAGAGAACAGCACATACAATAAACATATTGTTGAATACAGTACACTTCGGTTTGGTTCATCTTTGCATTCTTTCAAGGTTTCTGTGAAATACTTATACAACTATTTGTCCTTTCACTAATGTTTTTAAGAAATACTGACAATAAATTGACATTTAAAAAAAGAAATGGAACAGTTGGACAATAAATTATTTACTCCACTCCGCAATAACAGACTGCCTTGTTTAAGTTAGCGATAATGAGATTGCATTTCGCATTGCTGATACCTATCTACCTACGCGGATAGTCAAATGATTAATTAAAGCCCAAACGGCTGTACACATTTTCTTACTTATAATTCACACATTTGGTTAGAAAGTGTCTGTTACATTTTCTTCGAAGTTGATACTGCGAGATATTTTTTCCCGCAAACTTGATACTGTGAGATATTTGATGTCGTAAATTTTTGGATAGTTGTTTTTTAATCTGTGTTCAAGTACGCCACTGTTGAAAGGGACTAGAAATAAAATATCGACTTCAGCCATCACTTTATCAATAGAATTTGATACAATAAATAAAGAAACTGGTCATTTTGATAAATTTTATCGCTTTATTGTGACTGATTCATTTACTAGTAACTTATTCAGTTCCTTTATTTGAGTGTACAGTCATGATTCGTCTAGGGAAAACGTTAGCGATTTTGAAAAATCATAAAAGTTTTCCCGCGAAAAGAAAAGTTTCGATGTACATCAAAGAAGAAATCAGGGATGCTCTGAAACAAAAGAAAGCTGTAGTTGCCCTCGAGTCCACCATCATTACGCATGGAATGCCCTTTCCCGAAAACGTTAATTGCGCCCTACAAGTTGAACAAATAGTCAGACAACAGGTAAATATTGAAAATTTCAAATTATGTACGTCATAGGCGTCCAGTTCGCGAGACGATATTTTTGGATTTGAAGTGAATTGAGGTTAGGTCACTATGCCGAAAAAACTGATTGTTTCATTTCGTTCCTTATTGTGTGTGTACAAAGAAATTGTTTCCTTCCTGAACTCTATATATTGATAGTACAAATCGATCTTGATAGATAATAAAATTGAATTTGTTTTGTAAACTTTATCCATTGGCGCCCAATTGAAAATTACAAAAGTACCAGGTTATCCTAATATTCGAACCTAACGTATCCACTACAACACATTCAAAAAATGTAATTATATTCACTTGCTAGGGCGCAGTTCCCGCTACCATTGCCATTGTAAAGGGTAGAATAAAAATAGGCCTGTCTCCGGAGGAAATTGTTACATTGGGAGATACGAAGTCCAGCGATCCAGTAAAAATCTCAAGAAGGGATCTGTCTTACGCTATTAGTAATAAGAGAAATGGAGGTACCACCGTCTCCGCTACAATTATTGCAGCCACCAAAGCTGGAATACCTATTTTCGCTACTGGAGGTGAGACATAAAATATATTTTGGTGCAGTTAGGAAATGAATCAGTAACATATTTACTAATTAATTGAAATGGAAACGTTTATTGGTTATATTTAGAGGATTCATCTTTTTTCTTTTTAGGAATCGGAGGTGTCCATAGAGGCGCTGAATCCACATTCGATATATCAGCAGATTTAATCGAACTGGGAAGAAGCAAAATCGCTGTCATTTCTAGTGGTGTTAAATCTATTCTTGATATTTCAAAAACATTGGAGTATTTGGTGGGTTTTATTTGAATCATTCTTTTTGAAAAGTTGAACGTGTTATTTGCTCATTGTGTGTGTCTCCTAACACAAGATACTTAACGAATTCATTCATTTTTTCTAGGAAACTCAGGGAGTTTTTGTAGCTACTTTTGGAAAAACAAATGACTTCCCAGCATTCTACTCAACAAAAAGTGGATTCAACGTTCCATACTGTATACAAAGGGCAGAAGAGGCAGCTGCAGTCATAAAGTGTCACAACGAACTGGACTTGCAGTCTGGTATGCTGTTCGCTGTACCTATACCTGAGGAATATGCCTTTGATCCTGAGATTATTGAAGGTTTCATTGAAAAAGCCTTGAAGGAAGCAAATTGTGATGATGTAAGAGGCAAAAATATCACTCCTTATTTACTGAGTCAAATCGCCAAATTGACGGGGGGCAAGTCGCTCGAGAGCAGTATCCTTTTTTATAAATCGTTACAGAATATAAGACAAGACTTTTCTGTGTTCAATATTGAGATTACTAGAAGATGTTGGAAACTGAGATAGATTTGGTGTCAGGAGTGGGATATTCATTATTTCAGAATAAGTTTTCATTTCAACAAATTAAGTATTGTATGTTTTTTAGACGATAAATTTTTGAATATTCGATAAGTTATATTTTATTTTTGTTTTTGATTTGCACTTTAACATTGATCATGCTTTGTCAAGAAGTTGAGCTTATGACAATAAAGCATATCAATCATTATTGTTAGTAACTATCTGATCAAACCTTAAATCAAATCAATACATATTTTGTAATAACGATTTTCCTTGACATATATAGATGTGGCTCTGATAAAGAATAATGCCAGAGTGGCTGCAGATATTGCTGTGGCACTGGTAGCGTTAGAAGATGGAGCACAAACAGGAAATGACGCTTCGCAGTTCAACTTGGAAGGAAGGCCGGTAATTTTATTTACTTATGTTTTCAACTAGGTATTTATGTTAGAACTTGAATAATTCAAAATCATTTCAAAGGTAATGTGACAGTACAGAAAATGTGTATTAGATTCATTTCAGGAGTAATTTTTTAGTTATTTTCGATCTCTGGTAATACAGTTTTTGTATAAAATATTTTTTTTTGTTTCTTTGGGTTTGCCTTCATTTGAATATGACCTCAAAATAATGTTATTTTAATTGACTATTGACTTTCAACTTCCAAAATTTGTTTATAATAGTGCAGATGTTAAATATTATATTTTTAATGTTAACCAAATATTTAAAGCATGACAATATCAATTCAATTCATGAAAAATCAAAATAATTGAACATGCTGTCTCTGGAATTTATTTAAAATAACATTATTCAGGATTATGCATAACTTTCATCTTCAAATATTTAAAAAATTCAGGAATCAATACTTTTTTTGATTTAGATTATTTTTAGACAAAAAACCGTTTGGCTTCTTCAAGGAAACAGTGACAATTTCAGGAAATTTTGGAAATAAGTGAATATTTTTCTTTTCAGTTTGTGATTGGGGGATCTAATTTGGACTGCAGTGCAACTCTGGATACTTCTGAAATAAAGGTATTTCTAAGATTATTTTAATAGATTTTTGAAATTACTTACTCAATATAACTTGTAGAGCATATAAATGATTATTTAAACTACATCACTTTTATTTATTTGAGAATCTCGAAGACTTACTATTCCTGACAAACTGTACTTTCTTTGAAATTAACAATCTTTTTTTCAGGTAAATGCAGTAGTAGTAGAAAATATTTACGGCAAGTGACATAAATGGAAATCTGTTTTTCCTCATACTTACAATCGGGGCATCAAAATCTGCACAAGGTAAAAATTGAAGGACCACATTTCTTCTGCAACCATTCAAATAATTTCCTCCGAGTTACTGCTTACAGAAAAAACTCGCTTTTTTTACTAACAGTACACTTTATTAAATGAGTATATACACAATCTTTTACATGTTTCAACATGGAATATGTTTATCAACAGTTATACAAGTACAATCTATAATCGCGGAGTCGCGAAAGAAAAATCGGGAAGCTTTTAAAAAATTCGACAATTTGGTCTGTTGGGCCTAGATCTTTTTCTTAGAAATGGACTCTCGAGTGTGACATAACGATTAAAATTAAATTGCGATGCCACAGCCGGGAGTCTCTCCTACTGAACGGTTTTCCCTACAAAAATTTTGTTCCTTCCAAATAATTGATAACAAATTTCCATTTTGTGTGCAGTTTTTTTTTTGTTCTCGTTTTTTTGGAAGAAGATAGGATTTAAAAAAATATGTCTAAATTATTTTCATCTGCGGTACTCAAGAAATACATCTGAATTTAAATTTGAATTGAAATGTTTCAGTTTATTCTGTATAGTTTTCTATTGTTCAAAATATTCTTTGAGGTTTTATTCTTTCACCAATTCATTTTTTTCCCTTATCTTTTACTCAATACCTATTTCTTTTCTTTTCCATTATCATATTTGCCAATCAAGTAAGATATTACATATGAAAACACTTTTCAAAACCTCAAAATGTTTGATCAAACCCATTTTTGAAACGATAACTGTGAGAACACTGTAGAGCAAATCGTTCAGTATTTGGAAGTCAAATATGGAAAGATTTGAGGTGTAGTTGAAATTCCCGACATGCACGGGAATTCGAGGCACGAAAAGCGTACTGAAATCTTGGAATTCATAAATATTTTGACATAATTTTCTAATATTTATACCATATTAATCTAGAAGTGAAGCCAGAATGTATTGTAACACATTTTTCTGTATATATTTTTCCTGTATTTTCATCATTATGGATAATGTTTTACTTTACTAGAGAGTTATTTTATTTGGAGATATTCTAGACATTTTCAGAATATATTTCAGAAATAATTGTCTTCATTCCTTCTCAGTGTATTAGTAATTTTTCATAGGGACTGGCCACTTTTTACGAATCCCGTAGGAAACTAGTTCACTCCAGAAAACTTCTGCATGGACAGAGTATAATTTGGTGTAAATTTCTCAGTACATAACCGGGCACAAGCCTATAGCAAAGGTTTCTCTGTCCAATGTTGAGGGTAACATTAAAACTCTATTATTGGTATCCACAATTCCAAAAAAATATGCGGAATTGTCCTTCCTCTGAAAATGGTAATTTCTTCTATCACTGTTTTTGTCTGCTGCTTATGTTATGAAGGTTTCCTTTATTTACCCACACCAGTCATTATTGCCTAAGTTTTCCCGTATAGAATATTGGACAATCCACTACAAAGTGCTTCACATGAAATATGTGTCACACTTGTTGTGAAAAAATGACCTGGTTTCTCTTCTTGAACTCCCCTATATTGAAGATGCTTCAATACTGGCGTTTATTTATAATGATTTATTTGTGTCAGCTGCCATATACATTTAGTGTACTTTTTAATGTTTTATTTTAGGACCATATATAGGACTGAATCTATTCTTTGTGTTTGCTTATTCAACCCACACGTGATGGTATCCACATAAGTTTCATACTTTTTTTTGTAACTTCAAGTGACTTTCTTTTGACATATTGAGGTGTTGGATGTTTAACATCAAATTGGTTTACTCCTTATATGAATCTCAGCGAGTCAAGGTAAATCACTGTTTCTTATGTGATGACATCATTTGCAGTATGAATATTGCAAGATATTGAAAGGATATAACGAAGATTGAAACTACAGGATTCTTTGAACTGGTCGTTACAAGCTAAGGAGAATTAAGCTATGGGTATCAAAACAATATCTATCTGCTCAGGTCTACATTCTCGTCCGTTCATAAATGATTTTATCAAAGCGATAGATAATTCATATACCTGAGCAGGTATGGTCATATATCGTTGTAGAAATTCAAACTCTTTTAAATTTCTTTGCCAAAAATTATATCTTTAGAGGAAAATTTAAAGTTTCAAGGTTGATATCAGGTACAGGTACATTCATCATATTCTTTTATGGGATCAACCATAATACGATAAACATACCTTGTATCTTTGAAATAAATCCAGAATATGTTGCATATGTCAGTTTTAATTAATATGCCACATATTTCAAAACTCTTCTTGAGATTTTCATTACCCACTTTTAAAATTAGTAGATAATGTTGAAACTTGTACAAATTGAATTCCAATTGAGCAGAGAATCATTTGTTACATTACACTGGCTACACTGATCACACTTGTTGGAACTAAATACTAATGCAAGGGGTAAAAAAACTTACTTTATGCGAGTATCTGCCGAAATAATCACACGAAATGATACAACTATTGGTGTGTGTCCATTTGATGCACATTTTTCTTTCGAGGCGAGGCACTAGTTTAATACAATTTAAGCTCATATAAACACACTTATCTTTTGAAGCGTCCTGTTGTTTTTTCCGTTATTTTTCGACAAATTATCTTCGCTTGCACTGGAGTCTTCATTGACACTACTTATCATCGAAACAACTGGCAGAATATCAGCACCTGGAGCGGATGACGGCTGCAAAAGATTTTCATTATTGAAACTAGTATCAACGGTTTTGCGTGGACGCTAATTATTTACAAACTACATATTTTACTCACCTTACCAGTGATCGTCTTCGAGTGTTGAATGAAAATTATTGGAATGCTATTTCGCAGCTGCAAGGTCCTTGGCCAGCCATTCGTTTGAGGGGATTCTACATATTTTTTTCGCAGATTATAGTTTTGAGTACTATCGGTTAGGTCAGATATATATTCCAATTTTTTTGCAGACCGGGAATCACCAAGCCACTGATACGGTTTTCTTTTGATCAATACTAAAGGCTATGAGTTAAAGAATATTTTTTTATACCACTACTCTATCACATTCCTTTACTTTTAAATACAACGATTATTATAGTTGGCTGTTTTTCAATATATACACTGTACAATTTTTTTTTAATTTAGCAAAAGACCGTACATGTAGCTTGATGATTTTCTTCTGACGAAAAAGCTGAGATCTGTTGTGGTAATTAGGTTTGGATGGTTTCAGTAGGAAAACATCTATCGCTTTAGGAGGATAAGGTAATAACTAAAATATATGGTCTGATATCACTGAAATTTTGTGCTTTTTTGTTGGTATCCTTCAAAACTCAACTCATTCTGTCGATTTAAACATCTTTTGTGCGAATATTAATTACTTTAGATGACCAGTTGAGTTTTATTTATACAAGAAAAGGATATATAAATATTGTCCTGCAACTTTCTGTTCAACTCCAATATAAAATAGGCCTAGAAAATGTATTGTGCAAATTTAATTCGTATATCCCAGTCTCACTGTTCTACAAATGTTCATTACCTCATCCTCAAATAAATGGCACATCAATTTTTGATATGACGCAATTATAGAAAAAACATCATATGATGTGTGCTTAACTGATCTAAAATTGAATTATCGAATGAATCAATATTATTTTCAGTATTCAAAGCTGAACCAAAAGAAAAATCAAAAAGGCACATTTTTTCCATAGATTATTGTACTGAAGAGCATTTTTAACTTTAACAAAAATTATTAACGCTCTGATATGTTTAATGCTTCAAAGATGTTCAATGTTTTGGCATTGGTAAATGATTAGTAGTTTGAAAATTTTCAAAGTTTTTATAGCTGACCATTTACATTTCACATATTTTTTGTTGGACTTGATCATCACATCTGTGGGTCTTTTGTTTTCCATTATTATTACCGAAAATGTATTTGTGCAGAGTCCAGGAATATCACTTATAAAGCAAAAAATATAAAGTAAGTTTTTGTGCCTGAAGATATTTTGAGCTCATATACCTATATTTTTATATCGAATAGTATTCGTTGAATTAAAACAAACTTAGTGTGTGTGAATCTTTACCATTCGATAACGATTGGTAAAGGTTCATTACCCTTTCTGTTATTTCAATGATATCTGAAAAATATTATTGAATTCATGTATTCCGAAAATTTTTTCCTTACTGCTACCCCCAAACCGAAACCACAACACGCGACTACACTTTAGTGGAAGACGCGTTTTCGAAACCTCAGCAGGGGTCTTCCCTGACCTTCCTCCGCGGTTTGTGCATGAAAATATCCTCCAACGGCGTCGCCAGAGGACCCTTTTTGACTCGGCCCCATCTGCCGCGGCTGAACAGACCCTCCAGCCGATACTTTAGTCAAATGTTTTCGCGACTTCTGTACTCCCTCATCTCGTAATTGTTGTTTCCGTTCGGGTTCTTCGTCTGCGCATTAGGCGGGGACGAGAGCAGCGCAGCGCACTCCGGCCTCACGAGCAGCGATTCCCGCTCGCTCTCCGCGCTCTCGGCCCTCATCCCGCCCCCGGGAACCGCCCCGTTCACGTTGGTCAGGGCCATCTCCGTCCGCAGGATCCGGATCTTTTGGATCATCTCACGGATCTCGTATCGGAGGATACCTGCGAGAGAAAAGTAGAGTTAAGAGATGAGGTGATGTAGATCTCGGTACTTGCGGTCCCAATACCAGGCTTTGAGGCACACCCGATGATAATACTGACCTAGGAAGCACATTTTCAGGAAGGCGAGGACGCAGTATCCGAGTATCGCGAGCAAGGAGGCGGTCGCTCGAAGATAGGAGAGCAGTCTTTCGTCGCAGCCGGTGGAGTGGTGGAGGTGGTCCGCCTCGCAGGTGCCGTTTGCGGTCGGAGGCGGCTTCAGGCAGCAACTCACCGGGAGGTGCAGCTGCAGCGAGCTGCTGTTGTAGTCTTCGGGGCCGGTCACGCCGCAGCAGGAGTGCTCCGTTTGCAACCTGGAAGATGTCACCGTTGGCATTTGTGATTCGAAAAGATATTTCAATTAACAGAAAAATATTACGTGAAACCAGAGACCAAAAAGAAACCATTCGTGATCCAACACTGTTTCGATCTACCATAGTTTTAATCAATGGTGCTAGGAGAATGTTTTGTTGGACTCAGATCTCCTTAAAACACAATTTTGAGTGTAAGTAAATATGGTAATATCAAATGATGGCCAGTACGATTTTGACATTGAAGATCAATCAAAAATCTTCTATCCTGAATGTTTGATATTTAATTATACTTGAGCGAGTCGCAGTTCTGGTGTTTGGAAACAGTGTTTGCTTTCGATTTATTCTGAGATATGCATCACGGTTTGGAAGTAAAGTATTTTGTACAATTCTGGAGGTAAGGTGAATGAATATTTGTGTTGATGCTTTTATAAAAATATTTTTTCAAAAGGACGCCAGCGACTAACCTGTTCCACACCTCCGTGAAATCGTCGTCGGTGCCGAACTCTTGATGGAACCTGATACGTAGGGCCGGCTTTAGCTCGAGGCAGATCCTCTCGAAGCGGAAGGCCCAGAAGGCGCCAAGCACGACGTCGCCGAAGAGCAGTACGAGCAGCAGCAGCCAGTAAGCGTTGAGCAACTTCTCGGAGAGGCGGAGCGCCGCCATGCAGCCGAGCAGCTGGAGGGCGCCCCCTTGAGTCGCCAGAGCGAGGTACACGTACAGGAACGAG
Source organism: Leptinotarsa decemlineata (assembly GCF_025532065.1). Lineage (NCBI taxonomy): Eukaryota > Metazoa > Arthropoda > Insecta > Coleoptera > Chrysomelidae > Leptinotarsa > Leptinotarsa decemlineata. The sequence goes on from NW_027412532.1 coordinate 56,319, forward strand.
GGCTGGTAGAGAGTTAGCGAGGGGATCAGAGATCGGCGGTAGTCGAAGAGGACGGTCCTGGCGGCCGCCCCGCCGAACGCTATCGCTCCTATAATAATAACAACTATATAGGTACATATTTGTTTCGGGTATTACAGAGCTCCTACACTCATTTTAATAAGTAATGATGAAGGAAATGGCAAAAATCTCACGTGGACTTTTATCCACAACGAGAACGTACAGAAGACTCACCCGCTAGTAACGCAGTATTGCAAGTGTAGATCCAGAGGCGGTAGTAGCGCATGGCCCTGCCGCCGAGCCCTGAGGCACCACCACCCAGTCCGCCACGGCCGACTCGTCTCAGCGGCATTCGCCTACGTAGCCCCCCCTCAAGCCCGGTACCAGTTCCCATCGCCCCCCATGCACCTGTAACAATAAGAGAAAAGTTTGTTGGAGAAATTGATTAGTCTATTACTGTTCATTTGCAATAAAGTACTTGAAGAACTAGATATCATTCGAAATGAGAAAAATAATATTAAAACACCACGCGCACGACATTAACTTTTTTTTATATTTCTATGTTAATGTTACTACTATTTATTTGTTTATATTTATAAGGTTTAGTAATTATCATTGCCTTACTTTTACTTACATTTAACTTCAATTTATTCATTTTTAAATATCTATCCATATTTTTCAGCACATCATTTATTTTGATCACTGCTCTATCGATATTCCCATCACTTACTGATATCAGAGTATCATCTGCGAATATATGAATGTAGTCACATTCAACATATTTTTCCATATCATTAATATACATTAAAAACAATAGAGGGCCCAAAATACTACCCTGAGGAACTCCATGATTCACTGTAATAGCTGACGACATTACCTCACAAATTTCTGTTGTCTGTTTTCTATTTGTAAGGTATCCTCTGATCCAATTGAATACTGTTCCCTCTACACCATATTTATTTACTTTATTTAATAATATCTCTTTATTTACTGTTTCAAAAGCCCGTTTTAGATTCAGTGATACTGCTATAGTGTACAGATGATTACTCATTTTTTCCTATTTAGTGATAGTGAGTTGTATAGCTGATTCATATGAGTGCTTTGATCTAAAGCCAGACTGATTAGTGAATAGCTAATTATTTGAGTTAATATATTCTAATAACTGTTGATAAACTACTGTCTCTAATAGCTTTTCTTCAAATGGCAAAGAATTTCTTTATTTTCTAGATTTTTCAAAATTATACCCAACTCATATATTGATACTAATTACTAATTTAAAATTACTGAATTTATTTTCACTCCACTGTATATTAGGGAGGATCTTGTGACACCTCTTTCGATATACCGATGAAAAACGGTGGACAGACAAACGTGATTCCTTAGAGAGGCCTTCTAGATCACCTGATACGATCCCCTCAGATTTATTGTGAATATTCGTGAAAATGGTGGTTTTTTAGAATTCGTTGAATCACAAAACTGATTTTTATATGAAATGAAGGAATACATATTTTATCAACGGTTGACGTTTGTTTTATGGTCCCATCTGCCAAATAGCAATGTTCTTCGCCTAGAATCATTTGACAATTACAGTACATGTTTGTCTTGACAGAACGTTGTTTGTTGTAAGAGTTTGACAGATATGTATTTTATGAAACATTTACTGTTGATGAATATTTCTGAGGCAGATATCAAACTTCCTTACTGCCAGAAGAAGTGAATGGTGAACTTCTTTGGGATAAAGGATTGAGTTATGATTGAAATATATATTGAAATTATTGTTTGTTTTGCATATTTTTGGAAAAAATTCAACAATTGTTGATTACTCAGAATCGGTTGGTCCGATTTCGAATCGAGGCATAACAAGACGACCTTTCCATTAAAAAAAGTTGATGTCACATTATTATTGTTTTTCTTATTGAGAAGTATTAAAAATTATTTTCATCATTACCTTGGTTCGACTACAATATCAAGAGATAAAGAGGAATATTTTTTAAATACGCACTGTATGTAATATAATTTGTTTTTCCATTGGAAATTTTGTAATGTTTCCTTGAAATTGCATCCATAACTCTTGAAAAAGACCGAAATCGATTTCGGAGGAAAGTCGTTTCCAGAAATATTCGGTGTGGAGAGAAGTTTCTAGGAAGTTTCATCATAGATTTCGGATTAAGGTTCGGAGTAAACCTGATAGCGCCGTGACGAGAGATTTATATATAGTCTTATCACAATATATCACGGTCCTCTCCGGACCACACAAACAAGGATATTCATGAAATGATAAACCGGACGAATTGAAGTATTTTTATTGTTCATCGTAAATGCTAATACAATTATATAAATTGGTGAAGAATATTGCTTGGTTTTGATTTCGATTCGACGACATTTCACAATGTACAATGAAATATGAATCTGTTGTTAAAGAATCGAATGAAATCGCGATTTCTGATGGAGACGCATCCATGACATATCATATGTATGAGGAAAATAGTCCCAAATATGGTATGACCGGATCCGTTTTATCTCCCTAATAGGATGTCTTGAAAAATTTCATCCTTTATATATACTTATGAATCCCAGTTTTGTCTTAGCATTTGGCATTTTCGTTGAAAACTAAAACTGGAACATCTGGCGTAGAATGAATCCAAAAAAAGCACTGTTCCTAAACACCAGACCTGTCACACTCTTCTTGAGGCGCGTTTCACCAACCAAGTTGGAACCTTCAGGAGATAAATTGAAATAAGGTTGTTTTTTTACACGACTGTGATACCCAATGACATCCTAAGGATGATTTGACGTCCCTTATTGTTTCCAGATTGGGCATCGTACAATCTGGGTACCTATTCACGACTTATACATATATAAAATACATTTCCTTTCACTTTCAATTATTCAGATGCTGTTGTTGAATACAATCTCATTTTAGGGGAAGCAACCAACATCCTTGATTGATGACCACTCCATGTCTGGCCTTACGCACGAATGAAAATTTATACAGGAGAACTCCCCAAATGAAATATCAAAAGCTTTTACGTCAGCCGGCTTTCCGCAGCATTTTTCGTCATTTACTTTTACGATCTTTTTACATTTTAGTTCTCGCCTTTGATTTTTTTCATTCCTGTTTATTCGGCACGTCTGCGCGTGCATTCTTTAATTCGAAAGTTAAAGCGGCGACTAAGAAAACAATAAAAAGTTCTACAGGAAATTAGTATCGGTCACGCAACTTTGGACTTGGAATAGTATCCCATTTGTCACAATTTGCAGAGAGTGCAAATTAACACTTTTGAAGGAGATTGTGCTGAAAAGAGTATTTCTAGCTACTAACAAAAAATCATACTTTTATAATGGAAAATAACCATTTTGATTTAGGGTTATATAGGTACTTTGTTGAGAATACTCTCTCTTTCCAATCTCATACAATATTATTACAAGTAGAGTACAATCTACTACATCAGGAACTAAATAAGGATAATCCTGATTCGTACATTAGAATTTTTTGAAATACTTACGAATAGATTGCAATGGAATACGATGTTTCCCAAACATATTTTATTTTCGATGATGTACTAGATGAAGGAAGGTTACACTTAGTATCCTAATAAAGTGAACGTTTGGGCAGGCATACTAAATAACAGCCGTAATGCATTTGGACTGCGGAATATTGCGAATCAATATACTGCAGATGAAGAAGAAATTGCACGAGAGGAGCGCCGTGTTCAGTGTAATCAGGTCTATTGGTTTTGCAGCAGATCTTCTGTTTTGGCTATCGAATTACTGTTCTGTTATACTGTTTGGAAGTTAAAATCAATTGATGATTCAGTTTAATTTGTGTAGTTATCATTAAATGACTGGAATTAGTGGAAATTACCAAGCATGTAGTTATATTTTCTACGCGTTTTTGTATCAATTTACTTTTATTCTGATACAAAATTTACTGCTAAGCATGGAAACGACCAGATAGATACTGTTCGACTTTGTGCTTGACAAACACAATATTAAAAAGATATATTAGTTAATGTAACTAAGCTAGTATCTCAACACAACATTCGTTAATTCTCCCAGAAAATATAACAAATCATGGGAATGCGTTGTCCATCAAGGAAAAAATTTTACGTTTCTTACTGTATTAAACATAATATCAATAGCGCATCGCGACTAAACAGTGCGTGAGCACAATCAGATCATAAAAAACAAGGAAATATCCATCTGATTCATTAATTCCATCACACCCTGACACATTGGTGGGCTCGCCTATGAATAATTTATATAAAACTCTAAGAATTCCTTCAATTTTATTCAGCGCGATAAAAAAACTGTAGAAAGTGCATCTGTTTATCACGGACGATCTATATAAATACCTCAGCAGCCCTCCAAGAAGCATCAAACGTCTCCCAAGCGTTTCTTTAACTTCACACTTCTTTTATTTCTTATTTTATTATTTTTCGACGATGAAATTGCTGGTCTTCGCAGTGTTCGCCGTTTTGGCCGTTGTATCCGCCGTTGCATCCCCATCCGGCCTCTGGGGAGTACCCGGAGCAGTGGTAGTAGGACCCGCAGGAACCATCGTGGCAGGTGGGCACGGTGTTGGAGTCGTCGCTCCAGGCTGGGGATGGCCTTGGGCCCATGGAGCCATTTGGGGTTAGTGAAGTATTACCTACCTGGGGGTAAGGAAGGAGTTACGTAATTCAGCAATGAAGGCCTACCTCTTTCATGATTTGTGCTCAAATAAGGATTCGAATGCATTTTTCATCGAATAAATGACAGAATATCATAAACGTTTTTGTTTTATTTTTCACTGGATTCTATATCGTTTGGCTGTACTATTAATGTTTTTAACTTATCAATTGTTTACTTAGGATGTACTGTTTGGAACCCTTGGTGTAGATCAGCTAGTGATCACTTGGTGATCACTAGCGAAACGTTATACTGCAATTAAAAAAAATACAGAACATTAATAGTTTCTAGAGGTTTTCGAGATATAGTTATAGTTTTGCCAAAAACTTGCTGCAAATATTCGTTGAGAAACTATAACCTCATAGTTACCCACAAAACAATATATTGTGACGCCCAAATGTGGTTACTTTCAGTTCGGGATTTACTATTATTTCTAGATCTTTAACCTTCCTCTATTTTGATTTTTAAGGTAAATTGTTGTGTTACGAGTTGAGTTATTTTCTCATTTTGTCAGAAGTTGTTTTTGAATCTGAAAAACTTTCACATTCATTTTTAGTTATATTTTGCCCACATTTTTCAACTTGGTCAATATTTTATATACTTGAAAGCGAAATAAAAATTGTTTTGTTGCTACACAATTTTTTTTATTCCATTTTAACACCTACAACTTGTTACTGTTTTATCGACAGTCGTCAAGAAATCTAACAAGATTTGTTAGAGTAAAGATGAAGCCTGTTTGCCGATAAATAAATATATGTTGAAACAGTAGTCGTATTTTCGAATGATTTCGAAAAATTAAATAAAAAAAAAACCTGTGTGATGTTCTTTCATTTATTCCACGAAAAATACAGTCGAATCCTTATTAAAGCACAAGATAGGAAAGCGGTTGGTGGTTGGTCTTCATTGCTTGGCTTCGCAACTCCGTTCTTACCTCTGGATGATATTTCAGTAACCCCAAATGCCAGCGTGGCCCCATCCACCCCAACCCCAACCCCAACCCCAACCTGGAGCAACAACACCCAGACCAGACCCTCCTGTTACGATAGTTCCTGCGGGTCCTGCTACCACTGTTCCGTGACCTCCCCATAAGGGGGAAGCCATGGTGGATGCGATGGCCAAAAAGGCGAACACTGCGAAGACTAGCAATTTCATCGTCGAAAAAGAACAAGAGTATAAAGTTTATCGAATCGTTTCAGATACGTTTGATGGTTCTTGGAGCGCTGTTGAGGTATTTATATGGATCGTCGAAGATAAACAAATGCATTTTTAGCGTATTGAATAAAAATGAAAGAATTCTCCCGAGTTTGATATCAATTATTCATCGACGAGCCCACCAACATGTCAAGGCAGGATGGAAATAATAGATAGTATGGATATATTCTCATTTTTTTGTCGTTTGACTGCTACAAGCGTATTCGTTTTTTTTTAAATCAGTCAACAACTGGACGTTTGTTTCGTACACTTTATTTGTTCCAAAGTTGAAATCGTCATTGATGAATACATATATGTTTTGATGACATGCATAACTTCTTCAAGACTTTTTTGTTAACCACAACTGAACAGTCTTGAGAAAAATGTTGCTCGCAAACAACATTTTTGTCATAAACCTGGTGAAAAGATATGTTTTCGTGAGAAGGGGGCTTCATTTTGTCAATTCCAGTTTGTTAAATATCCGGCTTGTTCTTAGGAAAGCGATGTTTTTCACTATTTGTATCGGGTTTAGTTTTTAACACAACACTACCTTCGTTTCACTACGGAAGCGAAGATGATCACTTGGTGATCGAAACACGGGTCTATGTGTTAAAATAACGGTTTGGTGTTGGGAAAAAACTCCAAATGTTCCAAACAGAGCATCACAAGTACCATATTCTATAATAACTGTATAAAAGTAGTAGTTCAAAGGTATATATTTTACGTTCCTAAATTAATCTTCCATTCGCTTTATGCATCTATTTCGTGTTCAACTCTCATCCTATCTTCAACCCCCATTTATTTAGGTGAATATTTCATGCAATAGAACAATTGATTTTCTGTATCATTACTATTAGCGAAGTAGGTTTATTTTTTATGAACTTGAAATGCATATCGGGGTCGTCCAGTTCATTAATATACATACTTACTGCATGTAGTACAAATAATGTGCACTAGTTTTTTATTCACATATGTTATAAATAATCGAGAATTATTATTACAAGGAATAATAAATAATGGAAAAGACGTTTATTGTCTTAGGATCGTTTAGCTTGCGGCTTTTCCAATGGGCTGTTCCTTTCTAATGGAGTCGATGAATTGAAAATGTCTTGCTTTGCAGTATAACGGTTCCTCTATCCTTCTAACACATCAGTTACTACCAAATTTTTTTTATTGTCATATTACACGGGATGTTCCTCTATCCTTCTAACACATCAGTTACTACCAAATTTTTTTTATTATCATATTACGTGGGATGTACTTTTTTCTAACTTTTGCACTTTATGCTCCACTAGTTTCTTCTTTCGTTTTTATCTGTACTCCCCTTTTTGTCATATTCACACCTTCAACTTCTTAATCTCATATTCAATATCTTCAGTGGAAATAAATATGTCTATCTTTTTGTTTATAATCTATACTTATCTCTGTTTCTTCGCACTGGTGAGTCCTAGGAAGCTAACATTGGATATATAGCCGCTTCTTAAGTCTGAGATGCGCACTAAGAAAGGATTTTCAAATATTTCAATTGAGGAGGAGAATAAATGGGACGCGTACATAAAAAAATTAGCTTTCAATTACTGTTTCTCTGTATCGCTATATTTCCGGAGAATATAACATATTCTATTAGTGAGTTATATTCCTACTGAGAGAAATGGAACTGTCCATTTCATTTTACCTGCATCCACATTTTCCTTCTGGCTCGATAAATGCTTTGTGCACCGCAACCTTCCGCAAAACTAATGATGCAATTAATGCAACAATTGCGATTGTGATACACTCAATTACGCAAGAGAATTGCTCTACAACGCGCTAGAATAATTGTGTTTTCAATACTTATCGATATTGAAGCCGAATATCGAGAACGAGGAAAACTTCAAATCAGGAACGTGAATGTCTGAGAAATTTCATTCAGAAGCAAATAAATACCGGTCGTGGTATAAACTGTGGAAGTTGTCATTTTTTCAAAAAAAAAAGGATGTAAATTGAAAATGATTGATATGAAAAAAATGTATAAATAAATGTATTTCGAGCTTCGAAATACTATAGAAAAAGATCATTTTTTTCAAGTTTTTAACGATTGGCATAAAGGAGTCGTCAAAATCAGCACCTACAATTAATCTTACAGTTCTCTTTTGAGAAATACATCTTGTAAACGAATTGTTTATCTTTCTTTCTGGCAAATACATATCAATTTAGTGGAGAATAAATAATTTATAGGTGTAATAGTTTAGAAATCAGTAGTATGAAAATATGAGAATATATTCATATAATTCATCAATTCCATCACGCCTTAACATATTGGTGGGCACGTCGATGAATAATTGAAATCAAACTTAAAGAATTCTCTCATTTTTTATTCGACACGACAAAAAAACGCTAAAAATGCATTTGTTTATCTTCGACGATCCATATAAATACCTCAACAGCGCTCCAAGAACCATCAAACGTATCTGAAACGATTCGATAAACTTTATACTCTTGTTCTTTTTCGACGATGAAGTTGCTAGTCTTCGCAGTGTTCGCCTTTTTGGCCATCGCATCCACCATGGCATCTCCCTTATGGGGAGGTCACGGAACAGTAGTAGCAGGACCCGCAGGAACTATCGTAACAGGAGGGTCTGGTCTGGGTGTTGTTGCTCCAGGTTGGGGTTGGGGTTGGGGTGGATGGGGCCACGCTGGCATTTGGGGTTACTGAAATATCATCCAGAGGTAAGAACGGAGTTGCGAAGCCAAGCAATGAAGACCAACCACCAACCGCTTTCCTATCTTGTGCTTTAATAAGGATTCGACTGTATTTTTCATGGAATAAATGAAAGAACATCACACATGTTTTTGTTTTATTTTTTTTTTGGAATCTTTCGAAACTACGATTGCTATTTTAACATTTTCATTTATGAAACCGAGAAATTGGTTTATGTTTCACTCTATTTTTGATCTAATAAGTGAGAAAAGAGAATTAAAACATTAAATTTTTTTATACCACTTGTATTTGTTACAAACGTTACTGCAGTTTCCTCCTACAACAACGAATATAATAATCTTCACGAAGCTACAGCATTTTCCGAAGACAAGGGAAAAATGAGCAAGTCACGCGGCTTCCAAGTAGTGAAATAATGCCAACAGAACTCTCCCATACCATAACCATGTTAGAAAAATCTCTAAAACGGCATAAACTAGTCAGAAATTATAGCTCTCCAAAGCAACTTCAGATGAAAATATGTACTTTGTTGAAAGAAAACTGTCCAGCAAATAAGTACCCACTTTCCGGTCGTATAAAAATTTTCCGATTTAATGTTTCACGTATACTGACGTACTTCGGAGTAAGCCCAGTTGAAAAGAAAAACTCTCGTGAATTCTCCAAAAGCTGAAACGAATTCCCTGAATAAAAGATGTTGATCGTTCTCCGGAGAAGACCGGAATAAATTAGATATCGGGCGAATTCTGTAACCGCGCACGGTTCCGACATATTTGTTAGTTGCTCGTGTGAATTTTTTAAAATTTTAATTTTCCCCAACATCCCTTCGCAAATCGAATTACTGGCGCAGCCTCTCGTCTATTTCGGTGTTACTACCCCTGTTCTCCACGCGCGGCCTCGAAATACTTTCGTCAAAAATTCAGTCTCTCGTGAATTATGCGATGAAGTTTAAATAAGGGTGCATAAGGGTGTATAGAAATTCCTCTGGACCGGACCAGAGCGAGATATTTCGTAGCGAGCGACCCGATCAAGAGTCGCTCTGGAATTTTTAATTTCCATCGGATTTCAGGATGAACTAGTCGAAACAGCGTCGATGTGATTTTATGAAATTTTAATGGAAAAATATTATTTGAATTCGCTAAAAGCATTTTTCACACGCACGATTCACGATCAAAGAAGACAAAATCGAGGCTGGAGGGCCGTGGTCTAATGGAAGTCGTAGTACTGAACGTTTCGTCTGCTACTGCGGCAGGTACTACACACCGAATCGAGCAATCGGGGTACATTCACTGATAGTGTATAAGCAGAGGTCAGGGAGAAGAACTTCATTTTTTTTTGATATCTGAACTTTGTCTAGATATAATCAGGAATGCTGTTGTATAGTCTGAGTCCTAAAATATTTGAAGACTTTTGAAAAAGCGTTAAACAAGTAGTTGCATTAGACTTTGCTGGCCAAACTTCGTTTCCTGTAAGTGGCCGTTGATGGATATCTCTCGAATACCAAAAACGCTGATGTTCCTCAGGGAGTCATATTGTTTCCAACCCTCTTTTTATTGTATATCAACGACTTATTGGATAAAATGAAGAATCCAATATATTGCTTTGATGTCGACAGCATACTTGTCTCGTCATTCTATTTGGATTTCAGTATATCGTGATTTCGAATTGGGTAACCCGGTTCAATTCAATTCAAAAAATAAACGGATATACTGATCTCGATAGAGGAATACTTTTCAGAATACCTTGAGTTGAGTGTTGAGCCTCTCCAATTCAGGAAGTTGAGACTTAACTTATTCCTTGAAGTAGGAATCCCTCATTGAAGGGTCGACTTTCCTACAACAACTCTGGTTTTTATAAAATACTGAAAACTGGCTCTTAGCCAGATTATTACCCTTTTGATAATTCCAAAACAATGACTCACAGTTTCATAGAGGTACCTAGTAGACCCATAAACAATGAACAAAAGGTGGAGTGAATTACAGCCAATAAAACGCCAGATTGGACGTAAATTTGGTCGCACTGCCGTAAACATTATGCGGCGGTGGAAGTTCCATCAAGTAAGACCCGATGTGTGGACCAGAACAGTAAAGCATAATGAAAACCGATCGAAGTCAATTCTTACTCACATTTTAAGATATTTATCCCGATTAGGGAGGGTGTGTGGAGAGATAATGTATCGGGAGTGATTTTTGAAGTTGTTGCGTGTGTCAACCTATTGAAACTGATATTGAAACGGATTGAGATATATTATTATGTGAATATGTGGTTATGCAAAATCACCGCTCAAGAAAAATGTTGCAAGTATATCGAAATGATGCAATGTCATCTCGGTGATTACAAGTGAAAGGTTCATTCTCTATATAAAGAGATACAAATCTGTTCGAGAAGTTAGTCATAAGCCAGCGCCCGTTTAGTCTGCAATTGTCTATTTTTTCCATTTAAAAGTAATGATATAAAAAATAGTGTCAAATTTATTCTCAATTATATATCACGACTAGAGGTCTGTATATTGTTTTGCCGATGAAGTCTTTAACGGTTTTTGGAAAATAAACAATTTTTCCAATACTGCGAAATAACAACTACAAATAGTGTTGATTTTTTTTCTATTATTAGCGAGAGTATAGAATACCGAATTCATTCGTCCCTGTATGTTTCCTTTCGTTAAGGGAGTTGCGAGCGAATATATAAAAAAGTGATGTTTTTTCATCTCGTCACGCCTTCGATGAAAGAGCTTTCATCGCGGACCAAACTTGTATTCGACTGCGGAAATGCCGACATTTCCTTTTTCACATTGCAGATTTCTGTATTCTTTCTATCCTTGGCCTATAAAATGGAATAGAGGAAAATAAAGACCTATACACATGCAACGCGAAAAGGCCAAGTCTTTGTTGTTTTTTTTAGCGTTTTATCTACCAGAGAAATCTTTTTATTTTCATAAAATGGATGATCTAACAGAAAGTTAAATTGAACAAAAGTTTTGATTTTTTCTGTTGCAAAATAATCTGTTTATGAATAGAATTCAATATCGAACTTGGTCTTGATATAAGTAATTTTAATCTAATTATAATGTTTTTCCCGTTAACCAACTATCGCATTCCTATGAACAACTACCTTCAAAAGTCGAAACTTGTGCGAGCTAAGGACTAACGTGTGATTCCTAACACGTTTTCTATACAAATATTATAAAATAGTTTTGTCTGTTCGTGATGGATACATTCAAAAACCCCTCATTCAATTTTCAAAAACAGAGATGCCTACGAACATTATAATAATTCTGTCCTACAAAAACCAATTATTTGGCGGATGCGCCGGGAGTATCTAGCTATAACTAAAATAAAATAAGATCTAAAAAAGGTTGTAAACAATTTTCTATTTTTTATAAATACTGAATGGTTTTACAAAACTCATAGACGGACATTTCTGAATAAAAATGTTAAAGATATTAAATGTTGGAAAGAGTTTAAGATTGGAGCGAGAGAGAAAACTCTGATTTTGATCGAGAGTTACAAATCTAGACTCATGAGAAAGAAAATGCGTTGAATAAATCTAGAAAGTATTTCAAGCCATAGGGTTCAACCCCGTTTCGTGGCAAATATGCTTTCTGGATCGATCCGAGAAAAGTTATCCAGAGCAATTGGGGTGGATGAAAACATGAGATATTAGAATATTACAAATTGTGTATGTAACAATGGCAAATTCCATTTGGAGAACGCAACATACGAATGTGATTTATGCTTCTATTTTACCCGGACCGGATTATTAAATAACTAGAAATTACACCCGCTCAGAATTTACGATCGCTACGAGGGATCCCATTTCGGTGTTGGGTATATGGGTTTCGAAGACGAGGATAAGATTGATTTGTTCAGAGATATTGGAATGCGGATGCTGAACGCTGTCTGGCATTAATGAGTTGCTTTTTGAGAGAGATAGAATATTTTTCTACGAAGAGTGTGATTGATGGATGGTCTAGAGTGAAATTGAAGTATCCAGCGAGAGGCAATGAGGGGAGAAAATTACGTTTCTACATGTTTAGCGCTTGAATGTGAATTCTTCTGAATGCTCTGCCAATGAACATAGAAATACTATCTAGCTTTTGCGTATTTTGGAGTACGTTTTGGACCTTCTTTCAGTTATTAGAAATGCATTTTGTTCTCTACTAGAGTACCAAAAATAGTTCTATCCATAATATGAACATTTTCGTGGTGAAATGCATTATTATTAATTTTGTTTGTCAGAAAGAAATAACACAATACCATCTATGATTCTGACTAATAAATATTCAAGTGATACTTTCGATCGAAGAAATTAGGCAGATTATTTAGACTGTCATCAAATGATATGATTCAAGATTGGACTAACTTTTCAAAATATTGAATTTCTCAAAATATCTTTGAAAATGTTGATTCAACATAGAAACGCAAGTATAATAATGGGAAAACAATTCTTACCAATATCGAATTTGAATTACAAATTCGAAAAACAAACAAATAGAACACCCATTAATAACTGTAATCACGCAACTTTAATAATTCACGAGATAGATGTCTTGTTATTCAATATGCGATTGAACGTAGATCGATGAACATTGCCCGAAATATCAACGTCTACTTTCAATTTTTCTTATGTACTCTTCTAATTGAAACGCAATAGGTTAGTATAAAGACAGATAATTTCACCTCTGACACTGAATATTTTCTAGGTATTGAACGTCTCTGCAATGGAATATCGAAAACGAAAATATTTGATATGTGCCTAATCTCTCAACATGTATAGATCTACAAAAAATTTCGCAATGACATATGTCTATTTTCAAAGATAGCTTGCTAAGCCCATTTTAATGAACAAAATAATGGTCACATACAGTGTGCTAATTAGAAGGCTTTTTAGCTTTTCAATAATGAACAAAATGAAAAAAACATTTTGGCATGTATGTTTACTACGGATCAGTAAAAGTTAGGTAATGAAAAATTCTTATATGGCTCTAGCTTACATGTATAGATTATTATGAATGTTGATGATATAAATTGTGAGACATAATAACTAACCAATGTAATGGTTGACGATGAATGTTGCAAGTTCAAGGCAAAGTAGAAAAAGTAAACATCGACCAATTCACACGCACAATGCGTTTGTGGCGTGTTATTTCTACAGGTGTTTTTGTTCTCGGGAATTGTGGCAAACAAATGTTCACTGAGAAGTAAATACTGGAAATGATATAAAAATCGATATAAATTGCATGCAATCGACTATTTTACTGATAGCTTCGGAACTGAAAACGCTGGATTTTGTGAAAAGTTGTTTACTCTCAAAGAAGTTTATGAGGAGCCGTAAATGCTGAATCGGTATTGTGTGTTCTTATGGAACGTAAAATTCCTTACACGGAAAGAGCTTACTAATGATGAAATTATACTTTCACTTTTTCTCGTTTATTTGAACATTTCATTGATCTTTGGTTGATCATTTGATGACTTGTTTATTTGATCTAATAGCCTGATAGTCCGTCATCATGTGTGTCTTCAAATTACTTGTATTGTCGAACTTGGTTGTTACTTTTGACGCTGGAAAATTACGTATAGTTGACACTTGCCGATTTTGAATGAAAAATGTGTGTACTCACGTATTTTGGCGAGTAGATTACGAATCCGAAAAAAAAATCGGTACTGTTTTATTTCCAGAGCCTTCTTTTCGTAAAACACAAAGTATTGAATCACATCCCCTTCACATCTTATTTTTCTATCTTTGACACTTTTCAGTTTAATAATCAACATTTTCCATATAAAAAACTTGATTCAACAATGGATTTGTTTTTTCAGTGACATCTCTACATTATAAGGTTATAACACGTTTTTTTATAGAAAAAATGTTGATTATTGAGCTGAAGAGTGTCAAAGAAGGTGAAAAAAAGATGTGTTTTTTCTATAGTTTGTATTATGCAGAAAGAAGGCTGAAAAGTTGCAATTTTTGGAACTTTGGAGGCTGTAACTTTGGAAATAAGGGAGAGCATCGATTTTTCGAATTCGTAAAGTCAAGTTTTCGAGAACGAAGATGAAGGAAATTAATTTTCCATTCTGCTGTTGCTGTTGATTCATTGGGCCTTGAGATATTTCGGTATCGCCTCGGAGGGCCGAGGGTTTTGTTTGATTAACTTCCTATTTTCAGGCGGCGAAAATTCATAATATTCTGACAGATTAAATTATTCCTTTTCTGGGGTAGAATTTCTCCTTAATAAGAACACGTGATACAATTAGTGCCAATTCAATCTGCTCGAGCCGAAGCAGGGAGATTATGCGTGCTATATTCGCTCAGGGGTGTTTTCATTAATTGCAGAAACAGTGTTATTTATTCGCTGGATTATCGTTGTAATCGCTGTTAGTGATGTCTATCCAATCAGTTCAGCGGATTCTGTATCTATATATTCTCTGTTTGAAGTAGAAATGACTTTTGCAATATCGGACTCTTCAAAAATATTGTGGAATGAAACAGTAAAAGTTTGAGATATTATAAGAACAACTGGTTTTGTTAAGTATCCCTCTTCGGAACTTAACCATTTATGAAAGCACCTAGTGCGTTCGTTATAATCTAAATATACGACCGCTATTAACAATCTAGACCCTATAGTTGTTTGCGAATAACGAGAGAGTAATGCAAACCAAACGAACATCTGCACTGGAGACGTTTTTGAATTTTCTCCCTTGTAATAATGGAAAAGACAAGGGCGGGCCAAATCAGACTGGAAAATTGACAAGATACAAGGGATCGAGCAAAATGGAAATTTTGGAAAGGAACTAACATCTTGAATGATCTCGGACTACGCATGACACCGAAATACATTTTCGATGCAAAAAAATGATTAAAGTCTTCACAAATAGTTGTAATCCATTGATGTCCTTTCTGATACGTATTCTTTATCGGATAAGTGTTATTTTACGAATTATTTAATATACAGAGGGGTCGTTATCTATACAATAATCTGACATGGAGTGGCTAATTACTAATTTGAAATGATTGGCTTCAAAAGCAGAATTGTTTTCATTGACAACCTTTTCCAACCGTGAGACAAGCGGACATGACGTGTTCTCCGGTGTACAAACTGCCAATATCACTACCCACACACCGGTGGAGTTAATATGTTTTCCTCGTTAGCTACATTAAACAGATACACGTCACAATTTTAATTTTCTACGAAAACCGGAGAGAGAGAGGATATTGATGTGCACTGCTTTGTGGATGACGGCTTTCCACTAAATTTGCTGATGGATTTCATAGAATCTAACTAACTCGCTAATCACCTGACGTAAATATTTAATGATGCGAAACGATGGGGGTGACTGACGTGAATATAGAGTGCAAACAATGAGGTTACTTCAGAAACGACAGCGTGGACATTATCACGTGAATAACTAGGATGAAGACGTTGAGGCATCATGAATACATATTCACGGTACATATTTAAGCAGTGCTTATCTACCATTTTCAGAAATCAAATAAAATTGATTAGAAAAACTAGTGCAGAATAACAGGCATTCAGATTCACAAAAAATACTTAATGTTTGTATTATGTTTTTCTTCTGTTACATAACACAGCAGCTGTTCATCGGGAGAATGTAGTTCATAGATTGAGACTTAATTTGAGTTAGCATGTATTTCCAGGGCAGTAATGGAGGGCTCCGAAGACTTACCTTTCTTGTATGTTCTAGTTATAAGAAAAACCAATGAGGGTTAAGAAGAATACTAGCACTTTCAGATACGTCTCTGACAGCCCACACCAAAAAAAGGACGTGGCTGCATTTTATTGTCTATATGCTGATCACGTTCTCCATGATCAAAAAAAAAATATAATGTAGAGAAAGAAGTCGTCAGTGATATATCCTTTAAACATAGTAGACCATTCATTTATGAAGAGAAAATTTAGACTTGCCAGGCTCAAAATGTGTACATCTTTCATCAATAGATATCTGTCTAGAGCAGTTTAATTCTCATTCAAACCTCCCCTGTTATCATACCCTAATTCTTATTCACTACGTTAGTTTCCGAACTGACGAAGACCCATTTTTTAAATTACCTGTCGCAATAAATTTGTTTTGCCGTTAGGATCACACATGTTTCCGGGAATATTTTACTGCATACAACTAGAAAAAGAATCGACTGACCGCCGAATATCCGATTTCCATGTCATTTCCATTCGACAGAAAGTTCGTAGGGAGAAAATACGTTAAAGAATTCCAGTTAAAATCAGGGTGACAACTCCCATAGTTCTCCCTGAAGTTGCTTCCAGAGAATAATATATTTACATCAAAATAGGACGTTTTAAGGATCGAAGTTTTTGTCCTGGACCAGAACTTGAAATGATTTAATGTTGGGGTATTTCAGTGGAGACGTAAGCCAATGAAATATTGCTTCAAGTGGAATATTTCAACCCCGAAAACGCTCATATAAAACGTTATACTCGTATATTATTGTAGCTGATTCAGTATAACTGCGATAGCGAAACATGTGATTTATTTTTTGAAAATAAAGTTTGTGAAGATCAAATCGTAAGGTGTAGTTTATGAAATTACTGAGGTGGACTGAAAATATAACGTAACATCTGAAATAAACCAAAAAATGAGTTATGTGTTGAAATATTTTCCGATTCTAGAACGATTTTAAACAAGTTTTCCAATAACATTCAACAGCGATACCATTCAATAATTGATTAAGAATCCAATTCTCAAATAATGGATCTTGTCTCTTCGTTTTTTTTCGACATGCAACCTCTACTTTTTGTTGAATAACGAATAAATGCGGTTGAGATGGCAGTCCACGTTTCCGTAGAAGCTATCTACTTCATATTTCCTACTACTCGGCTCCTTATTTGCGAGTTTGAGGTCACATCTGTGACACTTTACGACAGAATAATCCCTATTTATGTTCCAATCTACTGTTTTTGCCTGAAAGATGTAATTTAATCCAGTCTCCTGAAGGGACTAATTTGGTTTGATTTATTCTGACTGGATTCTGTGGAAACTGACAAACTCTCCAACGTATATTCTCATAAATTTTAAAAGGCTTTCTAGTCTGCCACCTCTGAACCAAGGTATATTGAGTAGCCCAGGAAAAGAAAAGTTTTTTCATAATTATCACGTCATTTATATTTTTAATTATTTCTGTTAAAAATTACCATTATCATACAAGGTTGGGAGATTTTATAAATCAACAAATGCTGTATTTAGAAATATTTCAACTGGCCTGAATGAATTGTTCATTAAGATAATTTGATTTAAAGCCAGTATTCGAGTATGCCCACGTACTATAGTAATGAAAATACCAGTAATATGACAGAATGACTGTTTCTGTTTTATACATTCAATGTTACTATAGATTCGTGAATTTCGTTTAAAAAAATGTAAACATAATTGCCTTTTTAAATGTTTTTTGTTTCGAAAGATCAGTGGTTTATATTTTAAAACTATTTCAATTTTCTTCTTCTTTCAATCACGAAATATTCGGGAAAGAAAGTTCATGAAAATTTAAAAGTTTCGCAATATTAAGTTTTACGTAGCCGAGGTTTCTATGAAGACAGTTCTGAAGGCTACAAAAAACTTCGACAGTATTTTCATATAAATTGGAATGAAAACGTACGTTGAATATTTCAGAAATGAATGAATAATGAAAAAAATCTCAATCTGCTGTTCACACATTGTTATGTTTGGAGTTTCAAGAAGAATATTAAAATTGAAGGAGCCAATAGAATACCAACAAATTAATTAGTGTTGTATTCTCAATATTCATTGTTTCTACACAATAATCGGGCCTCCTTTTATTTTTTGTGATATTATGCTTTCCATCATATCAACTTGAATTTATACTGGGCTCGTTTATGACTTCAAACTCATTTAACTAATAAAGAGCGAAGTAAACAACTTGAAAAACCTTTCAAACTATACTTCACAGAACTGACTTCATCTCTCAATGAACTTAAATATTTAGTTTTGAAGAAAGAAACTTCCGAAAGTAATTATTTACGTGGAAGGAAGTGAAATAAATTAACAGTTAACGGATATATTTTATTTGTTTCGGGTGTTTGTAGGATTACGTAATAGTTGATATTGCAGTGTGACAAAATATATTTGTACTATGTGTTTTGATGTTTGATACCAATGAATTTAAGATTTATTTCCAAGTAAAAATAAAAACAACAATAAAAATTAATTGGCGCTCCGATTTTAGTTTGAACTCCCTGATTTTTTTTGAGCTATTTGGAATAGATTTCCTCCAACTAAGGCTTCATATTCGCGATATTCAGTGGAAATCTCAAAATAAAATGTTACTTGAATAGCAGTACAGTAGACGAAATTGTTCAATATCTTTTTTCGTAAGACACCTTCATTGAATGTGAATCGAATGAGCTGGACCTTCTGTTCCATTACATTCTTGTCCCTTTAGATATCGACCAAATCGTCCGAATCGACTAAGCTGATAAATCCTGCAACAGTCCACTTGTCAATTCGCAATTCCCAGGAGCATTTTTCACCTTCGATCCACTACCGATTTGAAATTGCGGAAGTAACATGCAGAGGAATCAATCAAATGAACGGATTCTCACAAACGAACCGTTGCAGTTGAATCCAATTTGAATTGAACATTTTATCCGCGGTAGATTGAATATGCTTCAGACACTTACATTCTTAATTTGGTTGTCGATTGTACGTTGGATGAAGTTCCATCCACCATAGTTTTGGTAAATCCCAAGTAGAATTTTTGTGAGCTGTACTTTTTATTGTTCTTAAATGTTATCTAGAAATCTCCAAACCATTTTTTGTCGTTTGCCATTACACTTTTTAATTTGTTGGTACTTTTATTAATAAACTCATGCCTGATATCAAATGTTATGACTTAGTTCTTTAGTTTATCACAATTTTTTTTTATAAGTTTTATTCGCATAAGTACTTCGATTTCCAAGTTTTACCATCAATTTACCATCACTCAAACATCAGATACTATATTTATTCATTGAGTAACTGTGCAATAGTTAATAGAAAGTAATACTGAAATCTCTGGTGCACTTTTGGTGACGGGATATCATATAATGAATATTGTTCGATTTTCACAGATCATTGCAGTGAAAACTGCAGAGATATAGATAGCAACTTTCTTTGGCTGATGTTAAAACTTGACTTTGCAATGGTTCGTCGTTGATAATTTCCATAAAGTTCAAAAACATTAACTTTCAAATGAATTGGTTTACGAAAAATGTTAGATAGGATTCGATGAAATGGTGTAAATTTATCGTTCAGGTTTCTCTGTGCCATTTTTCAGTAAAAAAATAACCTTAATGATTCATTTAATGTGATTTATATCTAGCTACTTTGAATAATTGATTAAGTGTCAAGTATTTTTTCAAATAATGCTATGCAAAAAAGCTGATGCAACTGCAGTATACTTATTGCAAATCCTGTGACTCTCTCTTGTCGATAACTTCGATATAAAAAGATCGAAAAAACTCCAACCAGTATCAAAACGTTACCAACGTCTTGTGAAGCAACACTTACTGCAATCGCCAATCCCAACCCATCACCCAGTGGAATCGGCATCGCTGGAATAGGCCTCGGAGCCCCTCTTGGTAGAGTAGCAGTTGGGGTTCCAATCGCTGGTCATGGTTTGACAGGACATGGACTTATTTTGGGCTAAGTTACAATTTTTTTACACCAGGATCTAATAGTTTTTCACACTACCATATCAATTTGTATTAAATTTCAACATAAAATGAATTTCAGATACACTGACAATGTATTGTTTGCATTTTTCTCCTGTTATAATACATGAGTACTTTCATAAAACTTTTGAAACCACTAAAATTCAGTTTTCTTTATCTCTTGGAAACTTAATGACATAATAAATTCTTCTGCAAATCATTGAAATTATGCACTGGTTTCATTTTTTTTTCTATTTTACTAATATTTCATGACTTATGGTTTATCCAATTTATTTCATTATAAATTGGCGTCAATGTTTTGCTGGATTTCGGGGTTTTGCCATGGTCTTTGGTTTCAATCTCCAGTTGTAACCAAAGAAACATGAACATTAATTTGTATTTTTGGTGAAAATTGACAATTCCAAAGATCAGTACATGATTTAATTTCGAATCTAACCCCCAGTTACTTTGTTGATATGAATATTTGAGATGAATGTTGTTGTGGAGTTTATAGCAGAGGCAAAAGTTATATTCCACAGGGATCAGAAAATGTATTTAGGAAAATTCCCAGTGCACCAACAAACTGGTTGTCAGGAACGCGTGGGTGTTGAATATTCCGACAATTCTGTTGCGACTTGTTTGATTATGAAGTTTGAGAAAGGACTTTGGGACTACGACGCGTTGCATTCGTGCTACGGATTATCAAATGCAAATTAATTAGTGTATTGTTTGCTTCGTACTTTAGATGCATACTCTGGCTTGTTGACTATCAAACATAGAATATCTCAAAGTTCCTGCATACCGACAGCAGAAATACGCAATCAACCCCTCAATATTAGCAACACCTACGTACGAGCGTGCCGACGGTAATTCAAGTTGTACCAACTTTTTCTTCAGAGATGTCGTCTCTCGAGAAAGTGGTGCCTCGCGAATGTTCACCTCCCGGCGAAATGGAGCAACATTCGAATTCGAGTTCGCTTTTCCTTTGCCGTGTTTGTCACCCGAGGCGAAATGATTAAGTTTTCCCTAGACTTGTCGCCGTAACTAAGGATACTAATGGACAATTCCTTTAAACTTACGAGAAATATATTCTGTCTCTCTTCCTAATTACGTTTGCTTAATAATTATAGCCGAAAGTTTTTGGGTTCTGCATGGCTATACAGCATCTATTCATTCATAGGACTATTATTACAATATATTTGTCACTTTCTCAATTGAGTATATTATTGTATATTGAAATGTAGATATCTATCTAATCTCTAATCAATGTCACTTCTGGAACTTCACTTTTAACAAGGCTTGTACACTATACTTTTCTTTTATGTCTAGTATGAATAATTACTGAGGCGGTCTTCAGTGTATATCAAATTTCTATTGGCCTTCGGGTACATGCATCAATTATGTATACAAATTACCTGATGGAAACGCCGATAGGCATGAATCAAGCTCCCAATTATAATAAATGATGGAATTGGAGTAAACTGCTAGGCGACGAAAATCAATACAGAGTTTTGTATCTTCATTAACACATTGTTGGTTTTTTTTTGGTTTGCCATTTTGATAAGGGTTCCTCATTAACACCAACTACAAAAAAAGTTCAATATAAACAAATATAACGTTCGGTATAACAAATTGATTGCCTTTATTGAAAAATGTGGGTGTCACAAATAAAATGTTCACTTACTGGATTGAAATTGTGCCACTATGAGCTTATTGGAATAACTAATAATTTAGAAATATTTCCAGAATGTTTCAGAAAAAACTCATGGAATGTTAAAACTTTTTAATTCATATTCTCACCATTTTCATCGCTTGAAAATGGCCAATCAAGCAAAATTCATTGGCTTGCTTCATTATCAAACTGAAATGGGTTTAAAAATAACGTCAGTTTACGCTGACAGCAGATATGACTCCGGGGAAATTGATTTCCAGGAAAGAATAATTGAAATGCCAACTTTTCCAGCCATCATCAACTACCGTCTGTTTGACGAGATTCCGCCGAAGTTGCCAAGAAAAATATTATTTCGTACTCGTCATGCAACAATGAGGCACATCGAGACCGCGTCATTTCAATATTCTGAAAAATAATTCGCCCGTCTGTCATTTCCAACGGACAATTCCAAATGGCGGCAGTTAATAATATTTCACGAGTATTACGGTGAAGGGGCGGAAATTAAAATACCATGCCGGAATTTAAAGCTCGGCTTAGCGAAAGAGTGGCTTGATTGATACGAACGGTAAAGAGGTGGTTTGCCATTCCATTTTCAGCCGCCTGTTCAACCTGGCTTTACGAAATTCAATTACCATTCAGAGAATTATCTCCTTCTTTTCCTTTCGGTACTTCCACAGCCACTACATGGCCACGATTTGTATTTACTCTCATCTCATTTGTAGTGGTTTATGGAAACATCGAACCTCTCGAAAACATTTTTTTTCGAACACTATTATTTCAGTGGAGAAAATATCATTTCATTTAGAATATCAGTAGAATAGAGCATCCATTTCTTCTCGAAGCAGTTACCGATAAAATACTGGTTCGATTGTTACTTGAAAATGCTCTAACAAATAATAAATTTAGTAGAAACTAGACAAAAGTTATTTTCTTTATTTTATATTCAAACCGATAAAATACTTTACAAGTCTGGAAACTTCATTTAACGTATGAGCTGATGTCCAATTTCAACAACAGAAAACAGGGTAAATGAAGAGGGATTCTTTTGATTTCCAAGCGTTCCAAAAGACTGAGTTTAAAACATTTCTCTCACACTGAAGTTTTGTCTTTATTATTTTCAATATATTTGCTCAAATTCTCATTTTATCTGTAGGCCACATACAAGTTTTTGTTTTTCAGAAAACAAAATATATAATTGTGGATTCACCAGAAAATTAAAAACAATAAGGAAAACAATGAATCAGGTCTATCAAACTTTGAAAAATGGTGGAAATCGTCATAGAAAATTGACATATTTTGATGAACCCACCAATAATATCGCTCGGTTTTTGAAAAAAGAAGGTCTTGGACTTGGTCTACAGAATAATCAATAATTCAAGCAAATTTATTAATAACAATAAAGACAAAAGTTTACAAAAATGTAGGATAGATCAGGACTGTATAAATTGGCCTGTGGTTCTTGCTCAAAATTGTAAGTACGGCGTGAACCTTCTCCAAAAGAGTAAAAGATCATAGCAGTAGTTTGTTGAATATGAAAACCAATTCCACATTTGCAAAACATCTTTTGACAGAGTAACAATAGTTCAACCGTGATTATGACGTGTTACATCTGGAAAAGAAGGGCTTCAAACTGAATCTTTCGGAATGCTTGAAAATCAATAGTTTTAAGAATTCGGGAAATTCGCTGAAGGACCAAGTAGAATAATTTCCCCATTATTGAATATGTTTTCTCATGTTGAAATTGGTAATTAGTTCATACTTGAACTCAGGGAAAATTATTAGTCATTAAATGAGTTGAAGGTTATAATTCAATTTACTGATTCACATAAAGCACTAATTAGGTAGAACTCAGTTATTATGAACACGCCTGAGGAGGCTTTTGTAAAATGAAACACGTGCTGCGTTTTTGTGAACTGTTTAGTGAAAATCTCACAACGAATTGTTACGGCTACGTTATGGATTTCAATCAAGTATTCCATCATATATTCAAACTATTTTTATTTCTCCCACCGACAAGAAATTATCGATTTTTTCAACTTGATGCATTTTCGTCTGTTTTGCTTCTGTCTTATGTTCGATTTTTCTTGTCCGAGGAAAGTAATATTTCAGTTTGGAATCGTTTAACCGGCGAAGAAAATAAAATTCATTACTGACGAAGCGTTTCCTTAATGCACAGAATGGAACTTTCTGAAGCCGAATGATTTAGAATGGGAATTTCATTGAATTTATTCGCGACCACGTCTTAAAACCGTTGAAGAACGGCAGTCGTTACGTTCTGACCAAATTTACGGCATATAGTAATGAGATTTCATACATTTTGGAATAGGATTCGTTCAAACTTCAACGCAGATATTGGAGAGTAATTCAGGATTCAAAAGTTGATTCGGTTCTTTGAAACTATAAATCACAGTAGATTTTATCAAATATATTTTTTTTATCTTGTTGAAAAGACAGTTATTTCACTTGGTGCACATTTATAAATGTGAGAAACGGCTTTTTGGGAATGTTAATCTAGATTGAAATGTAATTTAGTTGAATTGAATTCAATCGTATCAAACTATATTAAAAAGAATATCATTTACAAACATTCTCTTCACTTCCAATTGAATATTCTGAGTAAAAACACTATAGAGTTCAGTTAAAATTGATAAGGAATCGATTGCCAGCAAAAATACATTTGACCGCCTCCGCCAAAATTTTAAATAGTGCGCCTTCGCCAAAAGTTCAAATAGCATACCTTCACCAAAATTTCAAATGGCGTGCCTTCACCAAAAGTTCAAATATGGGGCCTTCGCCAAAATTTTAAATGGTGCGCTTTCGCCAAAAAAGTAATTATTGTGCCTTCGCCAAAAATTTCAATTATTCGCCTTCGCCAGAATTTTCAGCCCTGATCGTTCGCCATAATTTTAATCATGATCATTCGCCACCATTTTTACTGCTGCTCACAACAACAAGACCAATTGAACTCGCATAATCCTCACCCAAAATGAATGAAAAATTTAAGTATGTTTGGCCCAATTTGATTTAGGGCCCAATAACACTGCTTTTGTCTGATATTTTTTTTGGAACATTCACAATTTTTGTTGTTTTCAGGCGAATATGCTCGACTCCAAGAATAGAGTTCATTGAACAATCAAAAATTGTTTCAAGAAGTACATATTAATGTCAAAGTTTAAAAACTCCCTATTCTTATTGCTTAACAAAATACGTTCTCTCCAAATTTGAAATTTCGCACCCTAGAAACAACTGAATGTCGCCCTGAACAATGATTTTGTTGTCACCCCGTATGCTTTTTTGCCTAACGAATCATCCTCTATTTCATTAACTCCACCTAGAAGACAGCGGTCGCTTCCCTGCTCATCGGCAATTATCTCGGCGTGAATAAATCAGGTATCGCGTGTGTGAGAACCGTGTCCACCCCTCGTGGACGCGGTGGATGGCACGGGGGGCATCTTCGTCTGCGGCGCTTCGTGGTCGCCGTCGCCGTCGCGGTGCATGACGACGACCTGCCCCGTTTCGAGGGCGCCCGATTATTGCCCTCCGCAATGCCGTAAACATGCTCTTTGAGCTGGGAGTGGATTGGAGTTGATACAGGTTGCTGCAAAACGTTTAATTTTCAACTTTAAAACTAGTTTTCGATCTTATTTCTCGTGCAGGTCTCGCGACGGGTCACGGATATTTCAGCAGCATTCCGTTTCCTAGTTGTTATTCGCATAGCATGGAAACCAGTCTTGAATAATTAATAAACAAAGTTTCATTGATTTTCAATCGAACAGTTTGTTTCGGAATTACATTGTAAGATATAACACTTCTATTTTAATTTGGTCTCCGATACTTTAGTATATACACGTCTGAAGAAGCTATCGTATAGCGAAACAAGTGTTGCGTTTTTGCGTTTAGTAAAAATCTGAAGTGTTTCACAAACAGTTTTCATTTCTAGGCGGATTTCGCTAAAACCGTAGCTTCCTTGGTAAAAATCACTCATTTCTACTGATTTTATGAATAATTTTAAGAAAACATAGTCATATTATGCTGCGTTCACATGATATAAAGACGATAAACTTTCAATATCTTCCTAACTTAAATTCAACGAATACAATCATTTAAACTGTAGAGGCATATGTGAAAGATCAGTCAAAATGTAACATCCAAAAGAGTTATTCAATATAACGTTTTATATTTGTAAGCTCATTATCAACCAAATAACTATTAATAAACTTTTCTATAACTGTCCTAGTCGATTTGATAAAAAGAGTCAACACATTTTATTTCAGTTCACTTTTGGGCTTTAAGGGGTTCATAATATGAATCTGACACAGAAAATGTAATTTTTTGCAACCTGTCAAAGTAGTGGGATGACGAAAGTATTTTGATCGTTTCTAATTGAACTTTCTGCAGTTGTTGTTGAATATTAATAGTAATAGAGAGGGAGAAAATAGCAACTTGTGTAATTTAGTGATGTTTTTCGTGAGCGATGACAAAATACAAGTCCGCTAAACCGTGACGATTTTGTATGGGTGGCCAGATGCCAAATCCCGAAATAAATGCCAAGAAAGCCGTACTATGAAGATTTCACAAAAATAGAACCTAAAAATAGTCGTAGTGTTCATATGATTTCGGCTATTGAAAGATAACTATGCAGGTAAATACCAGCGAGACAAGACGTGGAACTTGAACCACTTGTCGAGGCATGACGAAAATCTAAAGAAAATTTCATCATTTCTGATGAAATACTGCCATTAAGAAAATGAGATATTGGCCTTGTCTACCTGGAAGGCGAACATACTGATTATCCTCATATAATCATTTCATTAACGGTTCATTAACATACCGATTCCGTTTATTTTAATGGGTTCAATGTAAATTAATTGTTTAGGCATTACCTATATTCAATAGTCCTTTAATGATTGATATAGCCACAAATAAGGATTATTTCCATTTCAAATCAATTTATCAGATGAATCCTGAAGAACTATTTCTAAAAACTGGCCATTTCAAGTATAGTTCACAATTTATAATATTTTTTCAAGTGTTTGTAACAACTGAAAAACTGTAGAGTACGATTTTGTGCAATATACTTAATAATACATAATGACAAATATATTTTCAATACATTTTACAAAAGGTCACATCAAGAATATTAATAATAAATGGCCTTCATTCATATAAATTGATGTTTTTGGTTTTCCGAATTTTGTCAATTGATAACGGCCATCTTATTGAAGCTACATCTGACTTAAGACACGCCCGAAGAAGTTAGTTATCTTAACTACTGAGATTTATATTCTGAGCTAGCTGCAGTTATCAAAAAAAATGTCAAAATCGATTTTGGCATATATAGTGACATCGTCGTCATCCTTCAAAAATATCGGCAGAAAATTATACGCGAATCAACGAAAAATGCAACAACTTCACTGCTGCGCCCCGCAAAAATTCAAACCTGTGACCCACGTCATTTTCGATTTGGACGGCACGATTCTAGGTGAGTCAGTCAAATTTGACAATGTTTCGCCTAATCGAAAACGTGTGCCCGAAACATGTTTCAGACACGGAGGGCATTTATATGTCGGCGATTGCTGAAATAGGTGCCGAGTATGGAAAAAAATTTACCGACGCTCTGAGGAACCAAGTAGCAGGATCCAAGGAGCAGGATACTGCTTCAATAGTGGTCCGAGAGATGGGATTGCCGATGTCTTGGGAAGAGTTTTTGAAGGCATTCAGAGCAAAGTGCGACAGTCAGTTGCCGGATGCAGAGTTCCTGCCAGGTAAGATTAGATACTTTCTAAGGTTATTATTGTCACCGCTGATATTGTTTCAGGCGTGGTCAAGATGATAAAACATCTCCATAGTCATAATATTCCGATTGCGGTGGCAACTTCATCGCCCCAGGACGCTGTCGACTTGAAATCTACCAACAAAAAAAACATTTTCGATCTGTTCAGCCATATAGTTTGCGGGAGCTCCGATCCAGAAGTCAAACAGGGAAAACCCGCCCCGGATATATTTCTAATATGCGCTTCAAGGTTTGTTGACGAGGACACCGCCAAACCGTTTGGATTTTTAATTGTTCACAGGAAATTGAACGTTCGAAATTTTTACGGCTAGTTTCTTGACCGTCGAAATGTTACGGCTTCTAATAATTCTTAATTTTAAATGTGGTTCCATCAATTCTGGAACATACGAGCGGAAAAAATGTTGCCAAGAAAACGATCGTAAAATGTGCTTGAATTGCACAATTAAAATCCACAACATGAATGTGGAGAATAAAATGTCGGAAATCAATTCGGAATTTCCAAATATGGCAGATTTCCAAATTTCGAATATGATGATTCTCTTATCGTTCTCATATTAGTCAGTTTGTCAGAATAAAACGTGTATTTGTATGTATTTGTAGGTTTCCTGATAAACCAGACCCCTCGAAATGCCTCGTATTTGAAGATGCCATCAATGGCGTGCAAGGAGCTCTGAAGGCGGGTATGCAGGTATACCTTTCAATATCAGCTAGTTTTAGGTGTATCAAATAACATTTCGCAGGTTGTCATGATCCCCGACAAAAGTGTGAGCTACGAATTCTGGAAAGACGCCACTCTGAGACTGGACAGTATGGAATCGATGGTACCAGAGTTTTTCGGGTTGCCACCCTTCGACAAAAATAATTCAGACGCCTCATTTGACTCTACAAACGTGACTAAAATGAACACAACAGAAGAGTGATTTAAAAATAGTATTAAAATCATATCGTTTCAATTTGGTCAGTTTTCTAACGGTCTAATTAGACATTTTCACACCTGAGTACATCAGATTATTGATGAAAATATGTTTCATTGATATAAAAGACAAATATTCAATATATACTATAATTATCACGAATAAAAAATTGTGTTTTAGTTATTTTTATCAAAAAAAAAATGTGATTTCAAGATCTCCATTCCTTTAAATCTCTAATGTTTTATATATTTCTTTAAGAACAAATCACAAGCACTACAGGTCTTGATTCCCCATTTTTTTCGATTACATTATTCCAAATATGGGTGACATACGATCAAAGGTCGCCTGTTGATCTTTATTTTCGAAAGCCATATTGTTGATCGCTCAAGATGTTGAGGCCTTCCAAATCTTTCAGGATATTGTGGTTTACGGCTTTCTCAATTTTTGATATCATTTATAGCAAAGCGACTAGTCTATAGTTTTTGGAAGATTTTTCTTGTCCTTTTATTGGTTTTTGATAATTTCGATACCTTCAACCGTGTTTCAAACTCATATTCCTGAAATAAAATCCAACCTTTGCCAAGCTGTTCCATGTTTTGTCATTCAGCTTGCAACAAATATTGCATCTTTTTTTGACAAACGAATAAAAAGAGCAAGAGTATTCAGAAAGTTTTCTACCGGTACAGGAAACCCAACGTATTAACAATAACAATGAATCTTCTTCGTACAAAAGCACTTTGTGTTCTGTTATGTCCGTAGAAAATGTTAATTTGTTTGCGTGCTTTCTTCAACATTCTAACGATTCGAAGTAAAATCATTCGAAAAGTTTTAATGTATTCCACTCGGAGGCATTTGCTCGAATGCTTTTCAACTGAGGAAGAATTAGAATGACGAAATTATGCATCAAGGACAAGATACTCGAACGAAATTGCTTTATTTCCACTTTGACTCGTCGAAACTTCTGTTTGGAATTAATTTTTGGGATTCCTTAGACGAATCTCTTGTTCTTCGTTACAATTAATTATTATCAAGTTCCTGTTTACGCATCTTTGACTAATAGACGATATCGTTCTCGTCTGGAAGTGAAATCCTCCCGGAGCATTCGACTCCTCTGACGATTCGTTAAAAACCGAGCTGAAACCCTTCGGGATGTCAGGAATGAAGAATCGGCTGCGTAAAAAATATTTTCAGCGGGGCTACAAAATAATGCAAATGAAAGCTACGCGCTGATAAGGGTTGACAGTGTGTAATAGACACTCGAGTGATACTGGGTAAGCAGATCATTAATATAGCAGCCTGTGTGATAAATTAAAAGTGACATTGATGGTTGAATTAGTCCAATTCGGCAGGTCTCTTCAGATGATATACAGAAGCCATGAAAAAATGTTCATGAAATGTTGAAAGAGTTTACTCTTTAATAGTTGCCTTCAATAATAATTGATGATTTCATGGCAAAATGGTTAAGGCTTTCATCTCCACTGTAACGAACAATATACTTTTCTTTCCAAGTATCATCATGTATGTCTGAAATTTTTACCAATCATCTCTTCATTACCTATTTTATGATTCGAGAATTGATTCATTACTTTCTTCAACTCAAAACAACCCATATATTGTTTTACTTTTTTGTTCATAATACAACACAGTTCTTGTATACGAACCTACAAA
The DNA here is from genome assembly GCF_025532065.1 of Leptinotarsa decemlineata. Classification (NCBI taxonomy): domain Eukaryota; kingdom Metazoa; phylum Arthropoda; class Insecta; order Coleoptera; family Chrysomelidae; genus Leptinotarsa; species Leptinotarsa decemlineata. The sequence continues at coordinate 86,598 of NW_027412532.1, forward strand.
TGAACATTACAATAGTCGTGAATAATCTTCTGTAGATAATTTTTGCAATGTCATTCGATAAAATCTCAGAAAGTTCTTGCAATTCTTTCGGAACAGTTTTCCGTTGCCATCAATTCTTATTTTCCTCCTCTCTTAAATATATTGATCGCCATTGTCAGTTTCCTCTTCTGGTTGTGTCAGAGTGCTAGATGTAATTACTTACTTAATTGGCCAGAAAATGTTCTAATGGTGGTTGGCAGATAGATTAAACAGTAACGGTTTCAGAAATTTATAAATTAGACCTCTTAAACTGTTGGTTTCGAATACAAAACAGTGGAAACATCTTTTTGTGGAAATAAAAACGTTATAACTTGAAATATATTGAATGCACTTCTGGTAGCTGCACCCAAGATATTCAAAAACTCAACTAATGTACAATTGAGAACTTGTGATAATATTTTAATTCAATATGTATTGCGAAATATTCCATCAACTTCGTTCACTAAAGTGAATCGATCTGTTTTCATTCAGAAATTGAGAAAGAAACAATAATCCCGATTGAATCGCTTTGTGTAGTATTTTTATTACAAACGGATTCAAGAACCGGCAACAGCAATCTTTTCGGTTTGATTAATACGATTGTCAGGCAGGAAAACTACTTCGAGTTATTAATGCCCCAATTTACTAATACAATCGATAAATCTAAGCCCCGATGTTGATGCTTCGACGCGGAGAGAAATATAAAAGTGAGGGTTTCTTTGAAGCTTGACATTTCGTCTTCAGAAGAGGAATTCAAACAAAGTACCAGGATTTAAGTATTAGGAAGGAAGACATTTTCGTTATACTCGGACGTTGGTTCATAAAACAGAAAATAAAAAAATTGAATTGGGTTTATGTCATACTAGTTCATTATTCTGTTTTTATTGCTCAGTTGCCATCTATATAATAGTGTACTGTGCGGGTGTAAAGATCAAAAAAAAGTTTCTAATCAACATAATAATAACATTAATGATTGTTAGATTGCGTGCAGCCAACATTGTTGGATTCCATTCCATTGTCTGGGCATGAAATTTCAGTAAGTTCGTTACAAACGTCTCATTCTATGTCTCACATCTCCAGACATGCTCAATACTTTTTTAGTTGGTATTCCTTGGACCCTCGCTTCAAAAATTCTGTCAATAGTAATTAGCGATACCAATATTTTTTTTTATCACTTAAATTTCTACCATTTGTCCCAAAAGGTCTCAGTTGAATAATTTGTCGTATTCTTTACCGTAGACGTCCTCGATATCTTCGGTGACAAGTTTATGTTGCTTTTTCAACACGAATTTAATGGTTATGATCCTCAAATCAATAATTTTTTAGACTGGTTAGGTATACCTATATAAAAAATGTGCATTTTTGAAGTTATACGTCTTTTGGCGCGAAATTTTTTACGGTGCGCGCGCATATCGATACCCTGAAGTTAGCTTCTTCTTCTTCTTATTTTTTTCATATGTCCGTTGCTTCTCTGCCTAGCGCATTTGACCAGACTCCTCCTGTCCTTAGTGAATAGAAGTTTCGTCCGAGAGCTCGAGCAATCCTGCCCCCTAAGTTTTCAACGATTATTCGAATTTTCTTTAATTTCTATCAAACATAGTATCAAACTTTTGACTTTCATTACTTCTTGACCATATAGCGGGTGTTTCATAAAGTATTTTCCTAATAGATTCACTGTGTCTCAGAAAATATAGTATGTACATGGTGGGTGAAATATTTTATGATATTTGTATGAACCTTTTTTAACTAGATAATGCTTTATAATAAAAATTTCATTGTATTGAATCTACAAACGTAGGTTAAGGCGAAGGATAAAATTTTCAGAAAGATTTTTATCTTGCTACGCCAAAAAAGTATAACTTCTTACGTGCGTACATAAGTACACACTCTTTTTTTACTAATCCTGAAACCCGTCTCACAGGAACAATGCCTTACTCGCCCTGTAGTAACTCTCAAGGTATTGATTTGCCAGTAGGACACAAGTTGACCTGCGAATAGAAAGGACAAAGCGAGATGAAGGGCACAGAGCTTGTTAAACTCTAGATAATCCAATCTGAGAGCTTCCAATTAGTCAAATTCTTTTTATCATCAAAGTCCCGATATGGTGCTAATCCTCGTGAGGTTGGTTATTCGCAAGAAGGTGAAGAATACTTCAGAGCGAGAAATAATTCTGATTTAAATTAGTATCTATCAGGCCAGGTGCCGTTTTTCTCCTATTTATATTTATATATGCGTTTAACTTTGAGGGAGCGAGGAAAATGTAGTTGTCTTCGTTTTTTTTTTCGTATTAGAAAGAATTGACCACTGGCATTGACGGATATGAAAACAGTAGTGAAACTTTTGTTGAATATTGACATTTTTTATTGTTTCAGTGGAATTGAAAAAATTGTTTGTGAATGTTACACTAAAAAATATAAGGTTGAAGTACATTATAAATAGTGCAAATAGTGTATAATAACAAAACATTGATAGACGAAACCTATATAAATATCTTTCTCTGCCATTATGTGCCGTTTATATACATATACATTTTCTACAAATATTCAAATTAATTCTGGGTTTTCATTGATAAATCAACATTGCAGACCACATTTAAACTGCCAGTCGTGCCAAAGTTATTTTCACGACAAGTATATATTGATGAATCTCAAGTGTAACAAGCGATTGACATCACCCAAGTAATGTTTTCTATGTTGACGTTGTGTCCAACAGATGATGTTGCAGAACTTTGTCAATTATCCAGTAAAATTTTAATAGAAAATCGCGTGTCTCGCCAAGCATAGAACGATTCCCATAAACAGAAGAAGAATGTTCCTTGGCATTCGTGGTTGGTATGTGCTGCAGGTGTGCCAACCGTTGCATACTAAAAATAGCGAGTAACTAGGTCGTTAAAGTACGCGATATTAAATAAATAAAAGCAGTGTTTTAGTTCAACAGGAAAGCCACAGGAATATTTGATAAGTGTTCAACTTGTAGGTACCACAATTACATCTCGGTCGAATAAATAACGGACGTGGAAAATTGATGTTCGTCCACTCGCTTGGCTTTTAATGTTATTTCGGTTTTGTGTTTGTCAAGAACCTACTAATTAATTGAATTATGTTTGGAAGCTATAATAAATTCTTCAGCCAGTAATTAGAGTTTATCGTCTCAATTCGTTAGATGTTTCCCATCCCATTCAGTTATAACAGGAGTTTCAAATCTTCTTATAGATTCAAAACAATTACAAACCAACAAACTTACTAGGTATATCTTCAAATTCGTAGATTAAAATTATGTATTTCTTCCTGAACCTGCATAATAATAGTCTGAAAATCAAATCCGATAAATTGAAAGTGCAATCAAATTCTGATGCGGTGTAAAAACCATTATTCTCTAGTCTGGGGAGTCATTAGGGTACTTTTTATGGAGTGCCTAATGTTATTTTAATGATATACCGTTCTGTTATTTGTACTAACTCTACGATTTCAGTTATTAATTCTGTTATTTATTTAAACATGAAATAAATTTGTGTCAACAAGAATTCAGAAAGTGATTATTATCGAAATCGGAAAATTGAGTGTAAAATTATGTACAGGACGAAACAGAACAGATTCATTTCACGCGTAAAAATGCCAAATAAGATTATGTTGATTTTTTTTTCGATTGATTGAAGTTGAAATATAATCATAGAATTTCATTCTTTGAAAATGTTTTTGCAAAACCATTTTGTATCAAAGCAAAATAAAGAAATCTGCAGCTAGACAACAGTATCGAGTTGTCGTGAATGAAAAAAATCTTCAAATGCCACTCTAATTATTAACAGAATTATGACATTTTTTTCTGTGAAGCATTTCCCATGTTATTTTTTTGATAATCAGATCGAAAGCTATATTTCTTTTCTATAATGGTATATTTTTGATCAGGAATCTTCTTGGGAAAATTTCTATTTGAAATAAACATTTCTCAACGGAATTTGACTCATTTTCCTATAATCTGGAATAAATGGGAAAATCCTTATTGAGGCCCAGCTTTCGAGTCAAGACAATAACGATGTGTTATGATAACCGAATATCGAATATTCGCCTCGTTAACCCTAACAAAACTTTCGATTCACCATTCAATTCAATTCCATTCATGGTGAAATTCCAATCGTTATTTGTTTATTGTTGCGGTTTTTCTATTCTCCCTCTTCGAAATGATAACTTTTTGATTTATAAGTCCATAATTCGCCGTGATCCCATCTCGTCGGACTAATGGAGCGAAGGGGAAGTTATTCCAGAAAAACAAATCCTATCCACGCCCGCGTCAAATTTATTAGCTTGTTTAGGTGGCTCCGGCAGTGTTTACAAAAAATCGACCATGCATAAATACATAAAATTACCACCGTATGCAATTTGTTCAAATGGCCCGCACGCGAATGTCTTTCACGTTTCGAAGAGGAGAAAAAAATTCAAATCGTTTCTTATCTATCGATAAAAAAATCGAGACATCGCCTTCATTCTGCGTATCTCGGAGAAACTATCTGCTCATCTCCTCCTTCCGAGAAAATAACGAAGTTAATTTCATTTTAATGTTGCTTGAATCAATATCGATTATCCCATTAATTTTCTTATTTTCACCCCTCATTAGAAATGCGAAAGGAAGCCTACGGCGGTTTCCATCAGCTTTTCAAAATCATAATTAATTCTTACATCAACCACGATTATATTGCCGATGTAGCAGATAAGGCAAACTTGATGAAACTTATCGAAAACTATTGAAAAGGGCGTTTCTTATCACTGAAAATGTATAGTGAAACTAGTGTTGTGGTTTCTATTTCACTGGCATATGAAAATCTTATGATAAAAGAGTGACTAAAAAAAAAGCACTCATATATCAACACCAGACTTTTCTTCAAACAGAATCAAATTGTCAATTTGGTATATCTGAAAACACTATACAACTCAGTTCGTTACTTTTGAGAGAGAATGCAGCAAAATAACATATTTACAGAGTTAAGTTGTAAGGTCAACAATGGAAAAATAATACTATAATAACTATTGAAGAATGGGGTTATCAAATAGACAACTACTTAAATGACGAAACCAGCAGCTGTTTTCTAAAAATTTTTCTTCAGAAGTATGTTGTTCAAATAAATAACATTTCAATATGTTTCTGAATCTAAATGATATAAAAACAGAAGATGAAAAAAATCATCAAAATGGAAGCTGTTTCTGAGGATGTCCGAATATTGTCTGTTCCACGTATTCGTTGACACTAAATGGTTAATTGTGACTTCAATGCTTTGAATAGGTTGAGTAGAACTATTAAAATAACAAATTCAAGTACGTGAATAGAAATATAAAATCAGGTCGTGAAATAGTTCGCAAGAACACCGGATCTGACGCTGCTGGACTTTTCATCACGTAGTTATCCATAGTAGGGAACTGTGCTTAGCCTACAATATCCGACCCAAACGTTCTGAGAACATCACAATGGTGAAAGTTTTTTCGTCAAAAGCAATTATTCAAACTTCGGAATCCAGCAGTATTCTGTCGGAAATTATTTTTCACATAATATATTCGATCGGAACAAGACACCGACTCTTCAATTCACAACTGAAAGTATCAGCAAGAAACGCGATAAAGAGCTTTTCCGATGTTTTCGGTCGATTCGAACCTAGGAAATTCCCTTTTGTCTAGATGAATTTTTCTTTCATAATTGAAAACACTCGCGAGACAATGGCAAAGTCCCTTTGTTAAGACTCGGCGGTATTATGTTCGTTTACTTCGTTTTATTGTCGGTGGCATTTTCAAGATCACTTGGGCTCTTAATGCGGTGAAGGAGTCCGCCATTGTTGCCACAGAATGATTTGTTCATAGACTTGTGTTAAGGAATTTGTTTCAGAACAGGAACATTCTTTTCCAAATGTTGACACAATGTCGCTGTATTCGAGGTGAGGACTTAGGACAGGTTTGAATTTGGTGAACTGGAAACGGTGGATTTCTTTTAAACGAAATCAATGGAAATTCAGAGACACTGGAATATTTCAATAGAAAATAAGAGGCAATAAACATTAATAAAATATAGCTACCTGTCCTTGAAGGTACACAGACAAGAACAGATAATCCGATTAAGAGAAACCAAGCCACGCTCACAAAAAGAATAAAAACTTGCCGATCACGTCAAAAAAAAATAGCTTTCACAAAGTTGATATGACTCGGTTTATAATTAAACACAACATTTCGCCGGGTTACCTCATTTCAAAATATGTTACTTGCTTTAACAACATACCCTAATCATGCCTTATATACAACGAAAACTATGCAGTAAAGTTGAACAAAACAAGCCCCTCCTCCAAAAATAATTGCATTAGCATAGACATCCTTCCCCTTCATATATTCTGGATAGCCGGGATCTGCACATCCACCTCCCGATTACGAGTACAAAGGATATTTCAGGAAGGAGCCTATTTCTATTAATAACGGTTGTAAAATTATTCATGAAATTCGGTGGCGTAAAATTTAAGTAGCCGTTTAAGGGAGTTGGCAGGTAGTTAAATCTTTTCTGCGGGGTTTTTGTCGGGGGTGTTTAGTATTCAAGGGAGTATTCAGCATAAGTTAATAAACTGATAATGGCGGAGAGGCCTTTATGCGGCCGCCGATCGTGGCTGCTGGATATTGAAAAACCGAGAGTGAATGAACGTCGACCGGATTTCCGATAGATACAAGGAATACTCGTCTATAAACTGCCTGTGGGATTCAAGATAAAGTTGCGGCTCTTCGTTATTTTCGTCGTAAAAGTGATAGCATGTTATTAAGAAACACCACATTAGGTCGCCCCATTGAAACATAATCAGAATGTTCATTTGAAGCCGAAGAAACTGTCGAAAGGAAATTTTGTCGGGAATCTGTGTGTGGTAGCGAAATGGAAGCACATCAGCGATCGAATCTCATTACTTCCCAACTCCCCGAACTCCGCGAAAATTTGTTTGTGGCATCCTCCCCGTTATCTGTAAACATGCTGATACATGATCGCTTCACTGAGCACCAACTGTGACACGAGGATCACATTTTCAGGGAGATCCGTCCGATATTTACCCCATCTCGAGAGTGTTCAATTCAGCGAGAGTCAATAAATATTGAAGTTCATTGAATATTGGAGGGTATCGGTTCCATTTCGTTTAATTTCCACTGGTGAATAAAATCAATTCACGGTTATAAGGGCAATATTCCACTACCTATCTCGACTCGCGTCGAGAAGAGTTCTGTAGTTTTTGTGTTTAGGAAAAGGTGCTTGTTTTCGATCCATTATCAATGTTTTTTTTGTAATTAGACATCATGACTTATAGGGAGAATATTATGAAATATCAACAGCTTTCTCTTGAAGGTTAGTACCAACTGAAAAAGTGGTGAATGTTAGACTATCGCCACCTATGTGTTAGTCCCGAGACTCTTCAGCCAGGGTAGTATTAAACTACTATCATAAGAATGGGTCTAATGAAACCAATATGTTGTTTTTTGTTCAATCATCTGAGACATCAATTTTCTGCAAGCCTGCAATAATGACACATATCTAGTGGCTCAATTTCCGTGATTCCGATCACTTTATTGCCCCATTAAAAAGGGGGCGAGGTGAAGCAAGGCTGAAGTAGGTCGAACCGGCTATTTCGACCAGAAATAAATTAAGCGTTTCCTTCGTATAAGTCCAGTTAAGAGCTGCACGCATTACGCCTTTTATGAGGTGTGCTACTCCCATCAAGGATTTCAACAAAGATAATGTGTGAAATTGTCTGTGAAATGGAGTTTTTTCCCAGCTTGGCATTTTCAGGGCGTTTAAGAGACGATCAAAAATTTTTGTTGGGAGATATTCTGGAAAGTTCATGAAGATTGTGATTGATTTCAAAGCTACGGTTAATGTCAGCCTGATATACTTTAAATACGGCAATTGTCCTCATAAAATTGGTCACGGTTAACTTAACAAATTCATTGGCGTTATGAAAAGTTTCAGCAAATTACGAATTGTTTCATTCTCTATATAGAACCAATAATATATATATTGTAATCACAACTAACTTTACGGGATCAAAACTCTGCTTTCGAACAAGAACAACTGGATACTATTTTGATACGTGCCTCAGGAAAAACGTGCCACATTACTGTCAGTTTACCGTTTACTGTTTATTCAATTTTATAAAAAACAACCTTTCGTGATCGCTGTCGATCTGCCTTTTTTTAACTAACCGTTCGGTTGATTCTGTTGATCGTTCCCGCGTTAATAATTTACGTAACAGTCAATCCTCCTGCACTGGTCACATTCGAAATCAATACATCTCATTATCCTAAATGTAATATGGAAAAAAGGAAATCGTTTCGTGCACATGCAGATTTCCGGCGATATCCTTCCGTTGAAATGGAAGCGTGTCCACACTTGCCACGCTATTCCCAATGTGGGAATAAAATCCGAATCCAAACCGGATGTCGTATCTACAGGGTAGTCTAAACGATTTTCAGGGATGTTTTCCTCGCCAAAAAACAGTTTTCGCCTTCTGAAGACGCCAACAAGTAAATCTGATGGTTGAGTAACAACAATTGGATAGAAAGTTATGTATTTTGTTTCTGATATATTTAAATTGAGTAGGTTGCCATTCAGTCCTAATTGTAGTTTTTCTGAATGATTTTCATTGTCTACAAAGACTAAGGCAGAGTCTGCGCAGCAGATTAGATGTGCTTTTTAAATTTCTGATTTTTGATGAACTATTGATACAAACGAGGAACAATATTGGACCTGATACTGTTCCTTGTGGTACCCCAGTCTTAACAAAGTTCTGGCGCTGAAAATTTCACATATTTTGTGTTCTATCGATGAGGTAGTCTCTTATAATGTTTAAGGATATTTCTCGTACCTATAGTTTTTTAGTATACGAAGCAACATATTGTGTGAAATCGTATCAAAGGTCTTGGTCAACGCAAGACAACTTGTTTTATGTATTGATTCATACAAAGCCCTGACTGTCTGTTCCACTAAAACATCAATTGTTGCTTTGCAGTGCCAGGGAATGTAACGTCTATCTGGGCTAAAAAATATTGTTTTAGGTTGTTTTGTTTATGAAATTGTATATTTGTTTCTGGAGCCTATTCTCATTCACTTCTATCGTTTCAATTTTAGCTAAAAGCACCACATCATCGAATGTATTTACTCACAATTAACTATTATGCATTATAAAATTTAGAATTTCAAAGTCGTCCACGCATGTACTAAAATATTATTTTCTCTGATAATATTATCACATCTAAAAAACTTTCTCAAGTTATTAGACGGTGTCTCCTTTTGTTTTTATGGAATAACTAGACGACATACAAGAAAAAAAAATAGGAATCAATTGTCGTAAATATATTTCGAATGAAGGTATTTTGATAGACAAAAATAGGGTGAAACCAACGCTGGGTTAGACGTGGACATCCCTTTCAGATTTTAAAGAAGTCACCCTGGAAGATCTGGGACCTCACCATCCTCCGTGTGCTCCCCATCCTGCACGACCTCCCCATCCAGCACCAGCTCCCAAACCTGCACCAGCTCCAGCTCGCCATCCAGCTCCAGCTCCAGCACCCCATCCAGCTCCAGCTCCCAAACCTGCACCAGCTCCCCATCCAGCTCCAGCTCCCCAACCAGCTGCTCCCCAAGCTGGGGCTACTCCGACGGCAATTCCCGAGGGGTGAGCCAGGGCGGAAGCGAAGACCAACATGGCGATGACGGCGAAAACTAACACTTTCATCTTGGAGTTTGTTTCTTTAGTCAGACGTTCAACGTTTGATGCTGAATTCAGACTCGACATGCTATTTATACAGAATTTTTGATAAAAATTTGTGTACTTTCATTTACTTGTACTTATTAAATATGTTTTTCAGGAATATATTAACTTTTTGCGTGAACGGTAAATGAATAATTATTTCATGACAAAGAAAATAATTAATGCAATTGTTGTTAATGATATGTTCGTACAGAATCTAATAAATATACTTAGAACCTTGTTTTAAAAATACCTTTACTCTTTACAAAAGTCGCATGGTGAACTGTTTATATAACTATACCTAGTATGCTTTCGAGAAAACATCTGCCCTTTGTTGTTTACGTTCAAGTGAAGAACTAATATATCTTGAGACTGCCGGTTGTGATGTTGGTGAAACGTCGGAAAACAAAGAACGGATGTTTTCCCGAAAAAAATGTTTTTCGTAACTAATATACCTCTATAAACATTTTAAAGTGGCAGTATAAATTACATGGAATATCATACTCAATATGATGTTATCCAAACAGGTGCTGATGAGGTGATAAGACAAGTTCATTAACCCGAAACTTGGTAGTACACCGTGGTAGTATTCTAAAAACAAGTTGACTTTTTCATATCCTGAGGATGCCAACTTGGTTTGTTAATCATGCGTCGATGGTTACTAGGAAAAGAATTTGTTTTGCCTTTCTTCCATATATTGAATAATGTAGCGTTCCTCTGTATGATATCTGATTGGAAAAGAAAGTTGCTGTTTCGAAAGGTTTTTTCTTCCAGTTTGTATTTGTGTATAATCTATATATCTTGATAGAGTGTTCATTTTACACAAGTTTTATTTGGTGATAGACAAGTGCATTAGCAGCTAATATATGAACCCATTTAACAGAGGATCTAAAAACACGTTACATCTGCTGCGTTTTTGGATTACTTGCATTTTCATAAATCCAGATGATTTTAACCAGATTTTATCCATATCCGAACTTTTACATCCACCCCGTGTTTAGACGCCGTTCGCGTTAATGAAATTGTCCCGCGTCTAATAAAGTTACAAATGACAATGCAACTTCGTACCAACATATAATTAGGTAATCAAGTTGAGTGGCTTCGGAAACATAAACTAGCTTGTAATAAACTGGAGACTGTAGTTGATTTTTCATTTGACACTGATTTAGTCTCCAAATAAAGGACAGCTTAGCAATCGATGATTCGTTTCAATGTTTTCAGATTTTTCCAGCGTTGATTCTTTCAAAAAATAATATCTCCTAAAAATATACACCTTTCAGTGTAAATTTTATTACTTCAAGACATTAGCTTTTTCAAGTGATTTGTACATCAAAGTATCTTTACATTACTATTTATATACTACAGGTAACCATAACTGAGACTACGTCTAAGAAATTATCTGAACCTCTACATAACGTACCTGTTCAATTATGATTACCTAAAGCATATTGCCTCACATCTACATCAATAATAATTCTTTCTCAGTTTTCAAGAAAACAAGTTCAATAATGGTGATCTATTCAAATCTAGTTGGTGGTTTAATAGAATGTTTGAATTTTTAAGTTTATTAATTTCCATTGCTTCCAAATGATTCAGTTTCAAACCTTTATTTTCTTTGTGCAAAATTTCGAACTCTTCATTAAAGATGTCATTTTCTTTTAGAAGATAATTTGAATATGTTGAATTTGTTTTCTTATTTACATAGCCCGTATGATGCTCCTGGATTCGATTCCTGAATGGTCTGCCAGTTTGACCAATATATACCTTAGGGCACGTTCCACACTTTAATTTATATACTCCTGGTTTCTAGAATTTGGATTTTTTATCTTTATTATTTTCAGTCAACTTTTCCAACGTATTATTTGTTCTGTATGCAATTTTAATATCTCGATTCCTCGAAAAATACGTTATAGCTCTATAATTTTGATTATCTACCTTATCTACCTCGAATCGCTTTTGTGTAGACTTTCTTGGCAAGTATTTTGTTTATTAATTCGGTTTTAAACCCATTGTTTAACGCAATTTGCTTGATGATATTGAGTTCTTTATCGAAATGATCTATTAAAAGAGGAACATTGACTAATCTGTGAATCATGCTATTATAAGCTGCTACTTTGTGTTGATAATGATGGGTAGAATCGTAATGTATAGTAATATCCGTATAGGACGGTTTGTGATAAACCGTTATTATTTATTTTTATACTTATTATACTTCATAATTTGGATCCTATTGTTCACGCTTTATCAACAAATTAATCTTATGTCAGAGAAGCATATTCATTATTATTCAATTATAGCAGCAATTCAAAAAATCCGAAACGTAGTGTAGTTGTTTCTGTCTATTTAAACATTCGTAGTAGTGATTGAACATCTTTAAAAATATACACAAACTCACCTCTCGTCTCCTCACACAATCACAAAACCTATTCTTGGTTCATGAATTTTTCGACCATAAACACGAAAAAAAAAAACGTACACTGTAGTGTCAGTTCACTCACGCCGTGATCTCAGTCGGCGGTCGTCAGAGTCGCTTGCATTTTGTTTTTGAGTCGGTTTTTTCGAGGTGGATCGTCAAATGTTCGCGACACCGGCATCATCATCTATGGGGGCGTTTCGACATTTTTTTCGGGCCATCGGCAGCGGACACCTGCACGTCTCCACCATGGGAAACGCCGTACTGAATAAGACGACGTCGACGTCGCGGCGCCACAGAATCGGGTGGGACGCATCCAGGGCCGGCCCGGACAGAGAAGGCACACTGGATTCACGTTGAGATTCGTCGAGCTGAATATTGCTTTCATTCCTTAAATTTATCATATTTCAAGAATTCGATTGCCAAAAATATATATTACTAGCTGACCCGACGAACTTTGTTTTGTCACAGAAATTATTTCTATCAGAACAATAAGACTTACAAATAATATTAATCTTTCAATGCTATAGTTTGTACAATATTTTTCCTTAGCTAACACAAACAAAATGGATGGTTTGCCAACTCGAGAGCATGTCACGTATGTGCTCAAATCCAAGCCATAACAGCAATAGTCACTGCAAATGCCAATCTAATGGGAAATTGCAAACGTTTAAAATGAATTGGCACATCTGCAAGTTTTTCTTTAATTTTTTAATGACTAATCGCGTGCTGTTGCACAGCCGTGGTGGATTCAAATTATGCGGTGGCATGCCTGGTAAATCCAGTATCTTCAAAAACTGTATTGAATAATGATTCCCAGCTTCTGTGGCATCACAAACTGTATCTACGCTCAATGGACAAACAATAATAGTGGCTGAAAACTGTGTAGGCAGTGAGAGAAGGCTTATGTGTGAGAGTTAGGAGACCGGCTTTGTTCTCGTGTTGTTTACTAAGTGAGAAGTGACACCGGTAGACGCCTGGTGGGAATGGCTATTAAAAATAGGGGTTGATGATAAAAAAGCAAAAATTGGGGGTTATATGTATTATTAATGACACATCATAAAAGAATAAAAACAAACAAAAGTTTACAAATCTAAAGCAAAGGGAACTTCAAACGTTCAAGCCAGTCTCTATATACCTATACAGTAGGTTTAATGGACTGACGCCTATCAGAAAACAACTACTTCCCTGGGTAATACCACGAAGGGCGTTGGATTATATCCGACAAAAGTTTGTCAAAAAAAATTGGGGTGGAGTACCCTTATCACTTAGAGACATGAAAAAAAGATTACAACCTATTCTCAGACCTACTGAATATACGTATAAAATGTCATAAAAATCGGCCAAGCCGTGTCCGGTATATATAGATATTCCTTATTCAAAGAATTGAAAACTCTCCTGAAGCAATTTGTGTCCTTGTACTTTGAGGAAAGGATAAAGTGATCGAACATGCATTAAACAAGTTGAAGGTAAAATAAGAAGCTATCGATATAAGTTCAGCTCGATTTAATTGAAAAAGTTGTGAAAGTTGTCCGTAACTCTGAAAGAAGTGGGTGCTCAATCATCGTTAGGATATGAAGAAAAGTTCGAATGGTGTATATTTATATACATCACGAAACTACAGACTAGATATGATTGTTACAATTTTAAGTAGTTGGATGGGTACTTTTCATAACTTGATATCAATGTGACTAATAGTAAAATTAAATTTGAAACGGTTTTGATTATTGTTTTGACTTGAAATAATTTAAAAATGAATTCGGTTGTCTTATAAGCCTGGAATTTATAATCCGCTGAAGCTATAAACCTGACCCTTCGTCGTTAATACTGAAAAACAGAGCGAATAAATTCAAATTATGACGATGGCCCGAATACAATGAATACAAAAGGGCACTCAAAGGAGTACCCTTTGATCCGTCACATCTATCTGCATATATAATACTCGAATATTCAATCAGATTTTTGCGGCGGACCTTCGATTTCCGTCTGATTAAAAAAAAAAGAATAAGAAGAAAAAAGGGGGAATCGAGCGTTTGTGACTGATCAAAAAGAGCGATGGAATCAGCCCTATCTCTGTCCTTATGAAACGTGGTGGAATATTTGGCGTGGAAGTTTATGGAGAGGGGATAACACAGAATCGGACTGGCTATTTTCAGTTCAAAGTAGTGGTGGTTGAATTGAGTTGTAGGTAATTTTTCAGTATTCTTGTCTTCCACAATCAGAAGAAATATAATTATTAGAAATTCTGTACAATTGTTCAGTATGAAATATTTTATTTTACAATGTCACAACAGTGGATTTATGCAACAATAACTAAGAACAAACCTAATAACTAGTAAGTTAGACTCTACCTACCTAAGAACGGTATCTGGATGATGTACATAACTAAAATTTTTGTTCATTTGATATTTCACTATATTAACACTCTTCCATTCATTTTTTTTCCAATTATTATAATACATACAAATTTGAAACAATCGTTTCACAATAAAAAATATATGAGTTTGAATAAAAAATATACTTTTTTTCCATGATGCTTCTGCAACTACTCTATCTCCTTTCACAAAACCTAAACGATATATCCCTCAATTGTAAAATAACAATTCAATGTCTGTCGAAATCGAATGAGTTTCTACATACTCAGAACACTGTAAATTTTCCCAGTTAATCTTCTTTTCTCAGGAGAGACAGTCATGTTCAATTGAAATTAATTTTTTGTGATATTCTCACATATTTACACATGAAACACTGTAAATCACATTTTTTTGTTCCTTGTTTGCTGGTTTTGTTTGAGTCAATGTCTAACTTTGCCTTTCTTACCAATAGTGGCCTCTAGTGGTGGGAAAAAAATAATAAAAAGCGATGAAAAATAGCTCTGCCATTATCAAAATTTTGGTAGAGGCAGCCTAGCGTAATCTCTTGTAATTTTTATTCGAAACCGTATTCACAATCAAAATTTCGATGTAGCACATTTCTCTCTATTTTTTTCAGTTA
Organism: Leptinotarsa decemlineata; assembly: GCF_025532065.1. Classification (NCBI taxonomy): domain Eukaryota; kingdom Metazoa; phylum Arthropoda; class Insecta; order Coleoptera; family Chrysomelidae; genus Leptinotarsa; species Leptinotarsa decemlineata. The sequence continues at coordinate 101,774 of NW_027412532.1, forward strand.
GATGGAAGGATTTTAAACGCAAACTTCACCTACACTGCGGGAGGAGTTGGCAGAAACATTTGCGAATCTCTGTGCAAGCTGGGATTCCCTCCAAATTTTTTGTCAGTCGTAGGAGCAGATGAAAGAGGTAAAATGATCATGTCCGTCATTCCACCGCAGAGCCGGCATTTTGTTCGAGTCGACGACAGTTGCAACACCGCAGAATGCATCGTAGTGTTTGACGATAGAGGGAGCTGCAGGTTGCTAATGGGAGACATGAAAATTCACAATAAAATCACGCCAGAGGTGGTAAGTTCCTCAGGGTTCTTGACTTTGGCCACATGAAGTTTCAAAGGGTTCATTACTACTCTATTGACGACAATATTACACAGTATAGATTTATATGAAAAACAAGATGTAAGAAGCTGAAATTTTACAGATTCTGGAAAACGAAAGTATAATCAAGACCGCTCCCTTGATAATACTAGATTCCAATTTATCGGAAGAAGCTATTGAAGAGTGTTTGAAGTTGGCCGTGAAGCACAACATACCAGGTGAGTTATTGGTGAATATTAAAGGTAGGGAATGCTCTCACCGGTAATATGTTGTAAAGTCAAGCTTCAACATCGACGTGTTGTCTGCTTTCACTGCAAGCTATGGAGGAGATAGTGATTTTTCTTTTAATAGCCTGCTGGCAAGTAAATATCAAGATGGTTTAAAGAGATGTATCTGTAAAGATGCTGATGGACAACTGACAATTTATACAACAGGATATTGAAAGAAACACGTTTTTCAAACGAGATATAATAAAACCAATGTGCACAAAAATATTTTATTTCGTGACCATACGAAAACAATGATAGAAAAAATATTATCTTATAGTAACAATTATGGACGGATATAACAAGCGATTGATAAGTTTTATAAATATCAAGTAAATTTATATTAGACTGTTTGTGTAGAAATAAATATTGAGAATTAATCCAATTACATTTTTTGTGGCCAATAATTTTTCAAATTATATCAGCCAATTTATACATTGTAGTCCTTGTCTCCATTTCTGGGGTCTTGAGTGTTTCTGAGAATGATCAATCTAAACAGCTTAATTTGAATCCCAAGATATATGATGGAATCGGCCGATACTTCATGAAAATTCATAACTAACGTATTCTAAAAAACACTTTATTGTGTGATTTTCACTAGATAGTTTTACAAAAACGCAACAAGTGTTTCGCCATACAATGGCTTCATCTGGCGTGTCTTAATAACTAATCCTACACATCAAATGCTATATATACCTTATTCTACAATTTGAGGTACCTGAATTTCAAGTACCTGAATTTCAAGTACCTGAGTTTGTAATGAATTTAATTACCTGAGCTTATGTTCCATTTTCCACATTTGAAAAAATAATCAGTAACGGAGAGTTATTTAATTCTAATTGATCATTCAGTAAATTACCCGAATTCCTGAATCTATTGATTTCTGAACATTCTACAAGATTGAGTTTCAAACTCTTCTCTCCTGAATGTAACACATCGTATTCATGATTGAACTCATGTCCTTCTGCTAAAAGGTGGTTTGCAAATGTGGAATTGGTCTTTCTATTTATAAAACTGCTTCTATGCTCTTTAATCCTTTGGGAAAATGTTCTTCCAGTTTGGCCAATATACAGTTTTGGACAAGAGCCACAAGTCAGCTTATATACTCCTGATCTATCCAACAACGAAGTTTTGTCTTTATTGTTTTTCAGGTACTTGAAATTCAGGTACCTCAAATTGTAGAATAAGGTATATATAGCATTTAATGTGTAGAATTAGTTATTAAGACACGCCCGAGGAAGCCATTGTATGGCGAAACACGTGTTGCGTTTTTGTAAAACTATCTAGTGAAAATCACACAATAAAGTGTTTTTAGGATATGTGAATCCCAAGAATTAATATGTAGCAAAGTGTTACCAATCACAACGTAATTGGAGGATTTCCAATTCTTCTAGGCACATTTTGTATAACAATAAAAATCACATTTTTTTCCTAACACCATCAGCTGTCAACATCTTAATCAACTGAATTTAATCACTATTTGTAGTTGCAGGCCATTCAGTTAGTTGAAGAAGAAGAATTGATTGTCGACATGTGCATTACTGATGTCTTGAAAGTTGAAAGACAAAAGACTGAATTTCTCAAATTAAGACAGAGACAAGGACTAGCTTGTATGATTTTGTTCTTATGACTATCAAAAATATTAAGATTTATCAAGGTGGTGTACTTTTTTGGAAAATTTTCAATTTTCCTGGATATTTTGCCTGAAGTTCTGCCATTCTAGATATTTACTTGATAATTTGCAGTCATAAAACTTCAGATCTTTCAAGCAAAAATATATGCATATAAAAATATGTCGCTGAAACAGACATATCTGTGAAAATCAGATCTACAAAAAATATACTCAAAATAAATATTATGACAACTTGTTTTATGTGGTCATAAGATTTATAGTCAGAAAATCGAGATTCAAACAATTAACTCTATCAAATAAGTGTCAATGGAAACATCTTTATTTTTAATGGTCTTATTGAAAAATAATAAGGTATAAGGTGTCCTTGGAGTAGACTAAAATTTGAAACTGTTGAATATTAAAACAGATGGCAAATGGACATAAAAATATTAAGTTTCCTATTTTTTTTATAAAGGATTTCAAAATTAAGATTTCACACATAGAGTGAAATTTCAACAGCATTATTTTTCCTAATTTTTCGAAAAAGGAATCATCTATTAAGCAGCCAATTCAGATATTTTCAAGGAAATATTGTACACAGCTTCTCCTTGGACACCTTCCTCTCGGGGGCACACAATGAAGTTAAAACATAGCGAGAGGTAAATACGACAAACCCCGCTGTATTCTCAAGGCTAGGCCCAGTTATAACTAAACTAAAACGATAAGCAAATATCAAAGGAACCTCTTACGAATGCTCCTCACTGTACGTTCCACCCCAATCTGTGCTGCGGGTTGGGATGCATCTGCATGATCAGATTCTTTGACTCTCTTCGTCTTTCATAACTTTGCTGCGCTTCCTTGTAAAGGAAAATTGCCGCCAAACCATGGAGGAAGAAAGACAGAACTCCCATGGCATAGGACCAGCTTAAATGGTTGAAGTTGGGGTACATGAGCCAATCTCTACGTTCATAGGAGCCTGCGAAGATCACGATCGCCAGGAACATGAAGACAGCTAAAAATAATGTATTCCCTAAGTTGATACATATTAAATTGAAACGGAGCACAAAGTTTTGACTTCAGATTCCTGATCGAATAACAACAATTCGGAAATTATTCCAGGAATCTCTCCTGTACAATCCCAAATAACATTCAAACAAAAATAAGCAAGTCTACTCAAAAATGTTTCAAAAACCAGCGAAAGCCGTCAAAAACAATTGTTTGGGGTCGTACTCACTGGTAGTTGTTACGCAGGCAAAATCAATCGCAGACAAGATCCACTCTCTCTGTAACACAAATTCCAAAGGCCATCGACACAGCTGCAGCGCCATCAACACCTGGGCCCCAAAACTCAGTAGAAAAGCCATCGTGACGAACGACTGCGTCGCCATTAGCCATGGAGGCAGCAACCATTCCCGAATAACGTAAAACTCCTGGCTGAAGACATGGTGACAGCCATCAAACAGGTGGTCGAACTGATAGTAGGGGTAGCGGAACTGGTCGAAGCAGTATTCCCACAAACCCATGTGTTTGAACTCGGAGAACGTTTCGTCGTACGACTGTACCCAGTATGGACTGAAATTCCAGAATTATATTACGTAAGAGTACCATTTCAAAGTTTGCGAGGTTACCTGCAAAATGCCATCATGAGAAGCAGTCCCGCTAGATAGGTTAAAAGAGCCCCGTTTACCAGTTGGCCTGAAATAAGTGATTAGTTTATTAAAAACTGCTAACGTGTTGTTTATGTTCTCAATTACTTGATGCCTTGGGATAATTATTCTTTCCTCCTTCTCTCAGCGTCATTTTAGGGCGGATTTATTCGAGCCTGCTCAGGTTTATTTCGATTTTAATGTATACTTCGAATCGAATTACTAAATTCAATGTAATTGAGGAAACTGTCATTACTCCACGCCCTTTATCGTTAATTTCTATTTGTATTGTTTTGAGTTTTGACGTTTGCTACTAATTTTCAAACGTCGGCTTCTTCCTTTTCGTTTAGGCTATGGCCTCAGGTGACAGGAGTTATCAGTCATAGCTGTGAACTTCTGCACGAATATATTATATATATTTTTTATTTTAATTATTTATATATTGAACGAATATAATTTTTTATGGAGGAAATCAGAGTTTTTCATCGACTTTTATGGATATTTTCACCTTCCATAATCTGAAAAATTGTGATTGAAAACTTCATACAGATGTAAGACAATCTTTTCAGTTCACCTCGATAATTTTCGGCGTAAGTTCAAAGTATGTTTCTTAAAAAAATTCTATTTGTCAGTAACTTGTCGTATTTAATAATGTTACCTATCAAAATGAGAAATTGTACAGATATTTGAAGTTTTCACTAATAACTTGTTCAATTTCATTTTCAGAACGAATCTGACTGATGACCATTCAAATAAAAAATTCAATAATTTAAAAATACTTTATTTTCGTTAAGAAAGTTCAAAACAATAAACAACTTCATATAAGTATATAAAAATGGAAATGTTATGATAAAATAGTTCAGTTACAAAAGATCTAGAAGTGGCAGAAATTGTAAATAAATTCGATCACATTTATCTTGTCAGTTTTATTATGCTTGAACATAGTAAAGGAATTATGTTTTCCTTCAGTTACGATTAAATGATGACAGAAATAGTTTCAATCCAGATGCAAGCTTTTGATATAAATAATGTTGAGTGTTAAATTAAATTTATATTTTAACCAATACATTAAAGAACAGGTACGTTATATGTTATTCATTGACCTTATCCATTCAAACTCAAGATGACATGGATAAACAAGATCAATGTCGACCTATGCTGAATCGACATCCAGTAATACGCAGTTTTGAAACGATGACACAAAGACTCTTCATTCTATATTCCTCTTTTCAAGCAAGCTATCGAGATAAAGTATCTTTCAACATTTTATTAACATAACAGCTTTACAAGCATCATAACATAAAATCCAAACATTCGAGAAATTTTCTAAAATACATCAGAGTAAATTATGACATGAATACTCGTATACTATAAAGGCACTTAACTTAAGATCAATAGCTCATAGTGGCAGTGTCTCAGATTTTAATAAAATATAGATTTACATACATATTGGTTAAACACGAAAAATCAAAAACACTTCTGACATGGCATTTAAAAGTTTATGTAAAGATCCATGCTCTTCAAAGTGCAACTGCCTTCTTATTAACTTAAAACTATTTCTAAATAATTTATAAAATGGACGGACTGTGTTATAATAAAAAAACTATCAAAATAGCAACATTTTACAAATGTTTTGGAATGAAAAATAATACATCTTGTCTAAGAATGTCTGCTCTCTCTCATTAAAAAATAACCAACAAACCAAACACACACAGATGCCTTTCATAATCTCCTCACCACCCCTTGTGCTCAGGCTCCATCTCGAACCTGCTCTGAGACTCTGCCAACAACCTCCGCTTCCTCTTTTGCACGTGCAAGTCGACAAAAAAGAGCGTAGAAGTGACTAGAACCAGCACCACCCCTATGCAAGCCAATGCGAAGGACCACCCAAAAAAGTTGTTCTCGTGTCCAGGCATCCACCTGTTCTGGTTTGCCAGCGAAGCGAAAACTATGACCGCGATGGCCCCCGAGATGCCTCCTGCCAGCAGAATGAAGGCGTTCAACTTGATGAGCAGAAGGAACTGCTTCTGGTCAGGCCCAAAACAGAGGAAGTAGATCAGCGTTATGATGGCACCCAATAGGACGGAGATGAAGCACAACGTGAAGAAGATTTGGGTGACGATTATGAAGTCTGGCATCAGGTAGCCTCGTATTTTGTCGTAGCCCGTCGTGAAAGGGTCGTACAACCACCGGCATCCGACGAAGAATCTAAAAGAGAAATAGATAATGTTTAATGTTGTGTTTTGTCCTTAAAAAAAAAAACTTTGTTAATAAGCGCGCGCGATTTTATTTTCAGAACAGTTTGAGGCAAGTCTGGTTTATAATTCGGCAGAAAATATATTCAATAAAATGAAATTTCATAGATCATAAAAAAATCTGTTTAAAATCTGTTTTTCCGTTAATCAGCTGTCGCCCCTATACGAACGACAACTCTTAGAAATTGAGAAACTTGTGCGATCTAAGGACTAACGAGTTCTTACCTTTCAACGTGTGATTCCTAACACAGAAACTGATATTTCTCCAAGTCAGGATTTTGGAAAGCTCCCACATTTATCAACCAAATAAATAAATCTTAACTGTATTGATGTTGATTTTGATAAACATTAATTGACTTTTTTCGTCCCTTATAATATTCAATGTACGAGTATGCCTCTCAATTTGACTTGATTAGATAACATCATATTTGCAAATAATTTGTAACAACCTACCCATCTTTGGTGTACGGATTTTGCAAAGAACGGAAACAATGGACCCATAGTCCGAAGCGATCGAGTTTAGCGCCGGTTATTCTGTAGTCCGACACCAGCCAGCTAGGGGTGCAAAACGCCACTGTTATCGTTACGAAAGCCACCACGAAAAGCCCAATAGCTACATTACCAGCTAAAGACCGCTTCTTTGGCTGAAAAGGAATAGTAATCGGTTATATAAATATATGAATAACTATAAGGAAATATTTTTTATGCGAAATATATTTAAAACAGTGAGCAACTCATACATTATATTCAAATGACACTTTTTCAATTACTTCATGCATCACATGGAGATTATTTCATTATTGAAAAGATATTTCAGTGAGATTCTTATATCAATTGAAGTTATGTTCGATAAATTTGATCAGCTCAATAATAAAACTGCTGAAATTTCAATATTCAATGAAATGCCTTCTGAACAAACATAACAGACAATAAATAATAGTTAAATAACTAAAAAAACACGTTTTAGCAACACAAACTAAAAAAAGAATTCGAAACTAATTTATTATTGTGTGCAACATCGATAAATAAGAAATATCACTGGAGTATTTGTATTTCTTCTGAATGTAAAATTAAGTAGTCCAAATTTGTCGTATAAATTATGGATTAATATATTTCATAAAAAATGCGAGTTACTTATAGTTGTTTAATGGACGAATAGCAAGAATACTATTTTTTGGTAATCAATTATAGAACAAAAACAAAAATAACTCTGCATTATCGTGTTTCTGATCCCCCTTGTATATATTCATATTGGGTAGATAAAAGGTCAGCGACATTTAAATTCCTAACCACACATTTTTTAATCAGCGAATATTGAATTCAAGTTAACCTTTTCTGGGTTAGGTTCTTAGGTGTTGTCTCTCTCATTAACGAAACAATAAAGAACTATAATTTATCCTGGTATGGTTTTCAAACATTTATTTTAAACTGGAGGTGTCTTTTGAAAAATGTAGGTGAATTTTCAAACAAACTAGGGCGTAACCTAATGTTTACCTTGTCTTCTTGGTAGTCACCCATTGAGTCAGTCACCTACGCCTTTGCTTGAACTAATTACAGGGAACTTCTGAGATTTCCGTTCGCATTTATTGCAGCACAAATTCAGTTGTAGTAAACATTCAACTAAGTGTTCGAAGTTACAGAATCATTTTCTGTTCTGTTCCTAACTTCTGGCTGAAATCAAAAGGAAAAGTGTTGGAATGAAGACACAAACAAATAACAACACACACAAACCTCTATGAACTGCGCACGACAACGGCGACGGTTGAACGCTTGACCACACCTGCAAGTTTATTTGATTCACCTCAGTAAGTCGCTTTCTTTGAGATGCGATGGTCAGTGCCGGAGTATGCGTTAGGAGAGGCGGGTTATAGCGATTAGTAGAATAAAATGACCACGTCTAGATATGTGGCAAACGTACCTGTTGTTAAACTAGTTAAGAATTTGCGGTCAAGAGGTATTACTAACAGGTTTTCTCTTATCGCACGTTAAAAAGTAAGACATTATTAATCCTTAGCTCGCCAAAATTTCTACTTCTGAGGATTGTCCTTCGTAAGAGGGTGGCAGGTGGTTAACGGAATAATACAATTAATCTCTTGGAGTTCAATAAAATTGGTACACACCAATGAATAATTTTCAGTCCGATATATTCAACCGTCCCCTTTTTCAATAAAAAGTATGATTTGTTATGGGAGCTTTTTTTATGTCAATTTGTCATTATTGAATGTTAATTCGACCAATTTCTTTTTTATAATAAAAAGCACATCAAGAAATGACTAACCCCTCATTGAATATGAAAAAGATAAATTTTCATGACAATTTTCCCAAGACTTGATAAAATAAGGATTCTCATAGAATATAAAAAACTCAATGGAAATGATTGAATACTCCCCTAAGGGAAATATATTTCTAGAAGCACTCATTCCTTTCTTAAATATTTGAATGAATTTACTGAATTATAAAGAAATAACTATAGAAAAAGAAAAAATTGTATGTCCAGGGAAATATAACTTTGAAGAGTTACTATTTCAAATTTCCCAAAAAATGTACAGGTAATAATACAAACCTCCACCCATGGACAATTGTATAACTAATTAAGGTATGTTTAAGTAGCAATTTGAGACAAAACAGTCAGAATTCATCACTCCTCACATGCATTTGAATGGAAGCAACCTCTAAAAACGTTGTTGCAAAACAAGCAATTAGCCTCAAGGTTCAGACGCGCTTTTGATACAATAGATATACTTGAACTAGTTCCGAAGGAAAATAACCCATTAAATATGTAAAAATACTTTATTTTGTACAAAAACTAACAAACTCTGTTTTTCAAACAGGTAGCAACACATTGTATGCAAAAATAATACATTAGAATATAAAAATGTGCAATACTTCAGTCAAAAAATTCTTTCACATTGCAAAATAATTTGATATCTTTTATGTACGCGAATTATATTAAAAATACGATTATTATATAGGTCCTTTTTATTTTTTTACTGAAGTATATACACTTCTAAAAATGGACGGATATATAATATAAAATAAAATATTAGAGATTCTAAGTTCAACAAAAAATGTTAAAATTATACATATATTTGTCAATTATGTATTCAAACACATTCTTGGAGAATTGTGTCAACTAAAAATATGAAAAGACAAAAACGATGTCAATTCGTTTCTCCAAATCAACCCTGCTAGCATCATTTTGAGGTCAGTAAGTCAAAGAAATATGAAAATTGAAATCAAAAGACATGAAATCATTAAAAAAAGAACCTGTTTTCTAGCAGTAAGTTGAAATGGTGTATTTCATTCGTTTATAAGAACAAATACTGGAATAATTTGTCGTTAACTGTTGGCAACAAAAATAAGAAAATACTTTTCCTACCCATCGACAGTGTGATCCTGAGAATGCATCTTCAGGAAGAGTGTTAACATAATGTGCAGCAGACTCTCTTGAGAAAAGTTCCATTTTGTTCATGAACTACAGTGATATTTCTAGCTAATGAGTCGTAAGAGATTCAAACTTCCATTTCAAAAAAGGTGTCAATTGATTTGAAGTCTACGAGAACATCCGAAAATTTCAGTACTCTATTTTCAAAATTTCCTTAATTTTTTCTTCTCGTAGATTTTAAACCTGTCAACACTTTTTTACACAATGAAAGTCCGAACCTCCAACATAACTGATATTGAAAACCTGAGGTTTGCCTCACAAATTTGATTTTTCAGTGAAGAAATGAACATTTCAAGCATATACTTTCTTTCAAAATGAAACAAAAACTGTTCGAAACAAATAGGGTTTTCTTTGAAAAAAATTCATAGCCCATTTGAATAACTATGACAGTTGAATGAAGAAAAAATATGACCCAATTAGTGTGAACTAGTCTGAATTGTTCTGAAACGAGTTTAGTCATCTAATCTCGCTTCAGAATAAAACTATGTCAGATACAGAAAAGCACCTTGTATCAAACATTCAAAAGGGATATCGCATATCCCGTTGTTCCCAAAAATTATATTATATGTCAGTATGGTGTGGTGCTGAAGGCTTGTGTCGAGCAGTCTCCATAGTGTATTGGGCTGGAGGTTGGCGTACAGAGCCCCCCAGACGCCTATACCTGGCCCTTCTTGCTTCCACGAGAAACAGTGCCCTGCAGGCCACAGCAAGAGAGACCCTACAACCCCAAACGCAAAAGACCAACCCAGATCGTTGTGTTGCCAGTTGGGCATCCAGTCCCGGTTGTCACCGTTGGCTCCGAAGATGCTGACTGCTATAAAGCCGCAGATCCCTGCCAAGCTGAGGATCGATCCGTTGCTTAGCAGTAAGAGGAGGTATTTGTCGTGGTCTCTGCTGCAAAAGCAGTACATCCACGTTAGGAAAGCTGCCACTAATACCAGAGTCAGGCACAAAGTGAAGAAGAATTGAGTGGCGATGAAAAAGCTGGGGAGAAGGAAGTCGAAAATGATGTAGTATTCTTCCTCGAAGACCCACCAACAGCCGGTGAAATTGAAATCATACTGATGTCGAAAGTCTTGAAAGTTTCTGAAGCAAACCTCCCAGAGTCCTAGAAATGAAATTCAGATATATTTTTCGTCTTCACCAAGAAAATGTTCTTATATAATAATGATGTTGGAACAAATTGAACAGTTGGTATGGTTTTTAATAACTTTGCATACCTAGTGTTATGCTCATGTATGTATGACTGGGTTTGTAACTGGTTGACATTTCTGAATTGTAGATATATAATGAATGTAAAGGCATGATGCATGATGATATAATCCAAGTGACAAAAACCTCTACTACCTACACCAACAGTGCCACTCCTTTTTCAAACTCACCAATTTTTATGAACTGTGGATCCTGGATTTTTTCATCATTCACGAGCCAATAAGGGGAGCAAAATGATATTATAACGAATATGGAAGCTGCAACGGTTACGGCTATCGCACATATCCCTGTTTTTGTTTTCATCGCCATTTTTAAACGTTAAAAGCTTAAATTATAGTGTTTTCATTCAATAGAGAATGAGTCATTGTCAATTGTCACTGTCATTATTACTCGACCGTCTATCTGTTTGGGATTAGTTACTCAACCAATATCCAGTTCCATCAATAACATAAATATATTATTTCATAGGCGAGTTCTTAAATTTACCGATGAGCTCATGGATCCTCCAAAATCATTTTTTATTATTAGATTAGATGGATTATAGTAAAATGAAATTGTGTTATTATTTTCAGTACTTTTCGAACCAACAGATGTCGAGCCATCCACAAAACCATTTAAGACGCCTCACTGGAAAGCGATAAAATTCATTACTCCAAATTTAAGTGAACTCGAACATATTGCCCGATTCTTTGACTTTGTACCCCAAAAATCCTCTTCTGATATCGCTAAAGCAGAAGAACTGAGTCGAAAATTATTGAGTCATGGAATCGACAACATTATTGTAACTCTTGGCTCCAAAGGAGTTTTGGTAGCTCGAAAAGGACTAGCAACCGAAAAGTTTTTTACTAACAATTATGAAGAGCATGTTCGATTTTATCCAACAGAAGCTATCAATAGTCTTGTCAATGTGAGCGGAGCAGGAGACTGTTTTGCCAGCGGATTTATAGCTGCGTTGATTTCGAATATGCCTGAAGAGGTTTGTGTGTCAGTGGGATTCGCTGCTGCTAAATTAGCTTTGAAATGTCAAGCTGCAGTCCCGATGGAAATTTTTGATAGAAGTCATCGGTCATGGGAAAGATCTGCCTCTTATCAGAATATTCTTTAGGTAGTGAAATTTATAATACATTTGTATTATTATGTATCATTAGGAAACTATATTTTTTCCAAAATTTGTTGTTTTATTGAATCACTCTTTCATTCAGTGGAAATGAGGAATCTCCTTGTGATCAACAAATCATTTCTAAATTAACAAGATAGACAAAAATCTAATCGTCATGTTAGAGAAAAGAAGTAATTTTTTCAGTCAATCGTCACTGGGTAAAACAGTATATGAAGCCCACTAATAAAAGAAGAAGACATTTCATGTTTGACATTTATAGAGTTTTCTATTGGTGAAACCAGTGCACCTTTGCCTGTGTATGTCTTCTTTTATTATCATTAGGAAATAAAGGACAGAGATACTTTGAATATGCACCGGTTTTACCAATGGAAAACGCTATTAGTTCTGACACAATTTTCAAGTTAGTATTTCTCTAAAATAGATAGGATTATTGAGTTTGATTTTATTTTACCATGTCGGCATCTATCCGATTTACTTCAGCTCTGAAGGAATTAAGAATTCACTTATGTCAAAAAAGCCCTGCGAGTAAAGGAGTCAGGTAGGTATTAACTCAATGCAGGTTATATAACAGAATTGATGATTTCTTTCACAGGGAATTTATCGAAAAACATTATGTTGAACTGAAATCGACAAATCCGAAATTTCCCATATTAATCAGGGAATGTTCTGACATAGAACCAAGACTGTGGGCAAGATATGGTATGACTTTTGTCAAGTTTTGAAAATTGAAATACCTTATCCCCATTTTTTTTTAGAGTTTGGAAAAGAGAAAAGTATTTCGCTGGCAAATTTAACTTCCAATGATGTGTTATCAAGGATAGCGTCGATGGCAAATTAATTAGAAGAGGTTGTGGTGTGTAGTTATTGCTAAAATTATATTTGAAATAGTACCTGAGATTATTTTTTATTGGACCACTAACATTTTCCTGGAATACGTGAAGACGCTAGATATTCTGATTTAAAAAAGAAGTCCCACAACCCTGCAAGTTTTGAATACCAAATCGCAGGATTATTTTTTATTACATTACAACTTTTATGAGTGCAGTTGTGGAACATCGGGAAGCAATATAGATGATCAAAATCACCAGTCCAACTGATGAAGCTATCGTGTAGCGAATTAAATCAAATCAATCAAATCAAATCAAAATATACTTTATTGCCTGAAGAACATAATTCTCATTGACAAAGTCGTTTACAAAATAAAAGAACAAAATAACACAACAATCACCTTTAGATATATATCGATATGATAAATAGTGAGGTAGAAAAAGTGATAATAATTATAATTACGTCCCGAATAAAATCTATTGTGAAAATTGTATAATTATGTTTTTGATGAACATGGCTTTTCTAGTTAGGTCATTTGAGTTTAGAATCAGTATCAAGACAGTTTTTCATGTATATAAAAGGCCTCACATAGACGAAAAGAACCTATTTTTGTATATGAGATTTCTTGAGTGACAGCGCCATGTTCTGAGTAAGAAATTCATTTCAGAGAAGAATATCTCAAAAGGTTGGTTACATGCTCAACCACACGTTCAACTACCCATACCTGTTGAGGACAAAAACATTTTTTTGAATATTTTACAGAGCTAATTCTGCATAATGGAATCAAGTTATGAGATAACTCCATTTTATGGTGAAAACCATATGTGGGTTGCCAAAATGGTTCTGGAAATATTTATTTTTAGAAGTATCGCAAAAACTGACAGAAATAGAGAAAAGTTAGGTAAATACTTAACGTAACTTGCTGAAATGCCCTACAGGTGCATATCTATCCATAAAAATGGGTTACATCTTGGCGATACGGGCAGAAATACTCTACAGGGCATATCTATTCATTCTCGATGTGAACTTTTTTCTGTGGAATTTTCAGATCTTATTTTGTAAACTGAAATTGTTTCGACATTTTATTGGGAAAATAATTTCGTTTTGTGAGAGGAAAGCAATGTATGATATCAAAAAAATGCAAATATCCCAAAAACTAAGCGAGATGGAGAAAAATGGGTAACATGTTTAATCACACGTGTATAAATACATTACACGGGGGGATATTCATTCATCACTGGTGAGAACTTTTTTTCAGAACTTATTCTACGGAACAAAATCGAGTGTTGACGTTTTATTGAGAGAATACCTTTATTTCATATGAGAAATATCAGAGATAACTCACAAGAATGCAAGTATCCCCAAAAGTAAGCAAGAGAAGAAAGGTGTACGTACTTGCAACTGTTATGTTCGAAGCCGTTGGATGGAATTTGTGCTCGGAGCCACCTAATGCAACTTTTGTTTTCGAATGACTTTTTCATCCTTGCCACCTAATGTTATTTTTGAGTTCGGAACCACCGAATTCAACTTTTTTTGAATGAAACCACCGGATGTAATCTTTTTGCTAGCAATTGGCCAAACAAATTCTGTAATCGAAGTCTCTGAACGCAACTTTTACGTTCGAAGCTATTGAATTCAACTTTTTTGTTACAAGTCAACGAATACATCTCTTGCATTCAAAGCCGCCATATTCCTCTTTTACTTTCGATGCCTTTGAATACAATTGTCTGTTCGAAGCCACCGAAGACAACCTTCACGTTCGGAGTCACTGAATGCATATTTTGCGTTCGAAACCACCCAATGCAACTTTTCTTTTCGGAGCCATTGAATGCAACTTTTTTGTTCGAAGCCACCGAATGCAACTTTTACTTTCGATGTCATTGAATGCAACTTTTCTGTTCGGAGCCACCGAAGCCAATTTTTCGGCTCGGAGCCATTGAATGCAACTTTTTGTTCGACGCCACCGAATGCAACTTTTACTTTCGATGTCATTGAATGCAACTTTTCTGTTCGGAGCCACCGAAGCCAATTTTTCGGCTCGGAGCCATTGAATGCAACTTTTTGTTCGACGCCATCGAATGCAACTTTTACTTTCGATGCCATTGAAAGCAACTTTTCGGTTGTAAGCCACCGAAGGCAACTTTTCGGTTCGAAGCCACTGAATGCAACTTTTTGTTCGAAGCCACCGAATGCAACTTTTACTTTCAATGCCATTGAATGCAACTTTTTGGTTCGAAGTCACCGAAAGCAACTTTTCTGTTCAGGTCCATTGAATGCAACTTTTGAGTTCCGAAATCCACAATACAACTTTTTCAAGGAATAAAACTCTGGTTATTCACATTGGAAGTGTTTAATGAATCAAGTCTTTTATTCTAAAATTCTATTAATCCATTTCTGCAACTCCAAACACTCCTTGCAGCAGCCTGGCGGACGGGTTGTACGTGTAGTGTTCTTTGTCCGCGACATAAACGTACGGCAGTCTCATGATCCAGTAGGCAGACTGAGTCAACAGTGTCGGTCCTTCTGTCGTACTGACGAAAATTGGAGCTCCTGGAGCAGGTTGTACCTGTTGAAGAGAAAGGTGTGCTATGAGTCACGACGCGGTAGACATCATTCTGTATTTCTGGAAATAACAATGCACCGAGACTCACTTTTGGTTCCAAAGTACAGTTGACCGGAGCTTTGGGCGTCACCACGTGCAGCCTCATCAGCTGTGCCAGCTTCCCAGCTCTACACGGACACGGATAATACAAAGGCATATCGCTCTCCGCTACCTAAAAGCATCCGAGGTGCAAAAGACTCTAGAGATAAATTGAATATCCGAACCCGAACCTTGTGTCCCGTATCTTTAACTATACTTCCCGGCATCGCCTTCAGGATCCTGTCTGGCCCTGACAGCATGAACCGGTGACCAGACGAGCACTCATACTCCACCCCGATGAAAATCTTGACGGTGAACTGAGGCAAGCTACCTGTTGGCCGTCCTCTTCTACCTCTCGGCGTGTACTTACTGATTTGGGGCCAGTTCTGTTTGGTCTTCGTGTAAACGGTCACATCCCAGGGGAGTAAGTAGTTCATAGAGCTCAGGAAGCCAGGATGGTGAGATTCGGAAAGTCCTAGAAATGGAAGACTTTGTAGTTGATACCTTCTTAGAATACGATTCAGCTAAGGCAGCAGACTCTCTATTGATTTATTTCTGTTTACTTTTCAGATTGTGTGAGATTAAACATCCAAAACAAATGTTTTTCAATGACTCATCCTTTTAGCAAAAGTTTTGGAACAGGTACAAAGATAAGTACTTTGAAACAACAAAAAAAATTGATATAAAAACTGTTGGAATGATAAACTCCTCTTTAATGAGACACTTTGTTGTGAAACATCAGTTTATTATATATTGAATTAAAAATAAATTGATTATTTGGACATTGTACGCATCTCATAAGTAAAAATCCGCCGTGATAGGTATTTTTCTTTCACGTCACGCCACTTATCTGATTTGAAGATAGATGGCGCCAGGTATAGTATTATGAAAGATATAGAGAATAATATTTACCAACATAGATTACAACATCACGAAATAAACATAAATAAATAATATTGACAATAATAACATTTGTATCGACGTTGAACATGAAATGGTTTACCTAAATTGTGACTGTATAAAGAAGAAGCCCCGAGACACACCAGAGACCAGCTGGAGTAAGCAGGCAGTAGTCCAGGAGGAGAGCTGAGCGTCAACATCCCAGGCAGGTATTCCGTAGTGCTCGGTTGTCGTATGAGGTTGCGGTCCACGTCAAGCGACAAGTCAGCCCCGTCCGACAATCCAGAAAGGGGATCTTCAGATTCGTTTAGCGTTGCTGCCTACGAAAAGCAAACACCTTGTTCAGAAAGATCAAAACGATAGGAAAAGATATACCTTGAATTCCTTAATTGACGGCTGAAAGACGGGAAAAGACACCCTCTCCAGTTTCAGACATTGACACTCCTTACCAATCTGCTGGTAGAATTGGAAGTTGGCCTGCTTGGCGTTGTAGGGATCCTCTCGCGGCCCTACTTTCCGCCCGCAATCGCAAACGGCTGAAAAATACATTCATATTCTTTACACTCTATTGAAAAACAATTGAAATGGCCCGAAAACGGGTCCTCGGGGTATTCCAAGCCGGTAAGTTTACTTTCTTACATTTGTAAATGAAGCCACTTAGATGCTCTTGGTCAGCAAGATGCTTCGGCAGCTTGCACGGATTGCCGGTCATAGAGGCAGCTTCGCATTGCTGCCTGCCGTTCTCCCAGTGCGTCTGGCAGTCCACTTCCAATTGCTCGGCGTACTGATCAAACACTGGCCCCCGGGCTTGAGCTCTGAAAAGCGCCAGCGCGATACTTAGACGAGCTTCATGTTCCGCTTTGGCATAGTGCGACGGTAGTCCTTCTTGATACCTGGTTGGTAAAGTAAAACAATTTAACCAACAGAAAAGCTACTTCAGATCAAGAATGACGAAAAAAGAATAATTGAAACACCGATTTTACCTGGCAAGAGCGAGAGGAAGCACTTTGAGGCAACGCTGTTCAGAAAATCTTGTGTCCGTACAAAGAGACTTGATCATTTTCTTCCTGATGATGAGGTGGTGGAGTATTTTGGTAGCTTCGATCCAATGCTTCAGTACTGGAAGCTAGAGAAGTGCATCAGTAGCGGCGGAAATAAATTTAGTGCCATTCAAAAGCATTTTAAAGAGAGAGAAGACTAATATTATAAAGGAAAAGATCCCCCTCCAGTAATAACTGAAAAATTCTTATAATAAATTCTTAGTTGTTTCCATTTGTTGGGGGACAGTAGTATAGTATTAATTTGAGCATATAAGAGTCATGTCATCAGCAAACAAGACACATGTTGTAGGTGTAGTGAAACTACATAGATCATTTATTCAAATAATAATGGTCAAAGGACTGAACTTTAGGAAACAACATGACGTATTTCGTTATTATGCCTGACGATTCGTTTACAACTGTGGTAGACATTGAAGGCGAAAAGTAAACATCACTGACCTCGAAATGAGAAGGCTGCGAATGATGGTGCCTCCCCGACGTAACAGTATCATCAAAGCCCTTGCTCCTAGCTTGCTGAATGTGAACCTGGAGGAATTTCTTGAAGTTCTTCTTCAAACTAGGCTGACTCGAATAGGGCACCTCAACTTGCATGGCTCCGCCAGGCTGACAATCCATTATCAGACCACGAACCATGTCTCCCAGTCTGTCGTTGAATCCGTTCTCTTCTGATATATATACAAATTCGTCGTTCAATGGAATGGCCAACAAAGAGCATCTATAATGACAACAACAAAGACGTCGAATAATCACTCGAGATATACTATTGCAAGTCAGATGAGTATAGATAAAAAAGTAATAATAATACGGAATACACTTTATTACTGATAAAGCTTTAAGAGGTATATACATCTTCCACAAGACTGGATTTGATCAGACTCTTAAGTATTCAACATTTTTCATTCGTTATCATTTTGATTGTTCTGTTGAAGATTTAAATTCGTTGCCATCTTATTTTAGACAATAGAAGCCCGAACTTGTAACATTCACCAAGAAAATTTTCAAATAAAACAACATCTTACCCTGTCGTACTTATGATACGGGTCTTCTTCAAAATATAATAAATCTTGTCCTCCAGATTGTGTTCCAGTTTTTTAACATTACTTACATTCCGTGGACACCTCTCAAAATAAAAAATCAATCTAGGGGTACAAAATCTTCCGCTAGAAATCCAATCCGAGCTGATCCCCTCAGCCTTTTTTAAATTTTCCGTAATTTTATCAAACAGTTTCTCGCTAAAATGTAACTCAATGAATTGAACATTTGAACCATGCATTACAAAAATTATATCACCTTAGCGAGTCTACTGCTTTAAGATATTGAACATAATTTGTGTCCAGCGTAGAATTTGGATGGGACAGAACGACAATATGACTTATATGAAGCAAGAGAAGTAAGTATCTAGCAAAACTACTCTTCACTTCGTCATATACCGCAAGAAAGTCATCGCAGTTACGGTTTGTTAGGCATTCTTCACGAAGTTGGGCGTAATCTCTCACGAGAGCATCTGCATCCAGAAGACTCTGTAGATGCAAGTACACAACTTGGTTTTCTTCGTCATACGATCCTTCTATACTACACTGAAACAAATAAATCGATAATTGTGGAAACGAATCTTGATACATAGAGAACACTTACTTCTTTCACGTTTTTTTCATCTACAGCAGTAACTAATCTTCCAATGGACTTGACTTTCAACCCGAAAGAATTGAGGGGGGTTTTTCCTACAATTGACACGACAACTACTTTGTCACAAGCCACCCCTTGGTTTTCACTGAAAGAAAAATTTGAATTTGTTTGAAGAATTGAAGTAAAAGACTTACAGCAGATTGTCCAAGTTGGGCAGACCAAAAGTATTTTTCATACTAAATCAATTTATTTCCGAACGTCTCTGGCTTTAATATTCAAATTTTCTGTTTTTGAAAGTTCTAAATATCCTAACAAGTTGTATGTTGTTTTTCATAATAAAATAGATCATTATTAAATTGCAGGTTAATTTCAAACTGTCAAACGATTTCCCAATCAGAACCGACTAAAAAAAATACAGGAAACTTGCCATGGTGTAAGCACAGAACACCCTAACTACAGGTGTTCTGTGGTGTAAGTGAAAGAACCAATTTGTTCGTTTGTACTAGCAAGCGACAGCAATGCCTGACATGTATATTTTGTGCTTTAATTGTCGTTTCATCATGATACGATAAACGATTTCCCAATCAGAATCACAGGCAACAGAATACATAACTTCGACCAATCAACTAAATGAAAATACACGAAACTCGACATGGTGTGAGTGGAAGAAAGAACCAATTTGTTTGTTTGTACTAGCAAGAGACAGCAAATGCCTGGCATGTATACTTTGTGCTTTAATCGTAGATGATGATGATTTTCAAATCAGAATCATAGGCAACTGAAAACATAACTTCGACCAATCGAAATACACCGACTAAATAAAAATAGACGAAACTCGACATGGTGTGTCGAGAACCAATTTGTTCGTTTGTACTGGCAAGAGAAAGCAAATGTCTGACAAGTACACTTTGTGATTTAATTGTCGTATATCATCAGTCACCATCAAAACCTTATGTAATATTCTAGGTATTTTCATCTCGATCAATCGCCTTCTTGATACAGAATATACTAAGAGATCGAATGAATGCCATAATGTTATCACAGAGAGTAATGAGAAATATTAAATGAGACTAGAACTACTACCAAATAATTGAAGGTCACTTTCAATAGTGACAAGTTGAATAGAAAAAAAAACCATAATGAGACGATTTTACCTGCGTTACTGCATGTAAGGAATAAGTTAGTTGTTAGGTTAGAACTATAAAAAGTTATCATATATTTGTGAATTTTTACTGTACGTAACGTAATAAGTAGAAACCAAGTTGTTTCTTAACAAAGATAAAACTCCCATTTTGGATTTTTACTACACAACTATACGGAAATGTAGAAGCCCATGAAAATCTATAATATTATTTTCCCACGAAAGTGTTATAACTGTGAATTCACAGTTTTGAGTGTAAATTCGCATTTACAACTGTAAATTGACAAATGCATAGATAGAAATGTAGTAATACACTTATAACTATAAATTATGAACAGCGTCTGTAAACAGCCAATTCCACGCATGTTAAATTTGTACCAGACACAATAGATGTTAGCATATTAAATTTATTGCAAATTTATTCAGTGTATGATTGTTAACAACATGAAAACTCTCTTGTAACCTAACCTCGCAGAAATTAAATCCAAGTAATGCAACTAAAACTTGTGAAATAATCACAATTAGATGAATATAGCTTTGGCTAGGTTTTTTTCATCAATTGGCATCTATTATAACGAGTGCAAATTGTAAATGTGAGGGAATTACAGATGTTTGCTCTAATTCAAGTCATAACTGTAAATTTTCAAAGAACATAATATAAAAGAGAAAAGTAGCATAGTTCTGGTAGCTAATGTCATAAACGGACAAAAAAGAAGAATGATGAGTACAAAAGACTGTTTGAAGTTAAGTTGGCAAAACTGCTTAAAGTTAAGTTGGCAGAACTTTCTTTCAAAATACTAACATTTGAGGTTATTTTGTGAAATTTTGAAGATAAAAACTCAATAGACTAGAGAAATTTGACAATGTCAAAAATCCAAGTCGTGGCTAAAGTTTCCCAAAAATTTTTGGTAAAGCCGCAGCTTCCTGCTGTCACAGTAAGATGTATGGCAGATTGGGTGCCTAAAGAGAAAGAAACTCACACAGGACAGGTTACATAAAATAACAATTATCTCTTTGCGATTTCACAAAAATTTTTCGTAGAAATGGGAAGAAGGTGACTATAGGTTGTCGAGATTCATCAACAGACCGAAACACGTCAACCCTAACTTTGCCATCGATCTCATTGCAGAAGTTCCGCCGAAGGCATGCAAAGAACGTGTTGTATGGTGCGATGGAGGCAGTGGCCCCACTGGACATCCCAAAGTTTACATCAATCTTGTTAGTAGAAGCACCTTTAATGTAGAGTTATAATAGTTGATAGTTTGTTATGTAACAAATTACATCAGTTATAATTTTTCATCAATCATTGTATTTTGCAGGATAAACCAGGAAATCATGCTTGTGGCTACTGCGGATTGAGATTTTTCAAAGAAGGTCATCACTGATTTCTGTAACAATCAGAGAAATATTTGAATTATTCAGTGAAAGTTTACTTGTTAGAAATTAGTCGATAATAAAATTGTGTTGTATTATATTGGCTCTCTTGGGTGACCCTTCAACTGACGGAGAATTATATAAGAAAATAACCAATAGGGCGATTTGTCGAAAGTAACACATTTTTATGTTCATTCAAGATGCAAGAAACATTGGTTTTAAAAGAGTAATGCATAGTACAGTGCCTCCAGAAACTGATATTTCTTTTCTGATTTATGAACACGTATTCCACCTTGTTGAATACAGTGCGGTAGAGTATTAAACAGTGCAGTGTGGGGTAACATCGATCTTGAGGATCCAACTATATTTGTCTTGTATTTTAACTCCAATAAATCTGTTCAGAACATTGAAAGGTTAATCAGTTCAGACTTACCACAACTATCAGATTGGCCTAGAAGAATCTTTGTCATATTGAACATAGCAAATTTTTTTGCAGGGCAATAGCATAACAAAAACCTCAAAGCAGACTAATATTTATACTAACATGGATATAAAAAAATATATATTTCAAAATAGAATCTTCAAACATTTATATCTCCCAATGTAGGTTCTGCAAATGCCTGCCGAAAAACAACTACTTCCCCGGCTTATGCCACGATGGACACTGAGATATAACCGGCAGACATTTTCGCAGGATACCTCACAGAGGTTAGTCTTGCAGCTTCTCTGTGTAGTTACATTGGGAGACATGAATGTTTTGACGTTCTATTTCAAAATATTTATTTTCCTATACGTTTCTCTTCTCAATAGTATTCAGACATGGATATCGCTGACAACTAACAATATAAGCAAAAGCATTATCTAAGTAGCATAGGACTCGAACTGGACAGCCTGCCTCGTCATAATTATTCATTTGAGAGCACCAATTTTTTGCAGTTCAATGATGAACAAAGGAAAACTAAGGAATGTAATTTTGTCACTAGTAATTCTTCTTGTTTACACCTGGTATTCTGTGGAAATACAATTGTTTAATTTCAAACACATAAGTACTTAAGATCATCCATATTAGTATAAAAGACAAGATTATCAGAGTGTTAAGCAGATACTCTATCGATCTATATTTAGTTTTCAGATTATAAAAAAGTTCAAAATGAAAAAAAACAAAAATTGCTCACAAAAAAACTTTCAACTTCAAAAGGTTTATTAATGAATTCGAAGAAATTTACACATTTATGAATTGAAGGAATTTATTAAATACACAGAAATGACTTTTTAGTTGAGAGTATACACAAAAATTTGAGGCAATTAAAACTTGTATAAAAATCTTTTTCATCAATTCTTTGGCATCACTTTAATTGTATCAATAAAAGAAAAATCTGGAAAAATTTGTATCACGTTAAATAGTGTTCAGATTGTTTAAAGTGTCTACAATATTCAGTTGTGGCGAATACAATCAAAAGTCTTTGTTCAATAGCTCTTAAATGGTCTTCCGTAACCATAGCTTTGACACCAGGGATCATCTCCAGATGTTCCCTAATAGTTCCCCCTGTCAACTTCAAAAGAGTCTTCCAGGTCTCTCTTCTCAAAATGCAACACTGGTACAGAGGGGCTAGGATATCGATGTGATGGGTATTTGGGTTCCCTAATCCTTTACCATTGTCTAGCCAAAGCACAGTATCATCGAGAGTTTCGTAATGGTGCCTGTCCCCGTTTTGTATAAGAAAATCAAAAATGGATATATCTATCAGGTCATGCAAGCGTTTTTCAGATATTCTTTCTTTAACTGTTTTGCAGTAGCTTTCAGGGAACACCTGCCACAGAGCTTTTTTTCCTTTCTTATACGTCCTCTGCCAAGGAGACCTATGAGTAGCCAGAGTTGCGTTGAAGTTAAAAATCACAGCCCCACTCAAATACAAATTGTTATCACATACCGGGTCAGTTTCCTTACAGAAAAAACACTTTCCATACACACAAGTGTTGTTGTTTCTAATGTAAGAAGTTTCTAGCAAACTCTTCGTGGCAACAGGTAGAACATCGTTTTTGAGCGATATTTGCCTTTCTACGCTTATAGGACACAAAGGTTTCTTTAATATTAACGAGAGATAAAACCCGAGGATTTCAGAAGCATGTCGATCCTTCCCTGCGTAAACTGGACCTTCCACTATCTTCGTTTTATCATACCATTTCGGTTTGAACACCACCAATTGGTTCCCTTGTAGAGTGAGAAGGATCTTCAGTTGGGTGCCTCGAGTATCTACGTCTGCTTTGATGATTTTAGCATGCTTTAGTGCGAATTGTATTTTTCCCAAATTTGGACTGCTCGCATTTACTAACTGCGTTTTAGAAACCCAAGAGTTAGCTTCCCTCCACAATTCCTTCAAGCTTTTTTCATCTAAAGCCGATTCAACATCTCTGATATTTTTCAAAAATATATCTGTTCCTCTATCCGAAATGATAGATTTGAATTTGTATATATCGGGTAGTTTTTTCATTTCAGAATATATTTTCTCTTCAATAGATTGTACTTTTTTAACCTCATTTTCATTATTAGGCAAAGCAATCCAGACGTAATTAGTTGTTATTAAAAATAATAGTAAAAATCCCAAGGCCAACAGGAAAATTCGTTTTTGACGGATCATTTAAAATTGCAGCCATAAAATATTCATACTTCCAACAAATTTACTATTATCATTACCACGACTTTCATTACACTTCTATTTTAGAGGTTAAAAAATTAAAAAGCTGCATTTGGATTTGGATTAAATGTAAGAATACACGCTTATTTCAAGTTCAATCGTTTGAATTTTACGTCAACAAAAGCCTAGTGAGAACTAACCCTAACCAAATAGACAGTTGTTACCATAAACAAAACGCAACTAACACCGTAACATATGAGGACGGAACAAAATAACAGACATTTGTTCCATGTCACTAATACAAATCGGTTTGTTCGTAACTGTCATTCTTGATTCGACAAATAGTTTATTCTTTTTTTGGGAAAAAAAAATAACTCCTTCAATTCAAATAGTTTATTCTATTTAAAGGGAGCCCCAGCAGTTGAAATTTAGACAGCGATTTCTATTCAGTATAAGGTTATTATTTTGACCTCTGCATTAACCGAACAACTGTAGTTCGTCGAATTCAATCAAAAGGTTATATTTGTACTTACATGAAATTGAGAAAAAAGTGTTGTCAAATTACATGAAATACAAAAACAGTTCAACTTTGTATTATTGTATATGTAGATGATATTAAAAAATAAATAATGATAGTTAAACCGAGTTCTCAAATTCAACGTATAATTTCCGATGGATTGCTTTAACTAGTAGAAACGCGCTAACGTAGATGAATACCTCCGAAGGACATGAAATTCCATTACCATCATGTAGTTGTTTTAAATTGACCGAGGAGTAATGACAGCAATATTTCATATCAATAGTATTTTTACAAACGAACGACTCATTATTTGACATTCTCGTTTGACGTGAAAATTACCAGCAAAACAAAATTGACGTTTCGGCTATAGGTCCACGTTACCTTGACTTTCAAATAGTTTTTAATGAAATAAATCCAATTTCGCTTAATGATGAGGCGATATTGATAAAAAAAAGCGATGATAGTATTCAGTCATGGACACCCTCTACAACCAAACCAACAAGCTGATCCAACAAACACAATACAACTTTCAATTATTGGAAGGTAGCGGAAAAAATGCGGTTGAAATTGAGGCAGATATCCAAGAAAAGCTCGACACCATTAACAGGTAGCGATTCCTAGAGTTCCAAGTGGTTGAACGACTTAAAATTTCCTTTTTTTTTTTCAAGTAACTGTTCAAAACTGGACTTATTCACGCTGAAGTTGCCTCTGGACCAAAGGCAAAACGCAAAAATGCGTTGCGATCAGTTAAAGTACGACAGCAGACACTTGCAGGCCGCGCTAGTAGCCTCGCAACAGAAGAGGGCGCGTAGAGAAGCGGCGCTCAGCGAAAGGGAGCAGCTGCTGAATAGAAGATTCGCCCCCAATCCTGATGTCACAGCCATAAATATTGACTACGCTATTCAGCATCAGAATTCTCTGCAGAATGCCAACAGAGGAGTGGATGAGATGTTACATACGGGGGCCAGTGCTTTGGAGTCTCTGCGCTCCCAGAGGATGACGTTGAAGGGAGCCCATCGCAAAATAATGGATATGGCCAACACGCTAGGCTTGAGCAAACATACCATGTCACTGATACAGAAGAGGGCCTCGGAGGACAAAGTTATTATGATTTTCGGCATGATTATAACGCTCGTTGTCATTATGTTGGTTGTCATTTATTTTACGTAATCTAAGAAATTTTTAGAGGAAATTCAACTACGGCTATAGACTAAATAATTTCTACCAGACTGTAGGACTGTACCCTTTTTATATTTCATCATTAATACTAGAAAATAAATATTTCAAAACAGAATCTCAAAATAATCATCTCTCCCAACTACCTACACCATAGGTTCTGGTAAGTGTCTGCTAGAAAAACTAATTCCCTGGTTAATACCACGCTGGACATGGAATTATATCTAACAGAAATTTTTGCAAGAATTCCATTTTAAATTGTTCATCATTCAATTTTTATGCTTATTTCTATTTTATTGTAATTTCATTTCACGTTGTATTGCTTAATATATTTGATAATTTTATCTATTCATTTTAATTTTATTTGTTCTTTCAGAGATTTCAAATTATATTAGACAATGTAATGGAGTAGAGTGAAATATGTATTTCAATCTTTTCGTCCTTATTGTTTGTTTAGTTGTGAGGTCAGATATGCAGAATTTTGTAAATTAATAATTACTGTTAATTTCTCAGAGTTATATAGCGAAATTCTGCCATCTGGCGCCAAATGAAAATGGACTAGTTTTCCTGAAATAACAAAGAATATAAAGCTCATAGCAGATCAGAAGTGGCATTTTCCTGTCACCTAAAATTTTCAGTACTTACCCTGACCATTAGACGAAGGCAGTAGGATGTCTGTATTTAATGTGATTACCAACAGAACTGGGTAGCAGTCGACAAACCAGTGTGCTTTTTGATTTAATTTTGGTGTACATCGCGACTTCCATATGATCCTTCTGACTGGTTGTCAGCGATTGCTCGCCAAAAAGTACAAATAGTTGGTGTACTCTTTGCAGTTAGCTACCCAATTATGTTGATACATTAAATCATTGTCAAAGAATTTAAATACAAACATCGAACTGCCATCGCCCAATGATGGTCGGGATAAGTACTAAACATTTTATTGATACGAGAATGTCACTTTTAAGCTTCATAGGTTTTGTATTCTTTGAGAATACCATAAAAACTTAGAGAAGATGAATCAACTACGCCAAATTGTTCAAATTATAATTGTTATATTCATTAGGCAAATAATTTGAAAAGAGGGAGGGAACGAACTACCTACAAAAGTTCGGGGTTTATTCGTTTGTTTAAGTTTGACGATAGTCGTGTCACGAAGTGTTCTGAATTTATTGGAGCCTCTGGAGACACCCTACATTTTGTTTTATGAAAGAGAGGACATTGGCAGATTAAGATCTTCAGATGATGTGGTGCGTCAGGTTTTTCCGGGTGTTCCTGCAGCTGAAAAAGCAAATGCACCACAGGAATCAATGAAGTCGCCCCAGAGCGCCAAGTAATTTCAATAAATTTTTGTTTTATATTTTCATGATTTGTATTGTATCTAATATGTCTGATGGTTTTACGAATATGAACGTCCATATTTTTGATGAATGTATTGTTTACAATGCGTAATAAATAGTTCCCTGCCCCTTAACTTCTGAACGGGACAAGATATCAAGGTCGGACAATTTATTTTAACAAACGAACGAACCTCTAAAACCCAGAAATAAACTGTCAATGTGACGTTTTACATTGAGGTTATATTTATATATTTTCTGAATACAAACAAATTAAAATGAACAGAAATGAACAAAAAGAACCAGACCACAGTACGTATGTTAGTAATATCGAGAAATTTTCATCTAATGACGTTGCTTTCTAGTTGCGAATCACGTATACGTTACCCCCATGAAGCTGGTGAAAAATATGGATGATATGATGCAGTGGGATAAGTCCGAAGCATATTTCGTAAATATAACACATTCCTATCACACAGACTTGAAATTGTAATCATTATTTCCACGCCTGTGTTTTCAGGAATATCTCGGATTCATTTATGCTATTAATGATTCGATTAGGGGAAAAAGTAACTCCCAAGGTAGTGCAAATGCTTCGGAAGAAATAAACAAACTTGTAGGCGTTTTGGACACTATAAACCAATGGATAGACGACATTCCTCCTGTGCAGCAACCTCAGAGATTTGGAAACATTGCTTTCCGAGACTTTTACAAGAAGCTGAAGGATGTAAGAGAACAAGTCACTTGTATGGATTTTTAATTGATACCCCTTCATCTTCAGCAAGCCATACCTCTTCTGCAAACAATTTTTCCGGAATACCTGTACAGAGCGATCCCTGAAATCATGGTTTATTTAGTGGAAGGCTTTGGAAATTCTACACGCATTGACTATGGCACGGGACACGAACTGTCATTCGTAATGTTTTTATGCGCTCTCTTCAAAGTTGAGTACTTGAAGCCCGATGATCAAACTGCTACTGCTTGCAAAGTTTTCGTAAGGTAGGAATAACATTAAAGTTAAATGTTCAAATATTTATTTATACGAGATAAACCCATTACAATGTGAAAATTTCACAGAAAGAAGAAAGTTCCAGCTCGACCTTTCATTCAGTTTGATTTGTTTATTTGAATAGTTTATCAAAAAACAAAACAATATCCAAAATTCGTACAAAAAGTACACGAGTTTATTTGATGGCAGGTTTCTTTACTCTTTAGGTACTTGACGTTGGTGAGAAGACTCCAAGTAACTTATCGCATGGAACCTGCTGGTAGCCACGGAGTTTGGAGCCTGGACGACTATCAGTTTGTTCCTTTCATTTGGGGTAGTTCTCAGTTTATAGGTTAGTTCATTGCTTATCTGTCTACCTCGTCGGGAGACTGAATATTGTTGTCCGTGCCTTGCTATGAAATAACTTTCTTCCCAAGTGATTCAGCAGGTAGGCTCCTTATACTATTGTTCCTCATGGAGAGGGTACGTACTCGATAGTATTCTTTTTTTTATTTACAGTTGAAATTTTCGGTAAAATTTTGGATGAGCTGAAAAAAAAATTGTATGTGCACCCAAGTATTTTGACATGTAAATTACAATACAACTATTGAGAATACAAGTGTATATTTGCCACATCATCTTCACATCACACAAAAACTCTGTGAGATTTTTACTAAACAGTTTTACAAAAATCTAATACGTGTTTCGCTATACAATACCTTCTTCAGGCGTATCTCTACTAACTAAATTCTACAAATCAATGCTTGATATAATTAATTTTGCAATTTGAAGTACCTCAATTTGAAGCACCTGAGTTTTACCCAGGCATTTAATGTTTTATGTGTACATGAGTTTGTAATGAATTAAATGACCTGAGCTGAGATTGAGTTTCAAACGTTTCTGTTCTAAATGTAACACGTCGTATTCATGATTGAACTCATGTCCTTCTGTAAAAGATGTGGAATTGGTTTTTCTATTTAAGACACTACTTTTATGCTCTTTAATTCTTTGGGAAAAAGTTCTCCCTGTTTGGCCAATATACATTATTGGGCAAGAGCCACAAGTCAGCTTATACACTCCTGGAAAGTTTCGGAACTTTATAACTCTCCGCCAGTTTTTCCTTTCATGTTTTTAATCTACACGTCAAAATACGTGACTAAACCCACAGTTTGTTTCAAAATTGTAGGGTGCAGCTTATCCGAAATTGTGAATTGTACCCAACTTCCTTTCTGTTATCGGTAATTTCAGACAATCCCAAATTCGAACCGACTTGTTTCCTGAAAGAAACAGTAGTGGAATCCTATGCACATGAGTACATGTTCCTCAGCTGTATCCAGTACATCAACCAAGTGAAAACCGGTCCCTTCCCCGAACACTCTAACCAACTGTGGAGTATCAGCGGAGTCTCCAGTTGGTCCAAAATCAATGGAGGGTTGATAAAAATGTACAAAGCGGAAGTGAGTAGACGATTTCCATGAAGGTTTGAGAAAATTTTAGTCAGCTGTTTGGGTGGGTCAATAATCTAGTTAAGTGTCGATACAGTATAAAGCAAAGCATCGAGAAATAAGTTCAGGGTTTCTACCCCTTTAAAGCTGAAAATTTCGGTAAGGGAAGAATTTTATATAAAGTGGCAATGGAAAATTAGTCAAATGTGCTTATTTCAGCCTACCCCTATTACTGAACTATAAAAACTAATCTTATTTCATCAATTTCAATCTCTGTTCAACTAGTTTAACAGATGTAGTTCGAAAGTCTCTGTGGGAAGACCCAATGCAAAAGAAATCGTAGAATAATTCGATGTACAAGTCCAACTGATGAACCCACCGCGTTAACGAAACGCATCTCAATAAAAAATTATCGTGGAAGTACTGCAATTACTATGATGGATGATCCATTTAATATTCGGCAGGTTCTCAGCAAATACCCCCTGGTCCAGCACATCTGCTTCGGTTCGCTATTCACCTTGAAGCCGACCGAGCATACGGCGAGCACCAGGAGGCCGAGGCTGAGCGGCACCGGCCCTCTGTTTCCAGTGCCGGTATCAGGCTCGATACCCTCCTCTGTGGGGCAGCACTCTCTCGGATTCACTATGCCATCGAATAATTCCGGGCCAATCCCTGCAGAGAGCGACGAAGCAAACAACCAAGATTAATTTTTCTTTGTGGTCTTGATATATTTATTGTTGTTATTAAACATTTGATGAAGTAAACTGGGTTGTGTCATTTTTCAAAGCGCTCATGTATTGATATGATATGGATTGTTTACAATCAACTTTTTCAACAAGATGAACAAGTTAACGAATTAAAATTTTAGAGGATAACTGTGTATTTTGAAAATCAGTAAAAGACTTATTATGTGGTTGACCCTATTATAGTTTAGAAGAGTTCTATGAGGACAACTTTCTCTAATTTATGTTGTCAATTGTATTTTTATTAAATAGACAAAGTATGGTGTACTGCATTTGAACATTTTAAACTTTTTTTGTATTATTTTTTATTGT
Source organism: Leptinotarsa decemlineata (assembly GCF_025532065.1). Lineage (NCBI taxonomy): Eukaryota > Metazoa > Arthropoda > Insecta > Coleoptera > Chrysomelidae > Leptinotarsa > Leptinotarsa decemlineata. The sequence goes on from NW_027412532.1 coordinate 132,373, forward strand.
ATGATATCCTCAATTTTATATGTGTTTGACTATTTTAATATTATTTGTACCCTTTATATGTGTGTGTATAGATATGTATTTGTGTATCTGTATATGTGTGTATGTATATATGTATGTACACACATCAGAAAAGTCTAGGGATATTTTTAAAAATGGCAATAATTTTTTTTTAGATCGCTTTAGGGAAAAAGAGTCGACGGGTGATTATTAAACGAATGTAACTTACAACAAAATTTATTAAATGGTCAAAAATACTGAGTGCGCATATAAGCAAAACTAAAAAAAAATATGGCTCTTCTGTGGCACCCCGAAAAAAAATCATAATACAAAAAAAATTGAAATCAGTACAAAGTATGGCCTCCACGCTGGTTTATTACGGCCCTACATCTATCGTGCATCGACAAAGTGAGATTGTCAATGTCTTGTTGAGGTACATTTGCCCATTCAGCAATTAAAAGCTCTCTCAATTGAAACGTTGTGTGAATGTTCCCCATATGCGGAGTAATTCTTCGTTGAAGCATGTCCCACACATGCTCGATGGGATTCAGGTCCGGTGATTGTGCTGGCCATGGCAATACATCAACTCCTTCGTTGGTGAGCCAGTCAGTCACTAGACGCGCGACATGTGGACGAGCATTATCGTGCATTAGGTGGAAGTTTTCACCAACAGCACCAGCAAACGGACGGACGATAGGTAGAAGAATGGTGTCGAGGTACTGTCGAGCTGTGAGGGAGCGATTTGGAAAAACGAGATCGGTTCTGCCACCGATCATGATTCCGCCCCATAGCATTACTGTACCACCTCTGTATGTGTGGACTTCCTGGACGTGTCTCAAACGTTCATTATATCCAGGTCTTCTCCACAGTCTTACTCGACGAGAATCTGGATGAAATCCAAATCTGGATTCGTCTGTAAACAAAACTGTGGCGCAATCATTTGCATCCCAGTTTTGATGTTCTTGACACCACTCTAATCTTCTACCGCGATTGCCTCTCGACAAAGGTGGACATCTAAGTGGCCTTCTGTTGTGGAGATCTGCTTCATGCAGTCGATTTCTGACAGTATCACGACCAATGGTTACCTGGTGCGTCTGCTGCAACACGTTAACCAACTCAGGTGCTGTGATTGTCGGTTGTCTTCTTGCGGTTAAGACAAAAAATTGGTCTTGAACTGCAGTTGTAGCGCGTCCGCGCCCTGGATGTTGTTCGGCTGGACTGCCAGTTTCACGGAAACGCCGCCACAATCGACTGATAACACTTTGGGAGACCCCCCAAACGAAGAGCTACATCATTTTGTCGCATGCCACCTTGAAGAAGCCCTACAGCTCTATTTATATCAGCCAATGGTAAGTGATGGCGTTCCATGTTAAAGCACAATATTTTCAGTTTAATTGCTGAGCAAGAACTGCATAGAATGTACAAACTCGACACTTTCAGATTATTCATTTTAGCCGAAAACCTACAGTTTGTAAAAAACTTGATAAAAGATTAGTTACCGTTTTTGCAGGCTTTGTTCAACCCATAGAAATCTACCGGGTGGTCGAGTGTACCAATTTAATCGAAATTAAACGACCTCATGCATTTATTTTTATGATATTTAGTATGTTATAAAAATATCCCTAGACTTTTCCGATATGTGTATGTATATGTATATATGTATGTATATGTTTATGATGAAAATTTGCAGCTTTGTCAATAAGACCTAATGTTCTTTGGGCAATAAAGCGCATATTATATTATTATTATTGATCTTTCTATAGGCGTATTCGGGTTCGCTGTTGGGAAGATTCTAGACGGTTGAAAATAGTTAAAAAAAATACACAGCTGCTTTTTGGAAATGCACTAACAAAAAACTTTCAAAGTCTCAGTTGTGCGGCTGCTTTTAACGGTTTCAGTACCGTCCGGATTTCTAACCCGAATGACTGATTTATCCGTTATTTTCGTCGGTCTCCCAAATTGTTTACAATGGTTCAAGACGTGTCTCCATTTGAGGTCTGGTTACCATTTTGGATAACAAGTTTATCTTGAAAATTTTCCCTTTTGGTTTCAGTCAATGAGTTTCTTTACCTCCTCTTTACTCGGTTTAGAAATAACTTTCAAATAATTTTGTTTTTATAGCAGCATTTTATTAATTTCCTCTCGTTTTTTACCAGCACCTCAACTTTTCTCTCGTTTTTTCAAGTAAGTTTTTGGGCAATCCTTCCTCTTGCCGACTCCCACTTTGCCTTCTCTTTCTGATATTCCAATAATAATTCACGATCTTGCATGGGATCCTTCGCCTTTTTTCTATTTTGTTTTTTCTCTTGCGACTTTTTGCTCATTTTTTCGTGGTTGCTGTTTTGCGTACTTGAAAAAATTAAAAATAAGGTAAATGTTCAAATTTCGCGGGCCCCGTACATTCCATCAGCGATTTTTTCATTTTTCAAGTTGGTACACTCGTCTCGAAGATATGTTCTCTGTTTCAGCTGTTCAGCATGTTTAGTTTGTTGGTGAGAGACATAAAAGTTAAGAGTGTTTTGCATGTTCGACGATTTAATGCTATAGAGATAAATGAATCAAATAATTTGCATCAAATTTTGTGTAAAAACTAGAAATGAGTGCTCAAAACTACTCGAAATGTTTACAGTGGCATACGATGATTGTACTCTGAGTCAAAAAAATGTTTACAAGTGGTACAAGCCTTTTGCAGATGGTCGAGAAGATGTAAATAACGACGCTCACTCTTGACGCTCCAGCACATCAACAGCCGACGAAAATGTTGAGAAAGTGAAGAAAATCGTTATGGAGAATGTTGAATCACTATTAGAGAAGTGATGGCATATCGGTTGGCTCTTGCCATGTAGTTTTTTGTAATTTTTTTGTAATTTTTTTTATAAATTTGAAGCATGTGGCAGCGAAATTCGTTCTAAAATTGTTGAATGACGTCAATAGCGATACAGATTTGCTTAAAAGGGGAATAGCTGGTGACAAATCATGGATATATGGTTATGACATCGAAACCAAAGTGCAAATGTCTCAATCGATCTAATGGAAGAGCCAAGACCAAAAAAACGCGCAGCTCGATCAAATGTTTTGCTTTTGCTTTTGGATGCACGAAAATTGCACCGGTTTTGATAATTATTGTCAAAAATGTGGTCCAAAGTCCAAAAAATAGAATATATTTTATTGTCTTGTCTCGAACTGTCTTAGTTCGTAAATTCATTGGTCATTAGTGGGAATAACCAAAGTTCCGAAGCATAACTGTTAGGTTCTTAAACTAAATCAGGTTTGTCGAGATCAAATCGTGAGGTGAAGTTTTTGAAAAAGGAGTATTATCTTGAAGTTTTGCGCTGCTTGCGAGAAGCAATACGGAGAAAACATCCTTGCATCACCAATTTTACTAAAATCATTTGTGAGCGAAGGGGCGTAATCTTGAAAACGGACGAATATATTTTATTCTGTTGCAGTGGACACTTGAGAGACAAGTCAGACCTCCAGAGTAGAAAGTAAAAAATAATTTTTTGTAAATATTTGTCGAAAAAATCACAAATTGGTAGTCCGAATAACGTGATTCACAAAGATCGCAGATATATGGTAGACCCCATGCACACACAAATACGCACGCCAAGCTGACCGAAGTAATTCATATGATAATCCTCAATTAAAATTATCAGGCAGCAATTGAACGGGTAAAAAAACGAGGCCGATACAGAAACATCGTTGACATTGTGTGTGTGATAAGTATCGCGATACCGTGGTTAAAGTACACGGGTAATGTACACGATTCTCTTTAAATTCCGACTCATCAAATATCCATTAGAATCGGTCGTCATTCGGGAATTGAATGAGCCTTGAAAAAGAGAAATATTCGTGGAAGGGTCCGTTAGCGTCCTAGAATTATCATTTCAGAACATTTGATTTTGTTTTATATAAAACAGTGTCCGCAAGTAAATATTGTCCAAGATTCAAAATTGAATTAATTGATTTCAGAGTTCAATAATTGTTGTGTTCCAAGTATTTCATTTAGAACTGAGTTGAACAAACTGACTGAAATAACGACACCCAAACACACTCCATCAGCTCTGAATTATATGTCCCTCTGAACTTCTACAGTCAATTAGATCCCCTCAATTCCGTTTCAATTTTTCTGTGTGGCCAAAGTAAGTCCTCACATTCCAAGAGATTCACGTCAAATAGATTCATAACAAAAATGTCGCGCATAAAGTGTACGAAAAGATTGATTCAAAAGCACGACTGTAGTGCAAATCTATAGTTTCATGTCCGTAATTCACAATCTTCTTGATACCTTTGAACCAAATAATTCAATCGTCCTATATTCAGATGATGTTTTGATGTTTTGATTGGTTTTCGGGTTTTGCCGTGGTCTTGTATTGATTTTTATATATCATGATGATTTAAATAAAAAGTTGTAAATTGAGATTTATCGGCGACTTTAGTTTTCCGAGTAACTGAGCGATTATAATAATAGCAAAAGATGAACTGCTAATCGGACAAAGTTCAGAGAGAATCGACAAATATGTGCCAAATGATTGTATGACTCAAAGTATCAAGAGTATTATATATTCAGCAAAAATAACGTTTTTATCAGGTACTCATAGAATACCATATCAGTAGTCAGATGTAATCGATACTTGTGAAAAATACGCTAAAAAAATCCCAATTCTAATATTTTATACAGCCAGGGAGACATTCGATGTATCAGATAGACATGACTAACTCTCCTTCAATATTGCCGCCTATAAAAAACTGATACAAATGTCAAGCTTGAATTGATGACAATAAAACAAATAACGGATAATACCTTTTACGTCAATCAATTGTGATGTACCACAGAAAATACAAAGGAATCGCCGACGTTGAAACCTACACCGTTATTGAAATATCTAGGTTGCTAGTAAATATTTTGTAGACACATTATCACGTTATTTTCGAAGAGCTTCGATTATTACGACATTTTCGGGTATTTTTTTCGCTACGTCATCCATCATCGTCACGGTCCCAGGATCTTACCGAAGCAAATAAACAGTCGAACAAGGACAAATCACGAGGCCGTTATTGGTTTAGGATTAGGTGAAACATCGACTAGATAAACATGCAAGAACGGATTCGAAGCGGTATTAGAACACACAACATTTCGAAAACCAATACACAACTCGAATAACACAAAAACTCAAGCCTTTCATGAGTCTGTACTCATGATATTTCATAAGCCGAAATAATAATACTTTTTTTTTTGGTTCAATGAATATTTTGATAAATCTGTGCTCCACTGTGATTCCAATAACATACTGGCTAAGAAAATCATACTTTCTCGTTCATAACAGCAATAGGCATGATGACCGTAAGTGAAATTCACTTATTAATGAATTACAAAACAAGCATTTATTGTACTATTTTGGTAAAATTAAATTGCAAAATACGGCAAGCCGTTATGATACCTTGAACGCCAATCAGAGTGAATTATGTCATAAATTTCGACTTCAATCTAAAAATTTCAATTCGAAATTACGACTTGCAACTCTAAATTTCGACTTTTGACCTTGACATTTCGATTTTGGCCTCGACATTTCGACTTCAAACTTGAAAATTCAACTATAAACTCGAAATTTCAACTTTCAACTCAAAATTTCGACTTCAACCTCGAAATTTCGATTTCAAACTCGATTTTCAATTATTAACTCGAAATTTCGACTTCAAATTCGAAATTACGACTTCAAACATGAAATTTCGACTTTAATCTAGTAGTTTCGACCCAAAATTATGACTATAAACTCGAAATTTCGACTTTACTTTGTAAATTATGACTTTGAATACGAAATTTCAACTTCAATCCAGTAATTTCGAACCGAAATTGTGACTATACACTCAAAATTTTGACTATCGACTTCAATCTAGAAATTTCGACTCAGAATTACGACTTTAATTCCTAACCGCAAAATTTTGACTTTAAACACGAAATTTCAAATATAAACTTGAAATTTTGATTTCATATTCAAAATTACGACTTCAAATTCAAATTTTCGACTTCAATCTAGAAATTTCGACTCGAAATTACGACTTTAAACACGAAATTTCCACATTAAACTCGAAATTTCAACAACAATCTAGTAATGTTGAGTCAAAATTACTTCTTCGAACTCAAAATTTCGTCTTCAATCCCGAAGACAAATGCAATTAATGTTGTAAGTAATACAAAATATATTAGATACATCTTGGTTGACAATATCGAATGCTTCTCTCTTCAAAAAGCTATCGAAAAAGTACCACCGATTGAAAAATCGGACGATTACTAAACACGCAAGGGGAATCTCTTTTCAATTACGACGAATCACATTCCGATATCGGAAACGGCAGCCTTTTTCCTTCCGAGAACGTAACAACAATCGACAAACAAATAAATACCCGCACGCGCTATCGAAGCGTCAGCTCCCCCGGCCTCCTCGATCGCGAAATTAATAAAATCGCAATCGTCAATTAAAATCGCATACCATGGTGGTTCCCCACGTATAATATCATCGGTGGGGCGGCTGACCGCGAAAGGCTGATACGCCGCAGCTTGGTAAATAACATCGACGAGGAGGATCGCCTTAAATTCGGCACTCTCGATTAGCCGTCGATCATTCGACAAAAAACAACCATCGGCGGCGCTTCCACGGAAAGTGTGCTTTGAATATAATAAAAGAAAACATGGTGGTGCCTATCGAGAAGGTCGTCCGCAGCAGCAACAAGTTCGTCGGCAACAACTTGAATGTGAACGTGGCCAACAACAAAATCACGTTGGCAGTCACCGGAAACAACTGCAAGATCAAGATCGAAGAAAACAGCGGCCTCATCAGGGTGGTCGGTGACAGGTGCGACGTGACTGTTCTTAAGGGCAGCGCCAACATCGATTACGTTGGGAACCGGGGCAGGATCCACCTGGGAAGAGACGTTTCCGACAATACCGTCACCTACGTGGGGAACCAGGGAGAAATCTCCAACGTGGGCACCGATCCCGACGCCAATATTGGTTCCAACAGTGGCGGCTGCAGAAAAACACCAAAACCGACCAGAGTGTCTAGTGACAGCAGCGAAACCCTCAACATATCGAATACCACCAGGATTCGGATGGCGAACCCTGGATTCCCCAACAACATTGACGTTCCCTTTCCCGTTATTCGGATCGGTAGGGTTGGACAACGGCTAGGAAGAAACAGTTGAAGTGTACGTTTCGGAGTTTGTGCGCCTCACCAGTATTATTGATTTATTTGTTTTCGTTTAAGTTCCTATAGACAATGACTAGAGAAAGGATTTGGAAGATTGTATTGAAACTTGTACCTACCTCCAGTATTCTTGCCAAATGTTCTCTTGCCAAAGTGTCAGTATTATGGGCAAAAAAAGACGTTACCGTTATTGCGGATGATTATTCTACGTGCAGGCATTCAAGGTTTTTTTGTGTCGATGTATTAAGCTTTCACTTGACCTTTTCTTTCATAGTTGCGAAAGTATATAAAGTTTTAAACTGAGAAACATTAATTTTTCTAAGTAAATGAGAGGTTAATTTGATTTTTTCTGTTTTTTATGTTCTACAAACTTGATTTTCAATGCAAAGAGCAACGAAAATATCTTACATTTGTTTATTTGAAATATTTTATGTCTCCTATAAATGTATTAATAATTTTCATTTCAATTTTAGGTAATTTATTTCCTTCTTTACATATTTATTGCTTTTTTGTTATTTTCCTGATGATTATTTTGTAATGGAAAAGACTGAAATACGTTGTAGTATTTTACCATAAACAAATATAAAAAATATAAAATGTTTTTTTTTCTCACTAAGGATTGCTTATTGTTCATCATTTCTAAATCATTTTTAAGATTTGTGACGATTATGTGGCAATATTTTTAGCAAGATTTACATCCACAACTTCTATTCAAATGAATATTTCAAACATTAGTCCCAAAAATTGCAATGAAAATCATTTTTTGCGAAAAAATGCGGTCAAAAAGTAAAATATTATTGGTAAAAAATTACTTAAACATCTTATCTATCAGAAATATTCAGATTTTCTTCTCCATTTTCGAATCTTATGAAATTAAATCAAAACTTGAAACACACATCAAAGTTTAATTTTTCTGAAAATGTGATCTTTATTCGTATTCAAGTAACACATGACCTTTTATCTAATTATTCAGCAATAATTTTAGCAGAGTTTAGGTAATAACTGATTAAAAATTCAAATTTTTCAAAAGAAACTTGAACCAACTAATTAGAAATATTTCTGATCTATTCGATGCTGAAGTTTTCTCTTGATTGTTTTAAGTTGAGTTTGTTGAAATTATTACTTTGTTTGTTTGTTCTGTAAGCTACGCCCAAGTCATTCTTTTTCAAAAAATACGTAATTTTCCTTATATCGTGCATGCATATGAAAACACAATATTAAAAAACAAAAAGCATTTCCTCTTCAAAAAAACCTCTTTGATCTTTGATCGGTTGAAAATAATATGTTTAAAATCTGTAAATCTCAAAAATGTAAACTTGTGCGAGCTAAAAACTAACGAGATCTTACCTTTTAACGTGTGATTCCCAGCAAAAATGTTGAAACGACCTACCTAACGTCAATGCATGTTTTCAAATTCGTTGTTATTGAAATCAAACAATGGAAAACTTTGGATGATTCATCTTCGAGAAGAAAATAAAAAATTATCGACAACTTTTTTGCTTTGACTTATCAATATTATGCAATATTTTGTGAGTGTATTGATATCAAGTTCATAAGTGTTTTGATTCGCGTAACTAATGGATGTTCGCAGATATTGAACGAGGAGATGATAATGCACCAAAAAATCCCATCGAACTCGCATAACAACTAGTCGAAAGATCAATATTAAATTTCAAATTGAGCTCATTGTTATATAACAGAGATTAAAATCCACGATGATAGTGTTGCAAAGTTCATAGTTACTTACATAGTTACTACTTGTTACAGACCATGAAAACATACATATACAGATATGTTCAAAATATGTAGTTTTCTGGATAACCAGTGTTTCCAATTCTCTTTTTCTGTTTTTCCACTAAGTGAAATATTTATTGTTAACCCTATTTATGATTGAAAATAAAAAGAAGCTTATCAGTGTTCACTTATTCTGGAGGAATGAGAGAACAAAAAAATTAATGTTTTCGTGATAATGAACACCCTAAAAAACACACTGAACACAAACACGTGTCAGTTGCGTATAACGTATTTCCCAGTACTTGTTCTATGGAAGAACACAACGCAGATGCTTCAATTGCGATCACATTTTGTTTTTTTTTCTTCCTAAAGAGTCGAAAGTTAAAGAAAATCAACGGTTTTTTTCGATCTGGTAAAACCCGAAATTGTTGTTTACTTATAAACTCATACGCGGTTCACACCTGTTATTGAGTTAATGATAGTCTTCATCTTATCATAACAACAAGAATTAGCAGAAAATAAAATGAAAAATAACTAGAAAACTATAATTCGTAAGAAAGTATTTTGTACACGACGTACGTAAGGGAAATCATCTCGCTGAATAAAAAACACATATCATTAACAATGAAAAACCCACTGTCGCCATTTAAAGCTGATCTGTTCAGTAGTAGATTTGATTTTCTGATACGTAGACGATGTTTTGCGACTTTGATTCAGCCAAATCAATTTTCAACAATATGAAATAGAAAGCAACGAGGACTTACCATTCTTGGATGTCTCAGTGATTAAAAGTAACCATGATCTAGAATTTGATGTCTACAGTACTTTTTAGATATATTATTCCTGATAGTCCACATCATTGTCCACAACACAAAATATGGCAGGTCTAAACTTTCTTGTCCATAGGGAATTCAAAATAAGCGATTGTTTATCTTAACAATCAATAGTGAGGGTTTATTTTTGTCGCTGTTCTATCAATCCTTCAAGTGAATTAGTGAAGATTTTCTCCCCTATTTCAATAATTTTATATGATTGAAAAACTCGTTTCTCCTTTACACAGGTCTGCGAAACTCTTACCTCACTTACCTTAAATTCAATCAAACCATTGCTAACGAAACAAGTAATTTTCGTATAATAAAAATCTTGATTAAGTACAAAAACTCAAATCATAAAATCCTAAACTATTTCCCAAGAAAAAATCCAATAAAACACACTGGTTTGCTTTGCAGATATATTTGAACGAGTTTTGACATTGTAACATTGTCTAAATCCTTAGACAATGATTGTAACATCCACGAAAAAACATACTCATCAGCATCTACTATGAACAATGTATTTGTCTCTAGTTCCCAACATCAACACCAGGGAGAGTATCGCGTATTTCGAATTCATATGCTTCGAAAATTGGTGAAATGCAGCGGCATTCTTTTTTTGTATCATTGTTGTCGATTGAAGAGGGGAATCCATTGTTTTTGGAAAAACTCGAAGAAGAATTCCGTTACATCACCTTTATTTGCACGAATCACATCCCTTCAACGGGGTTTATTTATTGCCGATTCCGAGTCGCAACCCCCCGTCCACTTGGATCCCCTCCCACGTAGTCGGATTCATTGACTCCCGCTCGTCGTCCTGCTCCACAATGCCGCCCCCTCGACTCGCAACAGAAGGAGGGGGCGGGAAAATACGTCAGTCGAATATCAAACCCTCTGTTTTCGGGGTCGACCTACGCAATGCGAACGGGGAGCGGGCTTTTAGCAAAGTGGATCGGGGAATGGGGACACCTACTGTGGAATGAGAAATATCGTTACGCGTCTATTGCCCGGGACCGATCGATTTTCCAATTCATTTCGGTTTTATCACCGCAATGGAGATAACATTAATAAATATTGATGAAAATAATGAGTGATGAAATGAAATACTTTTTTTATGACATTAAAATTAGTTCACGTCGTACTAAGTTCATTATTGTGTTTTTATTACCTAGTTAATGACTACATAGTACTGAACTTTATGGTCTGCGCGACTATAAAAACAATAGAATCGTTTCTGGTTAGTTCATGAATAAACTTTCATATAAAAAAGGTAATACAAATTATGAAATTCTGAAACAACAAAAATTAATTTGCGCTCCGGGGCGACTTGATTGTTCCAGTGGCGCATTAGCTTTTTGAGCTGCAGGAAAACTTTAAAAAACCTGCGGCACCACATCATCTGAAAATCTTGATCTGCCAATGTCCTCTCTTTCATAGAATAGAATGTGACACGACTATCGTCAAGCTTAAACCAGTCCGTTACGTTTTTGACCAATGCGTAATAATGACCAGATTCAACATAGCCGTGTGCTATGATATTATCCTTATATCATTATCTACGTCAGTTAATAATTAATATATACAACTTCCAAAAACTTGTGACTGAATAATATTCGATGAGAAACACTTCTACGTTGTTAGAAGCGCATGTTAGATGTATTTTGGGCTGCCTACATTTATTAGTCGACCGAGAAAGATTTCTTCTTGAACTTTCTAAATTTAACTAATAGATGGCCTCACCTATAACATTCACATCTCTATATATCTGCGAGTTAGATAACCCACAAATCAGACAAAATCCTTAAAAGTTTTCTATCTGAAAGTATACTAAATAAAAATCTGTTTAGTTAGGTTATGTGTCTACATGGTAGGCAACACACAAAACGTCCCTTATAGTGCGGGTTTTCTAAATTTGAGATGGGTTTATTTTAAATATGCTGTTGGTCAATTGATAGTTTTGATGGAAAAGTTGATTCACTTGGATTCATATGCGGTTGAAGTAATGTAAAATAAATCCATTGTCGAAAAAGAGAACACATGAAAACAGACTAATACCAGTGGCGCTCCTTGAATTCTATATGAAATTTAATAAAATGAATGTCTAAATAATTATCCCAGACGAGTTAAATAACAAATTTAATTGTTTTGCGTTAAGACCTTCAACAGGTCCGTATTTGTTGTTTATTTTCTGTATGCAGTACTTCGAAGTTCATGCCGAAGTCATGCTTATTTCCTAACAGATGGCATGCATAACTTGGAATTGCTTTTTCAAGTTGAATTGATTTTGTCTTCGAAGATTCTGCTTTAGAAATTTCTATATGTTCTTCCAACATAAACTTTTAGGAACTGGTCGCATTTTAGCTTTTAGACACCTGATTTATTGTTCTTGTAGACATTGCATTTGTTACTTTTTATGTCTACTACCTAAAGTGTTATCAATCTTGTATGACAAGATGATGTTATGTTCAGTTAGTAGTCTACTCATCTTCTCAATTACCTTTCCTGTATATGTCACTGTTAGTAGTATCTTTGATGTGAAGGTATACTTGTTTACTGGCTTGTTTGAATAGTTTTTTGTCGAGCATGTGATGAAGTTGTTATTTAAACTGCTATCATTAAAACTCTGTTGACATAAGGATGCTAATGATGTGGATCTTGCTATGGTTGTTGTTTTACTTTATTTAACTGAAGTTTCCAGACTCCAGAGTGACTTTTGTGTTGAAAAACAAGAGTTGCCTTACAGTCTTGACAGCAGTCACTATGACATTAACAATGTTGCCAATATCTAAATCATACCAACTGCAGAATTGCCACAATACAATAGAATACCAACAATGGAAACCTGCCGGTTTATGTTGAAAAGGCTGATTAGAGTGATTGAAAGGGTTGATTTGTGGTAAATTGCTAAATCATGTTTGTTGTTAATTTCTGTGATTGACAGGTCTAAAATGTTTATCAAACTATTGGTTTCAAGTTCTATTGTAAGTTTCATGTTTTGGTGAACGGAGGTATGACATATCAGTAACAATAAATGAATTTTTGAGTCTTGAGTGTTGTCCAATAGTTTTTTCATAGTTGTCTATGAGGATTTCCCATTATGATACCTTGTTTGTTGTTATATATGGTGCTACTGAATTCAAAATAATTTTGACTTATGGATAGTAGAGGGAACGCCTGAATGAATTAAAGATTATGTGATTTTTAATTAGTATTTCATCTGAGTTTGTACAACTCGTCTGAGGGGAGGTTTGGGAATAAATTGGTGACATAGATCGGATGAAATTTGGAATTAGATAGAAGTTGAATATTGGAGATGTTCTCGTCAGTTTTGGATTCTGAAATAAGATGAGAAGTATGTGTACTTTTTTATGGTATTTATCATGAGTTTAGAAATGTTATAAGATGGTGCTGTTAGGAACGTCACTACTGGTCTAATGGGCTGATGTTGATAATGAAGTTTAATGAATTAGTATAGTTGCGGAGTATGCGGGTTGGATATAATGTATTGATCCCGGCGGTTGTATAACAAATTTTTTCGTCAATAAAATGTTAATTGTAACAGAAAATGATCTCTCAAGGTGGCTACAAAAAGTGAGAACCCCAAAAGTTCACCCACTGTCAACTAAAACGAGAAAAGAGACGAATCAGTGTTCTTCCGCGTCGGTCCTACAATTGAAGTGAAGGATAATGGGATAATGCGCAATTCCGCACTTATCGATCCCGATTCATGTGTGTGTTTCAATCTTTTGATTGGAGTTGATTCTGATAACCATCGCATTTCGTATATGCAAATAAGGATACCTACCCTTCCACTAACTCGCAGTGATATAACTGATTGTGACGAATCGATAACCGCACCTACGATTCCACGATTGTCCTTGTATTGATAAAGTTACAAATTATTCGTTCTGCGGAAAAGCACACGAATCGTGGAATCTTCGTCGTGCGTTTAATTTTTCGCGGAACGTACACGATTTTCCAAATGCTATTTTTAGCGTCGGTAAATCCATCAAATTAATAAGTTATTGGGAATTGCTAGGATCAGTTCACGATGAATGTTTTTTATCGCGAACTATTGTCCAGTTTTTGATGGAAATCAACATTTCGATTGCATTTCTCATTAGCTATGAAATAGTCCCAGTCGTTCTTGAGTTACAAATGGCGTAAGTGAGGTTCCAACGTATAATTTTTGATCAACCCTTGTACCAGTATGTTTACGCTACGCCCATCGAAGCAACAATGAGATGCATTCATTTATTTATTAAATATAAGTCACGAGTCGTGACACAGAACATTATAACCAGTTTGAGATTATGTGGACCTGGTAAAACGGTACCGTATCTTGTGGAGTAATAGGAATTAGAAAACGCCTACGCTACTTTCAAGAGAGAAATTGAGAACAAGCAGCATGTGACGACGGTATGCTTCGGAAAGCCCGAATAACGAGCAATTTTTGTTGATGTTTGAAAGACCGTGCATACGAATGAAAGTTGCATTTAGTTTTTTTGCTTTAGAGGCATTTTGGAAACATTTTATATTTGAAATCTCAAAATTCAACTGTTTTTCAACTTGAAATCTAGAAAATTGAGGATCTTTCCGTTGTAGTAGACTCGAAAGTTCCTTAAAAATCGAAAACTACCGTGTTATCTATGCGAAGGTCGCAGAAACAAAATATCAAAACAACTATATAATTGCTATGAAAATTATTCAACAGTTAATGAGTTTGGTGTTGTGTATAATCAGTTGGAATTCATATTGTTATTTTAATTTACTCCATGAATTTAAATTTTTTTTCCGTTCTAAACACGATGTGTTCGCATCTGTGAACCATTATTTTTTACTAAATCTCTTCATAGACACAGCAAAACTATGCTTATTCACATTTATTCATTTATTTAAAACTGAAAACGAACTCTAAAACGAGTAAGATTACAAAATTATCCTGCGGATATATTTAAAAATTTGAAGTAAGACCTCCACTAAGCATAAAAAGTGAAAAAATATCCGCAAAAGTGAGAAAATATCCGCATTCAGCAACATATCGGCTTCATAGACTCATATAAAGAGCATTGCATATTTTTTTAATCATCTCTTTTTTGGAAATGTACGAACTTCGATGGTTTTCTGTATGTATACAGATGTCGCTGCTAAACGTTGGGAATTCTCGAATTTGACAGTTCCAGTCTCAGCCATTGCAATATTTTCCAAATGGACTAGCTGGCAGTTTGCTACATGGTTTTACACTACTTTGTTCACTGAACAGAAACTAAATCCTCTGAGCGAACAAAGGTTTCCTTCTATTCTGTGTCGTCTATTTTATTCCTTATGGAATTCAAAACAGTTTCTAAGTAGACATCTAATGTTGTTAGAATATCTTGTGAAGAGAGGCTTTTTGTGATCCCTTGGCCTTTCTATATCATTTGCCATCTCCGTCAGTTCTATATTGGAAAGGTCACTCTGAATAGTATGAAACGTATTGTTGCATAGCAGCGGACTGGGCAGCCAAAACATGATCTGTACAATAATTGATTCCTGTGTTAGTCCAGCGTTGATGAAAGTGATGAGGGAATTGAATATATCAAGCATCACACATAAATATCTATCTGAAAACCATCCATTCATGAATACATTTTGTAAAAGTCCCTGGTTCTCACAAGGTCAACTACTTTTCAAATATTCAATGCTAATTTTGTAGATTCATTGTCACAGAAATAACCGACTGATCTTGACAGCAGCTCAATTGGTGATTATTTTTAAAGAACATCCTTTTTTTGTTCTAGGAATTGTACTCTAGGTGATTTGTAGTTCTAAGAGATACTTCTATCTTATAAAAAATATTGAACGACTCATAGTAGATCGCTCTTAAGCATCAATGTAGGAATCAATGGTAGGAATGTCGTCAGATCTTTTAAATGAAATGACTAATAAAACACTTTTGTCTAAACCGTCAGTCCTTACTGTGTGTTACCATGAGATCCAGTCGGAAATTCAGGAATATAATTTGATTCCCTGATATTTTTCAAATATGCGCAATATGCATCTAGGTCTTGGTTACACTCACGTTTCTCATTTTCAGTCAGTCCAAAGACTCACTTACGGAGCAGGTCTCGTCATGAATCTAAATCACGCGACGGATTTCTGCAGCAATTTCAGTTACGTAATTAAAATTCGCCAATGAATGAATATCATAGGGAATATTACAAGGAACATCGAATCAGTCAGTAGTAATTTCCATTTATTAAACAGACAACGTTAAGTACATCCTTCCACCGTGTTGATACGCCTCTGAACACATTTCAAACTCAAACAAATAATACGACAGGAATCCTTGTTCACTTAACTTCGAAATCGTTCAATTGGAATGGCTTGGCGCGCGATCCGTCTATAGCGTGCGGTGGCGCATTCTGCTGGAGATAAACGCAACCAAACCACGTGAAGGTTGAACGATAATACGTCATGCACTAAAATTAGTGCACATATCGAGGCAGGCAGCAGAGAGGTATTTCCAATTTCCAGTAATCAGACGGATGAGCGTTGGATGTTGTCATTTTTAATAATAATCGGGTAACATTTGTTTTTTGACGATGACTTGATGTATCGCTTTTGTCGAACTCGAAGTATCATGGTGAGGTGTCTGGGAAGTTGCTAGGATGTTATATGACAGGCAGGTTAATCCTTGAGCTGAATGACGTCATTTGTTGAGATGCGTCCATTTGGAGATTGGGATATCCTTGTTTACATCCTCGAACCGCGGCCTGTGCGAGGGGATCCCAGAAGAGTTAATCGGCGAGCTTTAGTTATTATGATACAGAAATTTATGAAAGATGATCGATCGTCACTATTGTTTAGATGTAAAGCGACTGAATATTACAAATAGTACCTATTAGCAGGGCTGTTCCTGTTGAAAAAAATTATTAACAGATTACGTCAAAATAAAAGTAACATTTAACAGCACTCCACATACCTGTGTACCTACGACAAAAAGGGTTCAACATGATCAATTGGTAAATAAAAAAATAATCTTCTTTATGGAACGAAGCTGCAAGAGATTATGAATGTATTTTGATAAAATTAATTTGCCATCCACCACAATGGATTGAAGAACAATGCATTAAAAACACTTGTCTTCCTTTCCCATCCCCATGCTACATTGGAGATCCAATCTTGACCGCAATAATGAATTTGTTTGTGAAAATTATGTAGTTACCACAGTACGCAAGATATCATGTCTGAGACAAATTCAGAACTGCTACAGTTTTACCCCAAGTTGGTAACATTGACTTCATTCACATTATCGTGGCATGAATACTGTTTGAAAGTTATTCCTGTAGAGACTAATTAGTTTGTATTGATTTTTTGGTTATCATAATCTTCCACAACCTGAAATATAAAACTTAGATTAATATTAACAAACAAAAAACTGTCAATGAGTTCAGTCCAAGACGTATGTCTGTCTCTAGACGATATCAGTTGGGCAAAGACAGAAATAGTTTCTCTGTGATTATTCAGTGGGAATGTTAAATAAAATATGTGGTTGAGAGTTGTTGATGAGGCCGTGGATGTTCCAAATACTGCTATTGAACTATGTTCAAGTTGACTCGAAGTTGAGATATTTATTATGATTCTGGAGATTTTCTTCACTTCAGTTAATGTTGTCTTAGCTCAAGAGGTGGTTGTTGGAACATCCACAAGATATACAAAAATACTTTTATTGACTACGGAATATTAAGTTCCCCGTGTCTCCTAATATATGAAATATGTATGTATGTAAATAAAAATGATAATGAACATTTATATATAACTCGCCTTACTATATGACACCTGCATTTTTTGATTTATCACCAGTATGAAGAGCTGCGACAGTAAAGTTTCATTCAGAAAACGTCTGAAAAACTTTTTTTGTATGTAAATGATGAAGCATTCATGAGTGTTCATAATACTAAATTCTTGTACTTTGTCAACTATGTTCTTTTACTTTTACATTTGTTTCAAAAGTTTTTAGATATTTCAACCTTGTGTGAACTAATTACAGAACTTGTAAAGACTATTGGAAAGTTCATCGTACAGATACGACATCTACCGGACATATTGAAACTGAGCTCGATACTGAAACAAAGTCTTGTCACCTGTTTCCATACATTGTTATGGTTTCTAATGCTTGTGCAATTCATTTTACCTATTCATTATTTGCTCATGCCTATAATAAAGGCACTGAAACATTATAGCCACCTATTCACAATTAAATAACTCGAAATACAAAAAAGCCCAAAACAATGAACATGACCCATGTTTCACATTCAGTTATTCCGTTCACTATTAGCTCTTTGTGTAGCGCCATCATAGATAGAAAGCCTTCCCTATGTGTATAGAGAAAAAATCAGAAATGATAGAAAATTTTATATTTCGTGATACAATTCTCAAGTTGAATAATTTTTATGTTTCATTTGATTTCAGTTGTCACCATAAGGCGTGTTTTTACGAATCGTCAATTCCTAAACCCAATCAGAATCCCTGATCAAGATTACATTTGCCAATTACTGTTGTCAACTGACTAATGAAATTCACAGACATAATCAAATTTTGACAAATCGCACGAGCCTTCATATGTGAATAATGTAATTAGTCCGACTTTTCGGAATCGTTAAACTGAAATGAGATTGCGCTAAAGTAGGCTTCCGTTTAACAGTATACACAACAACACAACAATAAATAGATTCGCTGCATATAACGGTACCTTCTAATGGTTTCTGTACGGCAGATATCATGGCATGCCAGGTCAAGCGAGGCGAAAACTCCTTACGAATTTCTATGGATCGAGTCTAGATCGAAAAAATGAGGTGATGATCCTACGGAATCTACCGCGTCATCGAACGACTAGTGTCAAAGATCGCCAAGACTGAAACATGTTGTCTGAATACTGAAATGCTTAGATTCTTCAATCAAATATATGTTAATGAATGAATAAGCAGCCAAGAAATGTTTATTTCGATATTAATATCTTCACAAAATAATTTTTTATGAATCATAGATGATATCATCTTGATGATAACAAAACAAAGGTTTTTTGTCACTGTTATTCGCATTGGAATAGAAACATGTTTAAACTGAACGAATACGGTTTCCATGAGGCACGAGACAAATACTTTTCTAACGAATCGACCATGTATATAAACATAAGTGGTAGTTTTGTTTATATTTTGGGAATCTCAAAAACTCCCAGTCGCAATTTCTCTTCGTAGTATTTAACGATCACTCTGAAAACGAAAATAATTTTCTATTTTTAATTTTTACTACGGAAAAATAAAAGATGCGAGATTCGAATATAGCGCGGAGAGCACGAGCCATGCATATGATCTGCGGTAGCTTATGAAAACAAACAAAGATGATTGGATTATTCGATTTAGAATGTTTATTTTTATGAATCGGTCCAAAGTCTTACGCTTTTCCTGAGATTAGTTTTCGTTATTGAACAATTCTTAAGAAATAATGTTTTTTCAATTTTTAATAACAGCAACTTCTGAATTTAGTTATTCACCAGAACTTCTTGAGAACAGTATGTTTTTGCTTCGTTTACTTTTTCTTCAACTCAAAAATTATGGGATTGGTGTCTTCCAGAGACTTGGAAAGACTGGAAAAGTCCTACTTCACGTCTAAATTCTCCATTCCAATAAAAAAAGTCAAACTTGGTTTCATTGAGTTTGTTCTGTTGAGTCACCGAATAAAAAAAATTGAATATTAATCACTCTACATAGTCTTTTCTGGGACAATTTTGAAAATACAATGAAAAAGATGGCCAAAATGTTGTACATTCTGAAAGAGCATTTTGTATGTCTTCTTATTCGGTCTTTTCGCCGAAACTCCAACCGTTCACATCATTCATTTTTCAGCGACGTATTCGAGATATCAAGAGTCGAGTAAAATTTCTCACAAGACTCATTTCAGCGACATGAACACTATAATCTAACATTATTAACAATGCTCGAGCGATACTTTCACCTGCATTTAGAAAATCCTAGTCGGTGCAAAAAATTACGAAATGAATTAGAAATGTACTGACCCAACGCCCTACTTTGCCGGTTTTTGAACCGTCACGGGTGAGTGATTTTCGCGGAGTCGCATACAGAGCGTCGATAAAACAAGAAACGTTGGACATACATCGGATCATTCTCTGATTATTTGGTTTGTTACGCAGATTAGACGAACGATTAACCTCACAATAGTGCTTTGGAATAGTAAAACAAAAAATAAAGAATATCTACAAAGGCGTCACGTAAACGAGCTCCTGAAAATAAGAAGAAGACGAATTGTGGTCGATGTTCAACAAAAAAGGCATTTTGCCCAAGATTTTTTTCGGAAGTTATGTCGATCGATGAATCAAAATTCTGATAATTTATGAAATTTGTTTTAATACGACCTTTGAATGAAAAGAGTAGTAAATGGAGAAAAACTATCGATTCAAGTCCTGAGAGAAGTCGTATTTCAGACTATTACCCGAATTGGTTCCTAATTGTGTTGGAAAGGAAAATTGCTGCACTGTTGCAGCATAAAAGCATCGTGTTTCGTAATTGAATGTTACATTCAATCACCTTTTCGAATTTCGTATTTCTTCGATCACTTTTTACTTTCGCAACTCGCTTATTCTGTATCAGAACATTCTGTTGTTTTATAGCTCTCATCTATTACTTGATTTGATTTGCCCATTGTTCTTCTTCTTCTTCTTCTTTTTGTGTTGCATTTAAAGATGATTTATCACCATCACCTTCTTCTTTTTTGTTTTACCTAAGAAAACTATTATACGAAACCAGAGTTCAAACACAAAATATCGTGATTCAACACCAAGCAGCACTGTTTAGACTCGTCGTGGGTCTTATCAATACCGCTAAGCGACCACTTCTCTTGTTTTCAAAGTGACAGGTATATACTCTTTTCTTCGTGGTTTCAATGTAGAGCAATCTACAAGCACAAAGAAATCAGTATACCTTCGAAAACTGAAGTGATAGAGAGCACATCGCAATAACTGCGACCATAAAAACTTCGGCGCATTCAACAACCCGATGAAGGTCGTTCGCTACACCTGGAAGGACGCTGGCGACGTCTCCACGTGACCATTCACAACACGGCAGCCATGGAAAATGACCAATTCGAATGTTTGGCATTCTTTCACAGCCAACGCGCTATAAACAAATGCGGGAAAAGAGAGTTTCGCTGCGTTCGTTGCGCCTGCCGATTCGAACAGTCGTCTTCAATGAGCAGGAGAAAGTTATTTTTAGGCGCCGACAGACGACGTCACAGCGTACCGACGACGCATCCTGTCTCTTCTACAAATATAGCGAGACTCGAGAATGATAATAATGCCTCTCTGTGCAGTTTGCGTTATCCTGTCGTTAGTCACCATCATCGCATTACTCACATTAGTTAACATTTCACAGTTATGTGTCATCAGTCTTATTTAAATTTAATGGTGAACCGGCCGAGTTCACGATCTGCGGAAGGTTGATGATATTTCGTAGTACCGTACTGTCCGCTAGAGTACCGTTACCGCAAATCTTCGTCTATCGCCATTTGCTGCTATGATCTAATATGGTCTTATTACACGTAGTATTCATTCGTATCGCATTTCGAACAAGGTGAATAAACAATGGAGAAGCCGGCAACGGTAGTATCGCGTCAGTTTTTTCGGAGAACTACCTGATGACGTCAGAGGTTGGCAACGAAACGGGTGGTCATTGAAGCAGCAATGAAGATATTTCTGAAAATGATGTGCTCTAAAGCTCTCGGCTTCTTAACTCGATATAAAAAATGAAAATAAATACTTCTGATGTCGAAGCAATTTTTGAGCACATTTTTCCCGAATTATATTTGTTGGAGAACATCTACTTTTTCAGCAGGATTAGATCGGTCGCGCTAGTGGTATCTGTCATCTCTGTAAAGTCGTTGGAAATATACAACGTTCATAGGTTTTCATAGATCGCCAGTATGTTTTTCTGACACTAAAAATCACAGACAGCATATATCCCCTGAAATCTTCTCAATGAAGTCCGTTATGCCACCTTGTTGGCCTCTTGTTTGTCATCTTTCTTTCTTTCTTGGAAGGAAAATTCGTTTTGGGGTTCATTCTTCATTGTAAATCAAAATACATTTGATAACCGAATTATCTAAGCTCGTCGCATATCAGAAAAATGTCAGAACAAAAATTTGAGTTTTCGTAGATGCACCTGCATCAAATAAGTCGCGCGAGATTCGTCATTCGATCGCTTTCGATCCTCCACCTGTATGGAATTCGTATTCAAGAGTCCACACACGATATCGGTTGACATTTAATCCTTATAATTTCTAGTTTTGAAGAGGTAAGTGAGTTTATTGAAACACCCGTTCGCCTTGAATGAGCTCACTGTTCAGAAATGCAGACAGCCCAGCTCACATCACAATAAACCCGATTAAAATTGTACTGAAAGCCGATACATGTATTCTTTTGAACGGTGCACGAGATCGGAGAGAAGTTGTGCACCCTCGGTCACACGCTACCATTTGTGTGAGCTGTCTCTGATGGTGTATATTTTAGTCTCGTAATAATATTTCAACCTTTTTTTTTAAATGCAGTTTTACGGTTCATTCTAAAAATGTCATACATGTTTCGATGAGCCAGGTCCAATATGTTATGAAACTGTCATGAAGTGGCCATTTTCTGAAGCACCAATGCTGCTGTTTCTAGACTTCTAAAAGAACTTTTTGTCAAGGCGGGTTCCTAATTCAACAGAAAAATTCCGCTGGATTGTTTCAGCAAATAAAAATGCGCTAGTATTTTGAATGGACCAATGAATGAAAAGTATCATATCTTAATTTCCACTGTTTGCAGTTAACACATAATGTAACTATGTGGATATTATATTTTTCATTGAATGTAAGCTGCTGAGTGGGAATTTTGGATATCCACTTGACCTAATATTGCATTGATTCAGGGGTGAACTGTTTAAGTTAAATCTCATTGTTATTTGAGTTCAATAAAGTTTTTTGCACAAAATTGTTGAAAGATATGATAATAGTATAATAAAAACCCTAAATCAGATTAGGCAGTCCATTATATCTTATGTTATCATAGCAGGAGGCAGTTCAAGGACAATCAAAACGAGTTTAAAATAATATGACAAAAATCCAGCCAAACCGAATCATGGAACAAATATGTAGGAATGAATACCATGGAACCCAAAATTAAATCATTCAGTAGATCAAAACCTACATACTTTGTTTGATATTCAATCATTAATTTTGAAAATCAATAAACTAGGTCGATTATTGCCGACATTCAAAGTCAGCATTTATCGTTTTTTGGAGAACTGGGTGGAGAATTTAAGAAGGTAGTTCAGTAGAGTGTCAACAAAGATGCCAGTATTGATGTAAGTACCACTTCTATTTGGTGTATTATTGTTTTATCAACAATAAATCTTTCATTATTTTTCATTATTCATTATATCTCAAACGAATGAAGCGAGTAATCTAGTGTAATGGAATACAAAGTTATAGGTTATGAATACTGAGGGATAGGTAATTAGACGAGTACGTTGCATATATTTAAATGGTCCAACACGGAACAAAGTGATAGAACACAAGTAATTATAGACAATTGAAAGTTTCAACTATCGATTATAAAATAAAAATGCTTTGGGGTACTTCAACGTTTTTGCGTCATGTATAAGTAGGATAAGTTTACTGAAGTTAGCGACATCTATCAACTAAATTCTTGAATGAACTGATTGAGAAATGAGAACGATAAGATTTCTATAGAGATATTTCGAAGTGTAGCGAATTCAATCAAGTCTAATTGTGTTGTACCTACTACGACAGCTCATTCGTATTGTCACGATAGCAAAAATCAAAAAGTTCGGGAGACAGTTAACCAGTACATTTTGCTGGTGAAAAACCCAGACGTCAGTTTTATCAAGGAAAGTGAATGTGGCAAAACCCGGCTCGGAACATACACTATTTCAAACGTATGAATTTGTCTAAAAATCACCCTTTTTTTTCAAATCAGCTACTCAATTACTTTTTTTGAATAATATAATGAAGACGCTGGAGAGAAATAATATGACAAAAATTGATTTTGTTCAACTTCAGTTACACCCATTAATTTCTCAGATAAAGGAATTTAAATATGGATAAGGATAAGATAAGGCTATTATCACTGAGTCACTGTTCTCATTGAATTTCGATTAAGGTTCTGTTGAAAGCACGAAATGAAAAGTAAGATTATAACGAATATTCACAAACATTTCAAAACACCGCAATGGAAAATTTCTCACTCGAACAATCGCGTACGTTCACAGATCATCAACGTGGAAATTGAATCTTGGAGTAATAGATAATTGTTCTTATAAGCATTACTTCACGTACTATTCGATATCCCCGTTTTTTGGTTATTTTCCTCACACATTAAAACTATGGAAAGTATTTCGAACAACATTCCTAAACAGTAGAATCTGGCGAATGAGCCGAACAAAAAACTTTTCTGTTTGATACCAACATGGACATTGGATTACATATGACAGATGTTTGTGTTATTTAAGCGCCAATATGCGGGGAGAAATGAATCAACAGAAAGGCCATCGACATCACCTGATTTACCTCTACCAGATTTTTTGACGTGGAAAGATGAAATCCCCAGAACAACGACAGTATATCAAATAATCCCAAAAGACGTTTCGAAGAGAGATACGTTGTAGATAAACAGTGATCACGTTTACATGGATTTCAAAATAGAGCTCAAGATCGATTACTGCAGAACGCGTTGTAGTACTCCCGTGAGCATAGTTGTTCCTTAGTGCTATCGACAGGAGAAAACAACAACAAATAATTCTTATTATCTGATGTGACACAGCAACAAGTAAAACTACTGGCAACGTCATTGTTTTATCACCTCGTATTGCGATCCAACCGTATCGCGTGATTTCAAACGTCCTTGTATAGATTTGGACGGTTTTGGTGGACCCATAATGTATTCCATATTTTTGGACCTTGGCGCGTTAGGAATGGTACCAGTATTACGAAATCGAG
This sequence comes from Leptinotarsa decemlineata, assembly GCF_025532065.1. NCBI lineage: Eukaryota > Metazoa > Arthropoda > Insecta > Coleoptera > Chrysomelidae > Leptinotarsa > Leptinotarsa decemlineata. The sequence goes on from NW_027412532.1 coordinate 157,169, forward strand.
CATCAGAATAACCTGTGTCGACATAAATAATCTACACGCATAATAATTTTTTATTGTCGTTATTCCGAAGTAGCAGATAGTTACGTGCAAAGACAAAGATACTATTTAAGGATACGAGTTCGATCAGTGGTGGCGCATTAAAGGATTAAAATTATAGGCTATCGATTGCAAAACCCTTCTTTTTCCAAACGAAAATGTATGCACTGCGAAAATATAACGTGAGATTCAATCTAATCCCCTTGAATTTTACATGACGTCAACTCGCTTTCACTATCTTATGACTCAAAACTAAATGCACTCAAAAACAGACATGGTAACCATACTATCCAACATAACCTCACACATAGTACAACACCAAAAATGAATCTCAGGATAAAACATACAGAAATGATTCTCACACATAATACTACTCACAAGTATTCCCAGCAAACAGGTGACAGTAATTGTATTCGTGAAGTTCGCCAAAGGTAACGTTTACCTTTCCTATTCACGAGGCAACGTTGGTGACGTAGGCCAAAAGCAACGATTACCTGCTCCACTTACAGAGCAACGATTTTTCAATCGTGGCGTTCCCCACAGGTAACGTTTACCTTTCCTATTTACGAAGCAATGTTGGTGACGTAGGCCAAAGGCAAAGATTACCTTCTCTACTTACAGACCAACGATTTTTCAATCGTGGCGTTCGCCACAGGTAACGTTTACCTTTCCTATTTACGAGGCAATGTTGGTGACGTAGGCCAAAGGCAAAGATTACCTGCTCTACTTACAGAGCAACGATTTTTCAATCGTGGCGTTCGCCACAGGTAACGTTTACCTTTCCTATTCACGAGGCAACGGTGGTGACGTAGGATAAAAGCCAACGATTACCTTCTCTACTCACAGAGCAACGATTTTCAATCGTGGCGTTCCCCACAGGGTACGTTTACCTTTCCTATTTACGAGGTAACGTTGGTGACGTAGGCCAAAGGCAACGATTACCTTCTCTACTTAGAGAGCAACGATTTTTCAATCGTAGCGTTCGCCACAGGTAACGTTTACCTTTCCTATTTGTGAGGCAACGTTGATGACGTAGGCCAAAGGCAACGATTACCTTCTCTACTTACAGAGCAACGATTTTTCAATCGTGGAGTTCGCCACAGGTAACGTTTACCTTCACAATTAACAAGACTACTTTGGTGACTTGAGCCAATGTCGATCACACTACTGATTTAGCCAACAACTCAGTTGGTGGTCAGAACACACAATTCTGAATGAGTGCCAGACAAGATCTTAACGTTAAAAAACGGCACGCCTCTGTCTGCTGGGTATATCCTTAACGTATGCATAATAATAACAATCGTTCAGATTCCATGGTCACAAATCATGGCCGAATGATTCAATGAAAAAATTTCCAGCTCGTCGCGATAATCGGTGTAGCGCCTATAACTGATAGAGCGAATGCCACGCCACAGCACGGAACGATTCATTCACTAATTCCAGACCATTTTGTATATTTTAGTACAACAGGTAGTAGTTATCCACACGTATATTTCAAGTTGAAATGCCGCATTTTCGATTTACGATTACGACTTATTTATGAGCAATTTCTGTTTACAGGAAATATACTATCTACCTGTTGACGTAAGTATAGATGTTGAGGCTGGCAGCTCGAACGAAAGTACAGGGTAATTTTTTTATTGCTCTCGATTGCAGGTCGTAAACAGGAGTAGATAATTCAGAGAATCACAACACAAAACCTACGTCATTATCGAATTTCCCATGAAGTAACACGACTACAAAATCATAACCTGCTATAATATTAAAATATGTTAATTATATACCACTAATTGAGTTGATTTTCTTGACTTACGTACCGCATTAGCCAGTGACTAAAGCGGTTTTTATGATGATTCGGTTTCACATATAACAAAGGAACTTCTGAATAGTCGTCCACGTTTTCATTCGAAAGCAAAGTTTCAATGTGTTTTTACAAACCTGTAAAGTCAGACCATCGTCCTGTCTCAGATATACTCGAAACTATATTCTACGATACGATATACTTAACAAAGTTGAAATAAATTATCCCAGATATCTATATTCGATTAAAATATAAATGAAACATGACATGTATTTCATGTTCTGTGATTCCATAATAAAGTCAAATATTGCTGTTCCGTGTATCGCACGTTAACAGGTGAGACCTATGTAATACTTTGCTCGCAAAAGATAGAAATCGAGGAAGTTCAACGGAAAAAAATTCTTCAACAGATTTTTGAAATATTTCAACTTTATCATTTGTAGTAGCTATTTCATTGGCAACAATTTACACGAAATTCGAACAAGTGTAGCGCACCTCAACGCCAACTAATTCGAGAAAAAAGTACTGAAAATCACATTTCCAAACAGAATGATAGAAATGTCGATTTTCCACGGAACACAGTTTCGTGTTTGTCGTTACAGATGTGAACAATTTCGAAACATTTGTGATTATCCGCATTCTCGATCGATCTTCTGCAAATTCTCCATCGTTGTTTGGTCTATTACTAGTACGTACTGGATGAACCGACGAGATGAGATGGTCGCATTTCATTCACCTCCTCCGTGATTCAGATAACGCGAGTGCACAACAAACATGCCACTCTGATCGAATACAACAGATATAACGCTGACTAATATCCTGCTGGGACGTGAGTCTTCGCCAGCAACAGTCACAACACTCTCAAACACGATTAAGCTCGAGCCGAATCGTCTGAATTGATTGAATTCGATAATTTGAGAAGTTTCCACAGCTTATCATGGAATATTCAACTCTGAGCTTTCAGGATGAGTTACCAAAGCATAGAAGGGCGACGAATTTTTATCAAAACAAAATTCACTGTATTGCGAATGTGGGGTAAGAGTCCTGTAACTTTATGCCTCGTCAACGTATAAACTTTACCGATTAATCTAACCAGGTGTGTGAAATATGCGTAAGAGGCTCTTCAGGAAATGGCCCCGTGTAATCATTTCCGGCTAATCATTCGCGTTTGTCACTCGTTTCGTTGAGTCACCGAGCAAATTATGAATAAAACTGTACCCGCGTCGAATTCTAGCCCGGAGAGCAACAAGCCATAATGTGGCATACATACGTTCAAGGTGAAGGGTCAGCGCTGCAAATGAAAAGGGGACCGGCTCGATATAGTATACTCACTCACTCTCCTTGTGTGTGATTCAATCAAACCCTTATAACAAAAGAGTGAGTCACGGAGGAATTGTCGCCCTATCGTTTCCCCATTTCTTGTTGAATAGGCGTGGGATTCGGTTTCACAAATATTTTGCAGGAACAGTAAATTAGTCAGGTGTTTGTTGATTCCCGACCCCGGGGGAAAGTGATTCGCTCCGGCTATCATCACATACCCAAAGAAAATTAGTGAAAGATCTGGTTTCATACGTTTCTGTTCCAAATTCAGTACAATTTTCAGATGTTGAATTGTTATTAACATTTAAAAAACTAATTCTATGCTCTTGTATTCTTTTAGGAAAGTTCACCCTATTTGGCCAATATAAAACGTCGAAAGTTTGGTCTTTATTTCATTTTAAATAATTTTTCTCAGATTATTATTTTTCTGTAAGGCCAAACAAACGAGAGGCATTTTTGGTGGGTTTTTAAAGTAGGTCAGCACGTCATAACGCTCACTCTCATTGAATTGTGGACCAAATCGGTGAAGACATGAGATTTACCGGTTTTATATCGACCCTGGCTTATGCTAGCTAGAGGTTGTATGATCTCACCTTGGTTGTTGAACGCTCAGTAAAAAAATGCACCTATAAGGCAAAAGTCAAGGCAGAGGTGATCAAATGATGTGGTAATGCTTCTTCCTGTTGTATATTTTTTTGTTTGCAATAAAAATTTTATCAAATCAATATCTAAAAATACTCACTTGAATAGTAATGTTGGCCGTACTCAATTGAAAATGAAATTTTACCACGCAAAAATTTGTGAAACTACAATAAAATTCTTTATTTTTAGGTTATTTTGTTGTGGTCATCAAATTATAAATAAAGCACTCTCATGTCACGCGACGATGAACATCAATCGAAATTCATGACGTCACTTACTCACAAACATGGGTGCTAACGACTACGGTGTTTGCTTAACATTATTTTATATATTGTCCGTGCTATTTCTTGTTATGTACATCGGAAAACGATTCTGAGAAGTTTTCCAATGATAAAAAGTAGATTCATTTAAGCAAATAGATCGAATTTGCCTCGAATTGATTGTTTCACGCAGGCCAATTTCTTCGAAAGAGGCAGTAACTTCTGTTCTGCTGAATTTAAAAAAGTCAAGACCCTCATGTCAGTAATATACCTATTAAAATAACTAAAATGTCACTAAATCCTGGTGATGATTGAAATCAGCTTCTATACAAGTATGACCTGGGTCAATAAACATGTAGTTATCAACTAAAAGTAAACATTTGTCATAATCGATGAAAGAAGACGCTAATTCTAAACGTAAAGCTTTACAACGGAGAAGGCTCTAGATCCTTGAAAGAGAAGAATGAATAACACGTGTTCAATTTATGATGTGTTGAATTTGTTTTCAGTATCTGACAGTAAAAGACATTACATAAAATTCACTATAACCCACCAACCATTTGAATTTGAACTAAAAATCAATGAAATGCATAATTTTTCAAAGTATCACTTGTTTAAAAAAATAATTTCAATATTAAGGTCTATATCAGGTACTTATACTATAGTAGTATAGTATAGTACCTAGTTTCGGTCACTTTTTTGAAAATAATGCCTGTAGTATGAAATGAGAAAAAATAATCTTTCCTTTTCCTTTCTAGAAAGCCATCGAGAGTGTATTGCTCTAGATACTTTCTTATCAGTACTAATTAATAAACTATTAATTAGCGATTAATGACGTTTTAATATCTTTTATGAAATTCTTCTATCAAGTACATTTCGTGTCTTCCGCAACAGTTTTTAAAGGCCGAGTGAAAATGGTACTTCCATATAGTATAACGAACATATAACTTTCATGTAACGCTCATTAAATTTGTCGTGATTAGGTACACCCATAAATAAAAAACCCGAATCCCATTTTTCGAACGTCTAAACAACGTTCCGTTTCCCCAATCATTGAAAGCCAATAACCAAAGTCTTCGGTAGACTTGTTTGCCAACCGCACTTTATGGCTCATCCGGGACAAGTTGTTAGCGACCATCGGAATGCACGTTCAAACTTGTTACAACGTGCGAGAATCGTTCGAAATTATGTAGATGGTAGTCGATGGCGTCGGAAAGATTTCGTTCGCGACGGCCCTTAGGGTCGAACCCTCTCGCGGGTGACGTCACATCGAGAGAGGGGGCCATCTGCCGTGCTCTTCGTCGTGCACGTGTCATTCTCATTGTCTGATGTTTCGTTCGGAAACCGTCGATAGAATGTGGGATAGTCGTCAATTCGCCATGTCGAGAAAATCGAGCGCAGATCGTGTTTGCACGATTAGGCTGTGTTAGTTTCGCTTGATACCTAATGAGCAACGATTTTGAGGTTTACCAGTGACCGTAGATGGAAGACATAGATAATTTTTGGCCAAGAGGTAGCCATAGACAAAACAAGTAGTTGACAGCTATTAGACTCCACCTAAATTTGGTAAAAAACTTCAAACATACAAAATTCAATTTTCAATTATGTTTTAATTCAATCGAGAACTATACTTCTCCTATCGATTACTCCAACCATATCGTCATTACCTGCACCCTCTGTCAAAAAAAAACATAAGAACACATCATATACCTCCGCATTGATTGACTTTACATGACTGTCATAAAGTCATGAAGACGTTCGCTTCAAATGGAATACATTTTAAGAGGTATTTGCCTCTCAAATCCGAAGATCTCTATGTAACTCAACCAACGCAGCTTTGGTCAAAAACCATGGATAACTAGCAACAATATCACCAGAACCCGTATCAAACGGCGATTGTGGAAGAGAAAATTCTTTCGCCTGATCCTACTGATTCACAGCAGAAGGCTGCTGATGTCCAAAGTTTCATCACACAAGTCTGAGACTGGTACTAATTGTCTACGAGATGTCGTCATGAAGGTTCTCTTCCCAACTCTTATAATGAGCGAGTTACCATATTTTCTAGGCCATAGTAGGTATAAAGTACTGGGCTTACAAACATCGCAATCATCCTAGTTCAGGACAAAGATAATTATAACATGAGGACTTAACTTAAAACCCTTCCAAATCGACCAGAGTAGCATTTAACAGAAGTAACAAGAAAGAGAAGCTTCAACGTAAAAAATTCCGTGGTGAAAAACTCTCAGATTGACCTGGTGGAACCAACTTTCAGAAAGGAAAAAAAGTTAAGCGAAGGTCTGATACTCCTACGTAAAATAATGATGTTTTGATACCATATATTCTAATAATAGTTGATATTCGGTAGGTAATGGTAAGGAATTGGAATGAAATCACCACCAATAAACCAAAACTATCATTATTTTGATAATCGTGTTTCTTGAGGTGTTCACATGCTCATCAGAGACAAATGCTGTCTCTATCTCCTTATAGAATTTGGTGAAAACCGAAAAGAGCATGTGAATTCAATTATCAACCGCTCAACCAGCTTACATAAAATGTTCGGTAGGTAATAGCAGAGGAATGTAATGAAATCACGGCCAATGAATCAAATCTATCATTATTTCGAAAATTATGTTTTTAGAGGTGCTCACATGCTCATCAGAGACGAATGCTGTCTCTATCTCCTTATAGATTTTGGTAAAACTCGAAAAGAGCATGTAAATTTATTTGGCAACAACTCAATCAACTCATATGTAATGTTTGTATGGAATGACAAAGAAATGGAATGAAATCACTGCCAATAAACGAAAACTATCATTATTTCGAAAATCCTTTTTTTAGAGGTGCTCACATGCTCATCAGAGACGAATGCTGTCTCCATCTCCTTATAGATTTTGGTAAAACTCGAAAATAGCCTGTGAATTGAGTTGGCAATGACTCAACCAGCTCAAAGACCGACGTTTCAGACATCATTTATAAAATCCCGCCCGCATCGTGTCATCAGTCAAGCGCGATTGACTGGCGTCCGAATGTATCGCCTTCTCGAATGTTTCGACTTCGATCCAAGCCTGCTTGTCGCTTTCTTTTCCATCGTCGTACGTGGTTCGGATTCATTCTAGTACTACGACAAATATTTACACCTCACGCGATTGCGCGGCTAACTCGACCAGTTATCTAGAGTGTGACCTTTCGGCGGGCGGAGAGGAGAAGGAATTATACCAGAGGATCGGTTTATTCCATTCTCTCATCGCGCGATATTGCAGATTTGTAATAAAATATACGCAGGCATATGTTTATTTTAAACATTAGAGAGAAATTCGTAGGACGAATGACGCAAGTTCGTAGCCGTTCCGGTATTCCGGATGGATGTCTCGATACGGCTATTTCGGTAAGGAAAGGAAGGGGTTCGTGACTATTTTAGGTATTTTTGTGGTGTGGCGGATTGGGGGATCGAAAATACCTCTTTTATTTTTATTTCGGGATATCCGGTTCTTTTTGTCTCGACTTATATCCGGTCCGTAGGACCAATATGCCAAAGCTAACCGGATGGATTGGTTATTCGAATTGTATGTTCGACGGTAAATTTTCGTTATGTGGCGATTTTGAAAAAATTTTTGCCTGTACTTACTTATTTTGATGCGTAGATTACGAATCCGAGAGAAAAAAACGGCGCTCTCCCTCATTTAAAAAATTACGCCCCTTCAAAGTTCAGAAAAGGGCAACTTTTCAGCCTTCTTTTTCACTAAATAAACTAAATAAACACAAGCATTTATTCACTAGGTCACCTTTACACCTTATTCCTCCTTCTTTAACACTTTTCACTTCAATAATCAAGATTTTTCTTATAAAAATGTACGAAGCTGCTTTTGGGTTACATATCTCTTTAATTTACGTTTTAAGGTTAATGGCATGGTTGGTACGACTGATGCAGTCCATATTCCTAAAGTAATTCAAATGTTTTTTACCTTCATTGGTGGTGTATTACGAATTTGAAATAGTAGGCAGCGGCAAATACTAACTGCTTTTTTCTGAAATGTCACTAGTAACTAACCTAAAAATAGAATGATGTCACCAGGAGAAGCATTCGTTTTTAAATTAAGTTTTTTATAAGAAAAATGTTCATTATTGAAGTGAAAAGTATCAAAGAAGGGGAATAAGGTGTAAAGGTGACCTAGTGAATGAATGCTTGTGTTTTTAAATAGTTTATTTTGTGAAAAAGAAGACTGAAAAGTTGCCCTTTTCAGAACTTTGAAGGGCCGTAACTTTGTAAATAAGGGAGAGCGCCGCTTTTTTCTTTCGGACTCGTAATCTACGCATCAAAATACGTAAGTACAGTCAAAAATTTTTTCAAAATCGCCGGGTGTCCACATAACGAAAATTTACCCTCTACATTCCTGGCTCTACTATTTTTTTGTACGAGACGAACACAAATAACTTTTTCGGAGTTTTTATTTATGTATTGGTACACTGAGGAATTGCATACCACCGAAACACTTTTGAATTATATTTACATGTAGTCTACTCGAACATGACGTAACAAGTGACGCCATGATACTTTGAAGTGTTTTGGTGCAAATTTTGAACTTACAAATTAATGTGCATTCATTTTTAACTGAACATCTATTTTTTGTGGAAATGTGTAAGTTGTAACTATAATACATTGCCCAATATTGTGAACAATATTTCAAAATCTGTCATCATGCCTATTTTGATTGAAAAATATAAGTTGCAAGTGTAAGTTTAAAAAAATATCCACACTTAATCAAAAAGTAGCAATTTCTTGACATTTTTTTGACATCAGCAAACAATATATCAAAATAATAGAGCAACACTGCCGACTAGAGGAGTTTTCGTAGAACCACAGATTAAATCTAAATTAATCAGTGGTAGAACTCCAATGTATGGTTTTTGTATAATTATTGAAAGTGGTACACGGAAATTTTGTAATCGTCATTAAAATCCGAGGAAACCCATTTTGCACATAATTTCGCGAGACAGTAAAGCTCGCCAACTATATTAAGCGAACGTTCTGGCTCTGGTTCAAGAATGTTGTCAAGTTGGGAACACTATAAACCATGATTATTAGTCAGTAGTTTATATCTGTCTTGTTGAAAGGATGAAAGCGAATGTTTGTGGGAGAATTTTTTGACAGTATTTTGAGATTCGTTCGCTAAGAAATGCAAATATTTTTTTGTCCAGGAATTTGACTTGCCGACCACAAAAATATATACGAGTATTCAAAAACTGTAAGGTAGAGACAGGATTATCAACTGAAAATATTATCATTGAAGTTTCACAACTCAGTTATTTCTGATGATGAAAAGAAACGTGTAGATAGTAACTGAATACTTTCCAGATAATTCAGTTTCAAGTTTCGGTGCAATGAATTCTACCAAGTTATATGCATAATCTTTTGCTCAACTGAAAGAGAAACAGATGACGTTATCGGAAATACTGATGTAGAAGATGGTTTGATTATTGAAACGAACATAGAAATAGAAGCCACGATAGAATTTAATAGCTAACACAACACCTATAAGGTATGGAAGAAAGGGGGCTTCCATCAATAACTCAAAAACGTAGAGAAAGTCTTTGTTTATCGACTCTAGTTCGGTTATGATTCTCTTCAAATGAAATTCCGTTCAGGAACGGGCATGATGAAACTCACTATTACGAAACACTTGGCCAGCTTGATTATAAAACCAAAGAAGGTACCAACAACATCGTTCGAGAGCAGAGAAGAATGAAAATAGTTAAAATAGTCATAAATGGAAGTCGTATTTGTTGCCCGCGGCGTGGGCCAAGTGAATGGAGGCGGCGGCGACCAGTGCATAGCATTGTTATTAATAATAATAGTCGATTGACAAGTGAGGAAAGCGTGACGCGGCGTCGACATGTTTTACGACACTCTTCCGAACGACCGCGTCGAATTTTAAGTGAGAGATCACGCGCACAATACCGTTTACTAGTTAATAGCAGATACTATTTGTTTATTGTTCAATGTGTATAGTATGTGAGCAAACCGTTATGGAGATTAGAGAATTACTTTCATACCAAAATATTCCAATTCGCCACGTTTTTGATTAACTATTTTTCTTCCCATCAATATTCAATGTCACGCGATTCGCCAATACTCGATAAGATAAAAATCTATATTGAGCATATTTAACAACACTTTTTTGTTTATTTCTGGCTTTCTGCTGATCCATCATTAGAACACAAACGGTTGAATTTTCATCAAGTATCGGTCAAGAAGAAAGAGAACGAAAGTAATAGAGAAAAAACAAGAAGTGTTTGGGGTCTGTGAAATCTGGCTGGGAAACCAACTTTTTTGTAGTAACAAAAAGTAACAGGAGTTCACAACTATTTTGGCAAACAGAGCAAACGAATTTTCAGAATGTTTCTTCAAAACAGCAATTTCACCAAAGCTTTCTCGATAAGATTATCTCTTCAGACAACAAAGTATATTTATTATTATTGATTATAAAGAATCCTGTGCGCCCTTAAAAAACAGTTTCCACTGGTACTGATTCGTATACAAAAACCCGATCCAATTCTTCTAACCGTAATCCGAGTGACACCGAAAACCCACAATCCCACCCAGCCAAAAGACATGCTTAACGGCCCTCCGTCCTCTAGCAATATTATTATTATCGAATGTTGCGCAGACTTATGCCTCCGACACCGATTCGGTCGCCATGCCACAGAACAATTTGTTTCTGTTCTGTGACCATGCCATCGTCAACTCGGTTCGAGTGGCCGAAGGCGAATATATAAATAAAACTGACAGCTGTAACCTTATAAGGTAGTCAAGAGTCAGCTTCGGTCAGCTTTCACCGACAATTCGAACTCGACAATTATTCGCTTCTCGAGCATTGTTAGAAGGATGTGGTTCACTTTTGAGTGTGCATTTACCTCGTCTAAGTAAATGGGAAATGCCTCGAACTAGACTTACAGGATGGTCAGATTAAATTGTCGTTCCATTCTCTTTTTGTTACTAAGGTTGGTGCTCCTCTGCGACTCCTGTGAAGAAGATATAGATAGTAGGTTCAAAACACATAAAAGGTTCGTTTTGGTTCTGTATTTCGAACAGTTAGAGAACCGTTCCGAACTGACCCAGAATCAAAGTGTGGAACAGATCTTACAAATGAAAAAATTATAGAACGGATCTTACAAATGAAAAACCAAGACAGAAAAATCCATGATTCTGCGTAATTATTAACTTTTTTTTGTCAGTTAGGAAGGATGGAAATTTATACACGACAGAACTGGAAAATCTCATAAATGGGCATGTGGAGATTTTGGAGCTGTTCCAAAGTGTTTGACCGTGTATAGCTGAGGTTGATGATTGAAAATTGGAGTTATGGTTTGACAGATAGTTTTGTTTCATATTTTCCAGCATTATTGATGATTTTCCCCTGGATTCCATTACAATTGACGTGTTCTTCAGAGATCCATTTTGTCTATTGTATATCAACGATCTTCTAGAAAGACTATTAGTTTGTTTAGTTGACGATAGGTACGAAGTTTTATGCCTTGATGGAGTTTTAAAAGAAATCTTGAAATGGACAATTTCTCTGAAGGTTACTTGAATGAAAATTCCGGAAAAATTATCAGTGCCAATAGTATAAACAGTCGCAATCGTACAAATTTTCAAGTCTTTCTCAACAGGAATTTCAGAAGGTTAGCTATCAAACAAAAACAACTTAACGGCGCACTTTTTTCTCTTCGCTAATTATAATATAACACGAGAACACTTCAAGAATACGAATAACTTTATATAAAATCCTGATTTCTTGGAATAATTAACCGATGCCGTCGTCCTTGGACTTCGCCGGTTCAACAATATCAACTAGAATATGAAATGATTTCGTCTCTTTTCAATCATCAGCTAGTTCGCAATTTGTCAGATAGTGTATTTTCGTTGTGTAACATTTCAATTCGTTAGCGACAGACAAAAAGCGAGAACCTTTTTAGATTCATAAACGGAAAAACATTTGGCCACAATCGACCTTTGATTTAGTTGATAAAACGTTTCGCAATGTTTATACCTACGGGAAAACGAAATGTTTACACATAAGCTTTAAAAGGTCAACAATAACAATAACAGATATTCCTTGAGGGATTCGCTAAGCAAATAATGTACAGATAAGAGAGTTATGTTCCTTGCCTACTCTGGGAGAATTGAGGTAACACCTCTGTTTAAGGCTAATAGGGATTGTCTGCTATCAGTGCAGATCATTATATTTTTGCCAGAAATTTTTTCCTGGTTATTTCTTTCGTGGCGATTGAGATACCAGTCGGTTCCCTTTGAACCACGCTGGTATTTTTCCCATTCCCACTTAATCCTTAGGCTTAGTGATCTGGAGTACACTCCATATCCTGAAATATGGACCAATGACGCCGCCAGCCCAAAACTCCATTATATTCTAGTATTGATCAGTATATTCTAGAATGGAATTTTTAAAATTATTCTGTGATATTCCATTAAATATTATTCTCAAAATTTTCTCTACTATACCAGAGGCTCACGAGGCCACTTGTACCCCATTTTCACACTCTTCTTGACTACACAAGTCTTGTGTGTGTGTTTGTGTTCCCTGTTACTTGTGTTTGGGTGGTTGATCGAAAGGGGTATTCATCAGTGACGTCATAATATGGGCTGGTCATTGAAGAGAGAACATTAACTCCAACAACTAAAAAAAGATGAAGAGATTCACGTTTTGGCATAACGTCACTCATACACTTAACGTCGATGAGTCGTTATTTAAAACAACCCCGAGTAATTTGACAGCGCTGGTAAATTCTAAGTAATGACAATTTGAAGAGGAAACAAACGTTTGACTTTTGTTCCTATTCAACTTGAGTTTTTTTTTATACAAACCAAGTGATAGCTTTATCCTCTGTCATATTGGATTACAAACGGGGTTGTGAAATATATTTATCTTTCAGTCATGGAGATATCACCAACATAAATGCATATATACATTCATGACCCTTGGAGACACCGTGATTTTTTGTATTACAGTCCGAGTCAGGCCTGGATGTGATAATATTAGCTGCAATATTATTAAAAGACTCGTTGAAATCTGTAAATATGTCAATTTAGTTAGAAATTTGTTGCCGAATAAAAAGCAAACAAAACATCGAGCAAGAGAAGATAATCCGTCAGAGGGATGAAGAGGAAAAAACGATGTTTAGCTTCAGCCAAACAATTCGAAGAAATCGCTTTCCTTCGGAATTATGAATACAGCCGTTCTCCAACGATTTATCGCGAAACAAAGATAAGTCATTTGCGTACGTAAACCTCGAGAGTTTAATGATGCAATATCACTTAATTGTTGTATGACTTGCGCGTTGCGATGGTTCACATTGAAAAAGCAACTTTCTGTGCGCGTTGAACCTTGTCCCGTTTGCTGTGCCGGCCGCATTGTTGCCACGTTCGAGCACCGACTAGATTTACGCATCGGAGCACAATGGGACTGCTTTCGGTCGTCGGAAAATCATCTCGGTTATGAATATTTCATCGGTAGAGATCAATGACCAAGGCAGGCTTTCCGTAATCATCATCAATTTTCTGAAGGGTTCAAATACTTACAATGTATTGCTTGTTATATATAATTATGTCTTGGATTCGAGTTGTGTCCATGGTGACAATAATTAAGAACTTTTTGGAAGCTTATGACATCACGCGGCGCAGTCGGTAGGATACGAAGTCACACTTCCAAAAATATGATTTCCAATCAGAACCTGGTTATGAATAACACTAATATTCAAATATTATTATGGATAGTGAATCTACAATTATGAAAACTGATTATTAGTATCTACAATACTGAAGATTATTTTATAATTATTTTCATAATGTTCTGGAATAGTGTTTTGGAAATAGCCTCCAGATTATCCTTTTCACACCAAATCTGCTGCTTATCTTTCAAAACTACTGATTATATTTTATTTTACATTTACAGCAAATCGTCTGATATATCAAGATTCATCGTGTAATCAGCGGCACTACACCGTTCATATTTTTAATCATTTTCACGTGCGTGATGAGACAGCGAAAAACTAAAATTGAAGGTGATTTTGGTGACGATAAAATGTTCTTGTGTAATATTAGACAAATCATCGCGTTATCAGTTATCACAATTAGTGATGCACTATTCCTAGACGTAAATTTTTTCTTGAAGTATTAGTCATTGTTACCACATCCAGTTATTATTCATTTCAATGATATTTCACGGGTGGACGGCAGTTTACATCGTGTAAAATTAAATCAAATGATTGTATCTACGCATATTCTAGAGATTTTCGTGAATTCGCACACAGGTGATACTCAATACAAACAAATTATGAATGCTCTATTTTCAGATTGGCCATATCGATTTCAGGTTTATCACACTTATAAAAAACGATGTTGATAACTGTTATCAGATACCACTTACAACAATAATATCTTCTAGAATACTCTTCTTGAATCTTTCTTCACCACTACTTTGACGAAATTTGTTACCTCCAAGTTCAATCTTTACGTCATCTTGTCCATGAAATGTTATTTGATTTTCTTTGGGTTTTTCCAGAATGAACGATATCGTTGAATTTTCCTTCAAACTCTGTTATTACTAGTGCTAGCATTTTTTGTATTTAGTAGTCTCTCTTTCAGTTTTCATTTGTAACTCAACAAAAATTTATGATATTTTTATCTACGTATGTCTTTCTTTTATCTTTGTAGTTCTTCTATGTGTTGATTCAGTTGAAATTAATATATTAGATTCAGGTGTTCCGTGACACAATGGTCTTCCTCGTACCTGCATCGATCATCTTATCGCTAGCTCATTGACCCCAACATCTCAGTAGATTGAAAAATTGCAACAATCACAAAACAGAATAATAGTTCTTCCTCTTCTTCTTTTCTTTACCAATTACTCATCTGACGTTCTTCGATTGATACAAAATAATTCAAATGTATTCCGCATACCTTAATCTTGACATTGATCACATCCGCAACCGTTATCGATTGCATCAAAATGCATCAAATGAAACAAAGTTTGTATTTTTCATATTACCTTAAAATGGATAACAATATGTCTTGGCACAAGTTTGGAACACTGTTCTGAACAAAGCTCATATCAGACAAACCCAAGATTGAACGTTTTGGAACTTTCTCGAGTGTTGGAAATTGTGAGGTTTCATCTGCGTACATAGTGAAGAATGCTGACACAGGGAGCTTATCAATGTCGTTGATGTGAATTATGAATAGGAAAGGGCCAAATACTGACCCTTGTCGGACACCCAAGTTGTTTTTCAAGTACCCAGATGACTAGTTTTTAACTGAAGAACTATTCGAGTACATATTGTGCGTTGAAATGCACAATATGTAACCAACAAGAACCCTTTCCAACGCCTTCTTTACGCCATCTGAGCTCATCGAGAAGGCCATGACCCGCTACAGCGAAAATAGTTGCAACAGAAGCAGTGACTATATATAAACAAACATAGCCACAACTAAACGATTCTCCGAAAATCAATTCGGTGAATGTATAGCCAAGAAACTCCTCCGCGTTTTCGCAACCGCAACAATGAATGCCTTCAATATGTGTAGTATTGGCAAAGTGTAACATGAATAAATTAAAAAAAGAAGTGAAAGCTGGCTGCAAGGCAATTCAGCTCTTAGGTAACCAGTCGAGATGACTGACTGATTAACTGCGATATTGTAGGAAGTTTTGCGAGGTATGCAGAGAGACAGCAACAAAAACGACTCTGTTGTTATATAAAACTATAAATGAAACCGTTTAGAAAGAAGCGAAATGTAATCCAGTTCGACTGGACATTCATTAGACGAGAATAGTCTAATTTAATACAAGAATAACCATTTTCAAAAGTCTTTTGTAATTTCAAGATTTCTAACAATAACTTTCATTTGCTCACTGAGGTTCAGGAATTATTTTAATACTGGTACAGGCACCGCTCTTGAAGCGGCGAATATGACATTCGATCCGCCAACAAACGCTAAACGCTCGTTTGCTCGCTGGTTGTCCGTAGAAGTGTTTCGCCCACAATAATAATAATAAAACCTGATCTTCGAGAGCTGGTTATTCAATCCGTTCGCTTACTAAAGATTTACGTAACTCGCGCGAGTGTCCCAACTCTCTCTGTCGGGTCGGATTGGAAGACATGAAATGTGACCACCGCACACCACCTCTGCCTGCCGTGCCGCCGCTCGAACGGTATCGCGGATTACATCACTTGCACATAGTTTCGAAGGAGTTGGCACATTCAACGAGGCCTTCGATTACGAGAGACATACGCCCATCGTTAGTCGGTATACAAATGACTATTTCTTCAATTTGCTAACGCCGAGGTCAAAACTGGCACGAACCGAAAGATTTCAACTTCACACAATCTGAAAAAAAATTCACAACTACTAGTGTTGAGATAAATCATTCTAGAACCACATCTTCCTTACCAGGTCAGTCTGTTCGTCGATCTATCTGTAGTGTACACGATATCTCGCGAAGAAAACGAGATAGCGGCTTGATTTTTTATTATATACAGTGTTTGTAGGTTCGTCAACGATAAGAAACCTATTTTCCGGAACTAATGAAGATGTCTAAAAATTCCAATCATCACTTTCCCCTCTTGCGGCAGGCACCATCAGGGTTAGAATCAGTCCACGACATTCCTTGTCTTTTGTAAGGCCAACTGAAAAAAGTATTTCAGCAATGTTGTACAATCCATGTTGAAGAATTAATGATACCTGAGCCTTATCAAGTCCCACCATCATTCCTCCGCGGTTGAAGGTCCTGAAATAGAGTCTCCCACACACGGTTACTGTGTACAGAAGCTAGAATCTCTCGCGTCCACTCCTGCTCGCTTCCGAGCGATCTTCAACCTGCTGCTTGCCACTTCAGAGAGATTGATATCTAACCTTTTATGGTTAGGAAGTCGGCCTCTGGTGCCTATACTTCTTCTTTTTTTGTGTTTTATCTGATTCTGTGTATAGTTATGCACGGTGGTCCCCTGTACCTAGTTGGAGACGACTATGTGTGTGAGTGTGTCTGTGAAGTATTTACTTGTATACTTACCGAAGCCGCCGGAGAGCGTCCTTCTGAGGTGATGTCTGATTTTGCTTCGTCGGCCCCTTGTGCTTGATCTTCTCAGACAATTTGGGATCGTCCTTGTTCAATGCGACGTGTAGATCACTTAACGACGGTCCATAAACCTTTAGATATGGAGTCTGTATGTTTCTGAGCCTCGGCCTCGGGTAGTTGAGGCATTCAAGATGAGGAGGAGTAGGATTAGAAACAGTTTCACTCGGAGATCCGTGTTGCTTCTGCGTCCGATGATGAGGTAGATGTTGTGTCTAGCAGCTTTCGCCAGCCCCATACTCTGTATGATATGGACCTGAATATGTCCCATCAAGGTTGACCCCTAGGTATCTTGCTTCGTTTGTCCATGGAATGTCATGACCGTTGATGACGACATATCCTTCGGGGTGTACCGTCCTCCAGGTGAATAGTATCGCCTAACTCGTCTCAGGGTTGATTCCAATCTTCCAGAGGTTGGCTCATTTTTCTAGTATGTCCGCTTCTTGTTGTAGGTGTTATGTAACTAGCGCGTGGTTGGTGGATCTTGCCAGCAGAGCTGTGTCGTCCGCGTAAAGAACCAACTTGTTGAAGTCGTCTTCTGGCTTGGGCACGTCTGCCGTATATACTGAGAGAAGATGTGGAGAAAGAACTGTGCCTTTGGAAATTCCTGCTATTAGAAGTCGTATGGTGGAGAGTTCCTATCCTACTCTGCAGTGGCATTGTCGGTCAGCTAGAAAAAAATCGATTATTCTTACCATTATTCCCTTATAGCCAAAATTTGTCATTCTGGCCACGATTCTGACTTTGTCAAACACCATGGAGACGTCTAGGAATATCGCTCCGGTGTGGTATACTTTGCCCAGGTCGAAACCTTCTCTCGCGTAGTCAACCACTCTCAGGACTTGAACAATCTGTCGAGTGTTCCGGCCCGAATCCGAACTGGTAGAATGTTCAGTTCTTTGGTCTTGTCCTCGATGTGTTTAGTTCTGAATCATTCGATGAAGAGTCTATACTGTTTATCGGCAGCTAGAGGAGAACCAATTACTAAAGCATATCTGGTTTTCGCCAAGCGACATAATCGAAGGGATTAGGAAATTTGACAATTTTAGTAACTAACCATACAGAACCTCCCTTGTATTTTTCAATAAATAAAAAATTGATATGATATTGCTCAACTTAGTTATCTTTCGAGATATTCGACATCCTCTGAAAACTTGAGAGATTTGTGAAACAGTCGATTGGACTATGCAGAACTTTGTGTCAAATCGCAAAATTCAGTTACGATGTTCTGTTCAGAATTATATGATCTGTTTTCATCTACAACCGGGAACACCCTGTAGAATGTCTGTATATTGAAGAAGTAACCTTTAGTTTTGCTCCCTTTCCTTAGATCCTTCATTACTCAAGACAGTAATGTTTTTTTTCCTTCATTAGATTGAACAATAACTTGATTTTCATAAAAATTATGCCAGGGACAGGAAATCTGAAGCAACGTCGGTGGTTCGCCTTGTATTGTGAATCGTGAAACCGTCGCCGGATGAACCAAATAAGCGAGCATCGCTGATTTGTGTCGAGCTATGGACGACGGGGCGTTTTTCACACACACGCCACACGAGAAGTGGATAACCGTTGGAACGCGGGAGCAGAGAAGAAGAAGAAGAAGACCAAGTCGGGTGCAGGTGGACGAGTGACCGTGCACCTGCATATATGTGTTGCATATTGAGAGTCGGACAAACAGGTGAAAATCCAACAAAACGGCCGCTCTAACGCGCTACCAGCTTTCGATACAGAGGCGTGCATTCGAACTAAAACAACTATTGGCAAAAAATAATAGCGACAAAAATAGCTAGCCGAAAACTCCGTAGTTTTAGATTGTTTGACGTTAAAATCATTTTATCAACCAGTTGCCACAACAAAACATGAAACTCTGTAACTGCTTCACCCTAGTTTTTCAACAATTTATTTAATGAGTATAAGCAACAATATAATAGCAGTCAGATATTTCAAATATCATTTTATCAAATGATCTACCTACCTCATCTTGGCTCTCCTGCTTGTGAATCCCAGTGAGCTAGCTTCCTTACCCTTACGGCGTGTGTTCGTCAGGAAGACAAACGAGATACAACTGACTGGGGATTGATGACGGTATGAAGGACCTCAGACATCCTGGCTGGGGTGTTTGGGTGAGAAAATTACTCATCCATTATCTAAGGATATGAGGACAGAGTGATAGGGTCTTCTTTATCGGGAGGGGTCGTCTACAGCATACTCTATCTATAGCTTCCCTAACTATTCATTTCGAAATGTCACACGTTTAAATCTAGAAACGTTTTCTTAAGCTCCTCCGTCAACACGGCTTCGATATGAAACCCTCTCCGCTCATCTACGCTACTGTTTTCGAGATGGAACAACTAACAGCAACAGTCGTCTTTTCCCAGCGACCGAAGCGATCGACCTGCGCCAGACAAGGAAGGTCGCATATTGTTTGTGTACACGGTGGGACGATACGATCTTGATTTTTGACTGAATAACACGCTTACACCTGTGAAACTCGATCGGCGAGATAAAAACTTAGAAGTATCGCGTTTAATGGCGACAAAATCATCGCGTTAGACGGTGGGATGCTGTCGGAAAACGGCGAAAAAGTGAGTTGATGGATATTAGTTGAAGCGACAGAGGGGTTTTCCAAGAAGCAGTCCAATGAATCATGCACACAAAATGAGTCTAATCAAACCTTCCAGGATCCAATATGCTCTTAAGAAAATCTGTAATTTCTAAAATATTGAAAATAAAATTGTCATTTGCCTGTTTTTACATATATTACGTGAGCTACTGAGTTTGTCAAAAAATATTTGAACGTTTATTGTAGGAAACTTTGGTAAATCTCGAAAAAAGAGGCAAAACCTTGTAGAAAAGAGGCAAGAAAAGGCAAATTCTTGGAAAAAAGAGGCGAAATCTTGGAAAAAAGAGGCGAAATCTTGAAAAAAAGAGGAGAAAACTTGGAAAAAAGACACAAAACCTTGGAAAAGAGACAAAATCTTGGAAAAGAGATAATATCTTGGAAAAAAGAGGCGAAATCTTGGAAAAAGAGGCAAAATCTTGGAAAAAAGAGGCGAAATCTTGGAAAAAGAGGCAAAACCTTGGAAAAGAGGCAACATCTTGGAAAAAAAGAGGCGAAATCTTGGAAAAAAGAGACAAAAACTTGGAAAAAAGAGGCAAAATCTTGGAAAAAAGGGGCGAAATCTTGGAAAAGAGATAAAATCTTGGAAAAAAGAGGCAAAATCTTGGAAAAAAGAGGCAAAATCTTGGAAAAAATAGGCAAAATCTTGGAAAAAAGAGGCGAAATCTTGGAAAAGAGATAAAATCTTGGAAAAAAGAGGCAAAATCTTGGAAATAAGATTCAAACTCTGGAGAAAAAAGAAATTTCATGAGAAGAACGGCAAAAAAAAAACAGAATGGAAGTTATGAAAAGAGGTCAAATGAAAAAAGGCAAAAAAATCACGAAAAAAAAAATATAAAAAATACATATTGGGAAACAAAACAAATCTGGAGAAAAAAGAATGGAAAATGTGCGGAAAGGTGAATTGAAATAGGTTTCATTTCGACAAAAAGGGTAAATCTAAAAAAGTCCGAGTCTTGGGGAAAAAAAGACAAAAAGAAACCCTTAAAAATACAAAGATATCTGGAAAAAAAGAAACTAAAAATACGAAATGTTGAAAAAAATTGAGAACAATAGTATATATCGCAAAAACAATGAACAATTAAGAAAAAAGGGAATCGCGGAAGTAATAAAATGTCTATAAAGAGAAGTAAAAATGCAAAAATCTTAAAAAAAAGTAAATTTCTAAAAAGGAATTGATATTTAGTGAATGAAAATGGATATGGAGAAAAAAGGATAATTATGTCTGAAAAAAATAAATTCAAAATATTGAGAAAGAGATTGAAACTAAGAAAGATTCAGACATCTGGAAAAAAAACAGAAAGAATCTTAAGAAAAAGAGACGACTTCTCAAAAAATTTAAAATGAAAAATGTCGGGGAGGACAGTTGCAAAATGGCGAAAAGTCAAAAAAACAAATTAAAAAATTGTCATGAAAAAAAAAGAAATAAAAAAATGTATTTCCCAAGAAATAAATCCACTTACAGGACAATATACATTAAGATAGTTATACTGAAGAAAAAATATATATAAAAGGAAGCATACATAGAAATAGGACATTGAATGATATTTGGAAGCAAAGGAAACTTCAGAAAAAGCTATATATATAGATCAAGATCTTCAGATGAAGTGGTGCTGCAGGTTTTCTGGGTTTTCCTGCAGTTGAAAAAGCAAATGCGCCACTGGAATCAATGAAGTCGCCCCGGAGCGCCAATTAATTTTTATTGTTGTATTTATTTCATTTTTAATGTCATAAATTTTATATAATATCAATTTTAGAATATAATGGAGAAGGAAATGTCGGAAAAAAGACCATATGACAAAAAAAAAAAAAGAAAATCCCAAAAAACAAAAGGGATCCCTTCTCTGCGCTCCTCGTAAACTAAATCAGAGCCAGTGACTTCTGCACCGATCTCAGAGGCGGTTCGACACCACGAAATGAACAATGAAGCCGTCAGTCACCGCCTTCTCCGCACAGTAGTAACAAACCCGTCATCGTCTTCACTTCCATGAGGCCTCGGGGATTCATATTCATCGGTTTCCAGATCGACGAGGAGGCGGCAGAGTCGCGCTTTCTTCTTCTTTTTCACCTCCTCGTCGTCGAAGGCGCACCGGTCGTTGACCAGGATGACCCCCGATCGCTGAACCGAAAGGATCCACCATTAGGAGGCCTTCGCCTAGCTCGCTCGGCTACCATGCGTCCGTCCATCGTCCTCTATCGTTTGTTTTGCGCTCCGCGAAAGAATCTAGTCAACGGTGTTTGGATCGCGATGATGTTTTTGCAGCATAATTTGATCGGTCGCTCGCACAACGTACGGATTTTCCATGAAGGCGGCGGAGAAAAATTCTTTTTCTAAATAATAATACCGTATAACTGACCAATATGTAATTTGTGTGGGTTTGGAATTTCAAGAACATCTATATTGACCGGTACTTGATGAGGAAAATCCTTGATAAACTCTTGCAATGTTTTTGACACAAGTGACTAAACTACAATCAAAACTGAAAACGTTCAGATTTTAATTCAAAATCTCTTCAACTTTGAACTTCCAAGAAACCTGTCAAAGTTTACAAAAAAAGTTGAAATTTCAACAATGGACTGGCAAATTGTCCGTTATTTCAACGCGAATTGAAAATATATATATTGAAATAAAATCTTTTCTCGCCAATAAGGAGCAGATTTTTTTTACATATCTCAATCTACATGTCACCTAATGAAAAAAAAAACAATTAGATTCATTTGACGTAAATATAAAAAAAAATTCAGAGATGAATAATTTCATAGAAATAAGAAACCCAAAAAAGCTAGTTCCGTGCCAAACCGTGAGAGATTTGCTATTTTCATTTGCGAAGCTTTTTCCGCGACCGCGCACTTATCAGTTTTGTTTTTTTTAATAAGCGTGACGCGGATCCATCGCAGATAAGTGCGATAAACACAGCTCGACATAAACAACCACGAACAGTCGCGACTTGCGTATTTTATTGATATTTTGACGGAGCGTATGCAAAATCACTTTTACTTCGAATATTTGCATATCGAAAGCAGCGTTGATATACAATTCTTGTTGTTTGTAACCTTTACAAACAGACCAAATGAATCAAACAAAATTTTATTGTTTGGTACCAGAATACCTCTCGATGTAATCCGTGCTCAATATAAATATTTTTTATTTCTCTGAGAATCCGTAAAGTTGTCAGGAGATTTCATGATCTGTCACCATTCGAACGAGACTAAAGACAGCAATTGAAGGGTCTTGGTTCTCAATACTTTACGACGTGACCACAACAAACCGAGTTGGAACCCGCTCCCGCGGCTGCGTCAAGCTGATGAATGGTATAATTTTAGGAACATTGAAGACCTTGGTTTACCAAGAACCTGATGTTTGGTTGAAGTTGGTGAAAACTGAGGGGTGTTTCCATGGTCTTCCACAGCTTGATCTATAGCGTTATGGATATTTGAAATTTCTGAGATCCACGGTCATGCATTTGCTGTCAATCTGTGGAAAAGACGCGGTTTCAGCTTATATCTATTGGTAAAACATGGTTCTTAGGTACTACTTCGATTCTGACATTGACGATTCTCTGGGGGATAATGAAACCATTATGAGAAACGAGAACTGTAGAATTTACCTAATGCAAACTTCTTCGATTATTAATCAAAGTTAGACGACTAGATGGTATCAGAATGAAAAAGCGTTGCGTACATGACCCTGTAGCAACTGTGCTATTTTTATCTGCCATAGACCTCATCAGTAACACTAGACGGGTTATCGATGCAACTTTTTAACTCTTCCGTACTCAACAAGAGTATTATCTGAAAGGCGGAGTTCGTACTCAGTACAGGGTTAACTCTCCAATGTAGAATCCTAGAGATAGAGAAAGAGGTTCCCGCAACAGAACTATTTGAGAGATGAGGCAAAGTGGTGGGACCCATATCGATGATTTGCCTAAAGTTGACAACTGCAATGGCAACGGCTTTTTTTAACAAAATCTGAGACGTTATGTATCTCATTTTCCTCAAGGAACTGTATTATCCCTTCTCAGTCTCATAACGAAGTGACAGATCTACCAGCAGTTAAGTTAGCTAAGCAGGAGGTACGAATCATGCCACTAGTGGATTAAGACTTAAGATGTGTGGAATTAAAAGTTGCTTATACAGAGAAGATATAAGTGAGTTTGGCGCCTGTTGGCGACTCCATCTGTATGTGTTACTTCCTACAACCAAGTGCTGTTCTTCTTCTTCTTCTCCTTTTTTTTATAGTCTTTGCTTCCACCAAGTGATGTTGCTCTCAACGCTGATGAACGCCGATAGCAAGAAACAAGTGTTCACGGTTTGATTTTTAGAATGTTATGATCGTTATTCATCGTTGGCGATTAAAAGTTAAACGATGCTTGAACGGGACATAATCTGGCGAAGCACTACCAAACAAGCGGTAAAATGATTTATGGTTGCGGCGGTTATCATTTTCACGGCTTGAGAGCCGTTTAAGATGGCTCGTAAACAGTTTTTGTGTACTGGCACGACGTCACACACCCACCAGCGAAAGAGGTTGACAGTGAATCATGTCGAACAAGGGGAATACAACGCAAGCCGACTACTAGATTAGGGAAGGAATATCCATTGTGTGTGCGCCTTTTCTCTCGCTTCACTTGACGCGAGGTCCATAGACGAGATCAATACTTATTTTGCTCTCTCGGATAAAGAAGGACCCGACAGCTCGAGTAATAGAAAGTCATTGCGGGTTAATACTCTTAATTGGGTGTATCGCGACGGTTTGGCGAATTGGGAGTTATCCAGATTTCGAAGCTCCTGCACTACGTTGTTGTCTGAGCATGTTTGAACACAACTTACATCGAAATATAAGTGATTTCTTGAGCGACGACCTGAAAAAACTCAACCACTACGAAATAATACACAATATATGTATAGAAAAAGTCGAGAGGTTTAAAAAATTGAAAGCAAGTACTACAAGACTAAAAAACAAACTATATAAATATATTGACAGCAATATATGACTTGATAGTTAGAATTGGAACCTCTTAGTTTGGCTAACCAAGTTAGGATCATCAGGGAACTAGCTCTAGTTTTTATATACATCACTTTATCGAAGGTGAAGCTTGGCACAGATGTATAAGAACAAAAACTCCGAGTTAGGTTAGGTTGGGTCTAACATCTTCTGATGATACGCTTGGGAGACAGTATTTTTGTTCTGGTGTGAGAAAAGTATTCTCAACAGAGCAATAACAATCACCTTCTCCTATCCAAATTGAAAGCAACCTAAATGTGACAAGGTCTGTGTAGAATAATAAGCAAATTAATTCTCATTTTGACACTTTGAGATATTACAATTGTACTTATTTATGTTATGGATACAATTCCGATTATTTTGAAAATAAAAAAGCTACAGGACTTTTCTGTAGAGAAGCATGGTAAATAAAAAAAGTATCAACTAATTGGATGATAATTTTCAAGATATTTTGAATTTTATGTTACAAAACATGTTTGAAATGCTCAATTTCAGAGGATAATCAAGAGGCCTTTTTTTCTGCTGAATTTTTCATTTATAAATTGCCAACTTATAAAGTGAATATCCATATTCAATAACCCTTTCGGTTTATATACATTTTTAAATGATTAGATTTAAAGTTTTCTCAGTGATTTAGGGTCTAGATGAGCAGCTCTCAGCAATATCTTAGCAAAAAAATGCTTGGAACATTTGGTATCGACTTGAGGTCTCTGCAAGACTTTCTTTTCATACAATCTCTGATACTTTGAGAATGTCGGAAAATAACGTGACGAGAGACCGAAGAATTCAACCTCGACCATTCGTGAAAAGTCTCAATTTCTCAATCGCTTCGGCCGCAATCGCCTTCAAAAAGTGCGCCAATAAAAACGAAGGAAAAAAATCAATGACAAAAGAACGATCTGTCACTCCTTACGTAGGTATCCCCGTCCAAATGACGTCAACGAGAAGCGTAAACAAAAAGTTTATCGGCGTCAAAAACAAACGAGAACATGCCACAGGTAGAAGAGGAGGGGATCGAGCGAACAAACGGCCATTCGCAGAGGAGGGGGCAAACAAAATGGCCGCTACAGAGCACAGGACCGGTTCATGAATATACTATGCGATACGTAGTAGGGCTAGCGATGGCGGGACATCACTTTGAATGACGTCACGCCCATCCCGAGAAATAGGTTCAAGGTCTCAGGTTTAACCCGACCGGAGGAAATCCCCTAGACCGCGGGTGACGGAGCGCCACTTAATGCCTCTAAACCAACAGTGGCAGAACGTTTACAGTCCGTTTGAAAAAGGTAATTGATCACACGGACTTATCTAATGCTCCCGTTACAAAACAATTTGAAGTGCTCAACTCGTACTGTTGACGCCGGGATCAACAAATAGTATTCAAATGCGTGTGTCAACTAGTTTTTATGCAACTAGAGAAATAGTATGAATGAATAAATAAATAGTTTGCGTTTCTATTTTGCCAAATTGCTTCCTAACCTGACTATGCGAAACATTTTGCTGCATAATTAACATTGACAATAATTTTGAAAATGACAACCACGCGCTTAAGCAAAGTGGGAAACCCTAAAATAGGGTCAACATCAATATTTACAAGTAATTATGAATTCGTACCTACCTGTTATTGAATACTAAAGCTGCTCCTTGACTCGTTGTTTACCTGCTAATTGTATTTAAAAATTTGAATAGGTAACTTGCAGACAGATCAATGAAAACAATGAACGTTGAACTTGTGAAAATTCTAGATACACAACTTGGTGCTAGTTCTTATGGCATAAGAGCAGTTTCTTGTTTTTTTTTATGTAATTTAGCTGACATTGATTTATTTTACTTGAAAGATATTTGTAAATTAAAAAAAATCACATTTAAATCAGTTATTTCAATTCAATTTGAGAACTAAAGTTTGTAGCTTTGTCTGCATCAACGAAATGTCATTTTGATTTTTATAGATGATTTTCAGACATCATTACAGCTCATTTTCTTTCAACTTATCACACATTCTGTAGTAGTTTAAATACCATTAATATTGAAGCTCCCAGTCTGAGATAAGATAACGTGAAAGGTCATCTGACCTTCACGGAGTGATTATCGTGTCTGCTACAAAGTGCAACTTTGAAAATAAAGAAGTAAATAAAAGAGAACATAGATTCCTTGCAAAAATTTTATTTTAAATATATGATAAAGTATGATTATGGAGTATGTACAAGAATAAAATAAGCTCCTAAAACGGAGCGGCATTTCATCTATAATTATATACAACGATTCATGTGCCGGCTCGCGAGAGTTCGAAAAGTTCCAACGACAACAAATCTTTGTTATATCCTTTGTTGGGTGCTCAGGTAGAAACGGCTACCTACCCATATCCGGTGCAAGGCGACGAATTGGAATGTATTCAAAACAACGGGGGCCAGACAGATGGTCGCTTTTCGAACGTTCTCGGGAGCCGTTACGCTTTATACAAAAATACAATTAGTTAACATCTCACTATCACATTGGTCTGGTACGGCAGAGTACCTTTCACGACCGTGTTTTCTTCACAAATTCCCGCCCCCGCGAATGAATAAACGTACATATCACAAAAACGAACAATTTTGAATCGGAGGGGGCGCGAGTTTGCGAAGAAAAGTTCGTTGTTTACAGGAGATCGTTTACAAAAAGTAACACCGACAAACTGACGGCGTCGATTCAACATTCCCTAGGACGAGCGCCTCGACGCGTCTTTTTACACCGCCATCGCTATAAACTGTCTCTGCTGCAGGCCGTCGGGCACGTCTTTCGCTTGCGCCGAACACAGATCCGGAGTGCCGGACAAGGACCTGTTGAGCTTCGCGTCCCCCATGCTGAAGCTGAAGATGGACACCAGCGAGGTGATGCGGTCGATCTCCATGCCGCCGCCGCCGCCTCCCTCGAGCGGCCTCTCGGCCTCAGCCTCCTTGCTGACGGCGTCCGACAGCAGCGTCGCGTCGTCAAGAAAAACGGAATCGTCGCCCGCCTCCTCCTCTAAAGGTTTGCTTTTCTTCGGCAGGATCGACTGTACCGCCTCCTCGGTCTCCCACTCTGCCACAGCCCGTCGCCTCTTCAGCGAGTTGCTACGCTCGCGGAGCACGTTCGAACTCTTGTCCAGATCCAAATAAGTCAACTCGGAATTAACCGGGGGATGGTTCTCCTTGTCCTGGTTCTCGGAGCACTTGACGCACTGCTGCGGCTGCAGGAACTCGCTCGAAGACGACTCCGAAGAGTCCGCCGCCTCGAGACCCGCCTCCTCGGCGGTGAGGCCCACCAGGTCCTCGTGCGGAGCGACGGCGCGAGGTTGGACCGGCACCCGCACTTGCTGCTGCTGCTGTTGGTAGTGGACCATGTTGTACGCCTCCTCCATGAAGATGTAGCGCGCCTTCTGGAGCACCGTCGCGACGAGCAGGTTCTTGTGCAGGCTGACGCCGCCGCGGTGTTGCCTACTCTGCGCGATCTTGTTTAGCGAGATTCCGATTAGCCTCTCAGCCTCGCTTGCCATCTTGATGTGAAACAGTTTGAACCGATCTTTCGAACACTAACACAAACACAAACTTTCTCTGTCTCTTCGCCACCGAACTTTCGACTAAAATGCAGAGGAGCGCTCCTCCACTCATACTTATAGGTTCCGTTCGTTCGACGTCACAACCTACTTTCGACGTGTCGTTCGCCAATGAAACGCGGCCTTGCCGATCGTCTCCGAGTGAGGTGAGCGATACCGACGAGGTGCTTTCGGCTCATTATCCGGCGAGTATTCCCTTCATTTTAAGCTTTATTAGCGATCGCGTTAGCGACGATTAAAAGCGGAAGTCGATGTCAGAAAAAATTCGTCTTGTATACGTACGCGAGCATACGAGATTTCTTTGTCTGATATCTGCCTACCTAATGCTCACTTGCTTACTTGATCGTATTTACCGACGTATTATTATAATCAATCGGCGTTACAACAAACGGATTTTTTGGTAGATTCTCGCCAGAAATGATGATTCACCATGGAAAACAAACAATGGGGAATTAGTAATCGGGATTACTAAGCGCCGGTCATTTCAAGCAAATTAGATGACTAAATATAGCAAAAACGATGAACATCTGAAAAAAAACATCATTTGTTGAATCCTAGAAGGTATCAAGAACTATTCAGGATCTAAAAATAAAAATAGAAACGCTGGAAAACTACTATATTAAAAAAAAGCTCTTCTTCATATTGAAACTTAGGTTTAAAAAATAAATAGATAAAACTACATTCCATGTAAACAGATCGACAGCACAGTCTTAAACCATAATTAATATCTGAAGTAATGCTTCTGAATCAAAAACCATTAAGTAAAGAAATTAATGTCTTTTTTTTTTTTCGAAACTATACATATGAATGCCGCTGCCAACATTACAAGCTTGCTGCAAAGCGTGTTGCGTAGCTTCAATCTATGACCTACTCTTATATAAAAATGGTTCGTGTATCACAGTTGAAGGCAGTATTTTTCGAATTGAATAACTAAAAGTCTTACAAGTTCGAACTGAGAAAAAGTAATCAATAAAAACTGACCAAACCGACTATATAATTGATCGATGCCCTACAGTCCCTACACAAAGCATTTTTAGGATTGGAATTACATGAATATCAATTATTTTTATATCACATCCCTCAGTGAGGCTTCGTTCTGGATATGAGGTACCAACATCTAAATATATGAAAGGTACAAAACATTACTAGTTGTGATGTTACACAAAGCTTCAAATTTGCAAAATGAAATATAAAACAACTCATCTCCAATAGAAAACGTGAAACTCTTCACCGTTTTAACATGAAACACAACATAAACTTTTTATTCTTCTTTCAAGATATTAAAATCATCATCTTCAATCTTAGAACTGCAGACAACTTTAAATCGCATCCTAGAACCTTCTTATTGATTGTTTTCAATAAGAAATTAAGGGTAAGCCGTGACATCTGTCGGCAGAAAGTTTAATTGATATAACGTTCTGCCAACAGATGTCACTGTTCTCAATATCGAGCCACATACAATATTTCTAAACAGAAATACTTTAATGACTCATTTTCAGATTCACAATATGGGGAAGAATCAAGAAGTATAAAAAATTCTTTTCATTAATTTTTGTCATATCCCTCGGAAATATAAACAAGCAATAATGCAATAAAAAACATACTTTGAAAATTTCGAGTTTTGTTCACTAGATGGAGCTTAAAACAGTTCGTATAGAGCGTATTTGAAAATGATTTTTGTGAATGATTCTCAAATACTTGCTCATTCAAGATGTACAGTTCTACCAAAACTAAAGTTGTCCACTTTTACGAGTTTCGTATAAAAATTATGTTGTGCCTCACTAGTACTGTATTAGTTTTTGTTGTGCTTTGTTTTCTTTGTGGTTAATTTTTCCAACTGTACAAAACCTAAATCAACATTCTTCTGTACCACTTCGAAAAGACAAATTGCAAACTCATTTTACATATCCTAACTACAGTAGAAAGCTCTCAAGAGAAACAGTATAGTCACTATTAGTCTGCACCTTGAAAGATGCTGAGCATTTTTTTCTGGGACAGAAACGGAAGGTAGCAGAGAATGCATCGGTCTAAGATATTCTCATACATTTTCCGTCAACAGCAGACAACATTTCCAAATATTCTTCAAGTATGACAGTTAGCCTCCAAAAGCGAATGGGTCACTGTGGTTATTGAGCTATTATAAACATCTGTGACATATTTTGATGATGAGCTATCATTTCATTCAATACTGAGAAAATAAACAAGACTCAGATATCTGGCGCCCAACGTGAGGAGAATAATACAAATATTCAAATATGTAATAGTAATCGTGCATATGTCTCCGTTTTCAAATATTTTGATTTCAACATGACCCCTAATGAAGCTGTCAAAGAACTGCTTGGAAGTACAAATGGAACTGAGTTCTTCGTAATACAAAATTGAAAATGCCTAATTACATTATTAGACCTTCCAAAAAACACCCCTGACGCCATCTAGTGGACAAATGGATCGTTACTGCCCTTAGTTTCGCTTTTTTATAGAGAGGGCATTACGTTTGTCAAAATTAAAATGCCTCATGCTTTTTACGAACCGCCTTTAGTGTCATAATGGATGATCGGCAGATGAAATGAGACATTGAGTGATACTATGTTTAAAAGTTATTCTACAAAAAACCTCGACTCTAGTAAACGGTGACTCGTAAGATACTGTAACAAGAATCTGATAATAGAGTGACAGTATGGCAAATCAGAATTTAATTGCACATCTCACGAGTTTTTCACAGGCCCTAGAGCAAACGAAATCGATTCCTCCCCGTTTCAAATAGAAGTGACATTACTGTACCTCGTAAGAGCTCTCTACTACTCCCTGTCTAATCGATACTTCTACCTCTAACTCATCGGCTCCTCCAAGAGACTACTCCATCTACAATTCGTCGTGTGCTCCGCTCTTGGCGCTCTTCTGTGTGGGAAATGCCCAGAACGACGAGGCGAACCCTTTAACGTCGCGCTCCCTCTTGACGAAGGCGCTGAACGATGAAACGCAGTTCCCTACAAAGTGGTTCGACTTGCCGAGTATGGCGAGATCGACGTGCGGATTCGACTTCGGATACTTGTAGACCTGCACGTTCATCCTCTTCAACGCCGACCGCAGCTCGTCGATCATATGGTTGCTGTCCGAAGCGACGAAGACGGACCTCACCTCGTTGTCGCTTTTGTTGTTGATGTTTTTTATCGTCCGTTTCAGCTGCCTCACGATAGTCTCCTTAGTGGGCAGGCACATGTCGGAGGTGGCTTTGCCCTTCTCGTTGCGATATCCTACGCACTGCGCCGCCGCGAACAAGCTCGGGCTCTCGGGGATGTGTTGGCAGGCGCGCACCCAGTCGATGCCGTTGCGCAGGTGGATGCCGACGAAAGCGCCTCTAGGTAGCACGTTGGTGATGAATGAGTGGGCCTCATCTTCGACGAGATCAGACCATCGCAGGTATTTCTGCAGGTGCTTGTTTTCTTCTTGGACGGGGAAACTGGCTGGAGCACCTAGAGCATTGGGAAGATCAATATCTTAGTAATAAGCGCAAGGAGTCAGAGTCCTGTACCCATTGCCTCCTTTGAAATAGTTCGATATCATCTAGTGTAAACAAGACACAATTTTACCAATGCTTACTAAGCCTAGTAGGAGGAAAAGAGTGCTTACCTTTGCTGACAAAGGAGAGGGCCTAAAATCCTACTCATGCAATACTTAAACAGCCCCCATGACGTCATATCATTCAGACTCCAAGGTATAAATAGGACATAATACAAGAGCTGTCACCATAATCTAAATGTATGCCTAATGACAACACCCTCGTCAGTGGAAATTATAAATTTTTTATTCTACTCACAATCGTTATTGTGAGTAGAATATTCTGATTAACAACTCAATTATTTATAATGATTATCAGATATTCAATTATTTGTAATGAATAAGTTACTTCATTTCTCTTTTCATTATGATTTCCTACCATGTATCAAAATAAATCTATTTACAAAAAGTCAGTTTTGTTGTAAAAATGTGTGGGATGCTTTAAATTATATTTTTATTATGGCTCCAATCTGGCAAACAGCTTCTAACCAATTTATGACAATGGATATGTCACAAAATGTTAGGATGTAGTTATATGTACAAAATACAAACATACAGTCACGAACAACATTGATGGAAAACAGCACATTCCAGTCACCAAACAAAACTCCCAAAGACAGTATTAAACATCTGACTAACCTGTGAATGCTAAAACTGGCCACATCTTGGCAGGATACCTATCTTTCCACTGTTTCGCCATATCGTGGTGGTACATATCGTAATGGAGAGGTCCATAAAACTCCGATCCAGTAAATTCCACATCATAAGTATCCCAAAACGGACCGAACGGATTACCATCTTTGGCATTACAACTTTCCCCAGAACCTGAGCCAAAAGATTTTCATTGAACTGAACCATCTTATCCAATATAAACAATGGATTTCTTACCCCTTGCCATGTAACAAAATGATTTTCGATCATTTCTTGGCCACTCATAGGGCGCGATATCTTTCATGAAACTTTCCATTGTGACAACTTTGTGGAATTTCTGCAGCGGTTCCACTTTGAAGTATGTATCGAAAGGTACCTGAATGGACCGTGGTTCGCCATAACGGTATTCCACCCAAGCGGGTAGTACTAGAGTTCTGTTTAGGCCACGAGCAAAACCTAAAGCCCCCAAGAAATGGTCCGCTTGGTTACCAAAACGACCTGAAAGCAGTTTTGATGATCACAGATCATTTCTATTATCCCATTAATGAACCATATCTCACATTGAGATACAGTCAATAGTTACAGCCACACATTTTTTCAATTTTGGTAATATATCTTCTGAGGTTACCTCATGAAAACCGGCAATATCTCAATGAAGTGATTAGAAAAGTAATACCCAAATATCTACCAAAATATGTCATGGTACAACTTACCCATGCAAGGGCAATACAAAACATATCCAAGAGGATCAAATCCCAAAGCAAAAGACAGTTGGAGCAGTACAAAAAATAAATATTTATTCAACGAAACCATATTAATTTATTTTCCTAACCGCGCCAATAAAAATACTCATAATCATTCTGTGATGAAGGAGTATTGGCGGTTTTTGACCCCAATTAGAAAATTCAGAATTTAAATTATTTTTATTGAAAACATATATGACGGTTAGCATGACATTTGTCAATTGTCACAAATCACAAAATACAGATACAAGTTTGATATGTTCTGTGTTCACCCACCATCCATCATTTGCAATTTGATAATTTGTGGACTAGATCAAAGAAAGAAAGATACACTGTGAAAGATGAGATAAAATGTGACAAATAATATTTTTTCAGGAAAGATCAAGTTCTCTCTCAATGTTTTTGGCTTTTGCTTCCATTAAGGGGCATTAGGCTAAAGGAAATATTAGTTTTTATGGAAACCCAGAAGTTTCTTAGAAATTTCGACTTTAATCTCAAAATTTTGATTTGGCCTTTCTGCACTTCCGTTAGTTTTTGGGAAAAAAGCTTTTTGGCTTCAAACTTCATAAAAAACTAGGGAACTTTCAAGGTTGATTGTTTTTTTTATTCCTTTCTTCCTTCTAACCGCTAGACGGTTGGAGGTCCATGGACACAGATTAACCATGGACATAACAGCTATGGCGTTTCGTTGATCATTCCAGAGATACTCTCATGTTGCACTGACACTACATTGTTACAGATGTTGTTGCACATCTATCAACATGTCTTTTTTTTTGCGTTGAGTTTTTGGTAAATAAAGCAAATTTGTCAACTTAACACCAGGGTTTCTTCCTACACAGAATTCTGTGGTTTCTATGCATCTTCATAATAATAAAAAGAAGAAAAAGTTGGGTTATATTATTCGGAGACTGTTTACTATATACAATGACATTATTATCTATGACTATTTCTTATTTAATACCTTGAATCGAACCTGAATTTTTGTAATACAAAAATAACTGACTCCGAACTCTTCCTACCCTCATCTAAATTTCTAATCAACCCGTACGATGTGAAAATTATGACACAATCACAAAAGGCTATTTGATCAACTGCAATAATAAAGTCGTATAGATAATCTGGAAATACCTGGAGTTAGCAACATGAAGGGCAGGAGTTTTTTGTCGGACCTGCAGAAAAAAGCTCTGCTGAATTTCATGGAATCGGAGCCCCAGCTTTGTAAAGGAAAATTTACTCGTGAATTCACACATCAAGTAGCCAAAGACAAGTGGTTAGACATAGCAAGTCGGCTGAATAGCATACCCGGTGCCTACAAAGATTGGCTGCAATGGAGAAGAGTTAGTATCTCTCGTTAATGACTTGTTCGGTCATCGTATAAGATCTTTATTGATTTCAGACCTGGCAAGACATGAAGAAACTGGTGAAAAGAAAGAGGACACTCTGCAACGTTATTCTTGCTCAAGATGAAGAGAAAATACTGAGCTTAATAGGAGATGGCGAAGATGAGAGCGAAGATTCCAAAATGGTGAAGTAACTTTTATAACTTTGTTAGTTTGGCACTTCTTTCCAAAATTATATGGATTTCATGAGTAAAATTCATGGTTGATGTGTTCAGAGAGCATTCTCTTACATATTGTTGTATGGAGAATTTCAGCATCTCC
Source organism: Leptinotarsa decemlineata (assembly GCF_025532065.1). Taxonomy (NCBI): domain Eukaryota; kingdom Metazoa; phylum Arthropoda; class Insecta; order Coleoptera; family Chrysomelidae; genus Leptinotarsa; species Leptinotarsa decemlineata. The sequence continues at coordinate 192,185 of NW_027412532.1, forward strand.
AAGATAGGAAATTGTTTCAAATAACAAATTTTGTTAAAGAAAGATTCAATGTCATCAATAAATAAATCGAAGAGGGATCTTTGAGGATCCCACTCTGGGAATATTCTACCAGCTGTGAAAACTTACATTGTTGAATATATAAGTAAGAAAAAATAAAAGTGTTTAAAATAAGTCGTTGGAGTGTTATGCTCAGTCAACATAGTACTGATATTGTTTCTTGTGAAGAAAAAATATTATAAATCATATGAACATGCTCTTTCAGGATACAGGAGGATCAGAAGTCCAATCAGAGCAAGAGTTGATATATGTAGAATACGTAAACTCCCACACCGATGGAGAAACAAAACCCGACGAAGCACTGCAAGATGGCTTCAAACGGAACTATGAGGTAGACCAGGATTTGGATGAGAGTGCATATTATTCTTTCAAGTCCAACCGGCATTTCAAAAGGAAGAGACCAGTGACACTTGCAGAACGGAAATTAAGAATGAGGGAAACCTATTGTCGAGAGAAATTGATGGTGATGCGGAGGTATTATCAAGAGAGGATTAGAGTAGAGAGAGAAATTGCTAAAAGTAGTCAGCGAATCGCTTGTGCGCTAGAACAGTTTGTGACGAGATCTTTTCCTAAATGAAGGCTGTTTTTTGTGAAACAAAAGTCTTATTTAAATAAACATTTTCACACCATAGATTATTTCTTCTCTCTATCTTGAATTTTTGATTATATATCCACACAATAAATATACATTAAAGTTTGATCTCTTCTTTTATAGTAGTAGTAGTGTAGATGAAGGACATGCTGAAGAAATTTATTTTTCATTTTGACTACACCAATTCTGAAATTTGACAGAACTCATATAGTGTCGTGTGACACTAGGGCACCACCAGTTTTCCAAATGGAAAACACCATTATTTGAAATCTGACAGTGACAGCTGTCATCTTTCATCTGATCTGCCATTTACGATGTTTACATGGTGTTCCGAAATTGGAGTTCCCAATTAATCGAGCAAAAATAATTAATAGAATTACAGAACAGCTGTGCTACATCATGGAACCCCGTTGTCGCCTCTGTGCGGAATGCTCTAGAGACCAACTAGAAATCTTACAAAACCCTCAATTCTGTTTGAAAATTTTCCAGCTCTTCCAAATCAAAGTGTCGGTGGAGGACAATTTGCCCACTTCCGCTTGTCCCGAGTGCTATGACATGGTCGAAAAGACTTGGATGTTCAACGACCGCATCCAGAAAGCGCAGGACATCCTTTCTCAGATGGCAAACAGCATCCTGGAAATGATGCCGAATGAATCATTACAGGCGCCGGTGATAGTCGATACGAGGTCCGAAAATTTGTCGATGATGGATATTTGCTACATGGAAGTGAAGTCTGACGATAAATGCAACTTTTTACCAGGACAAGTTGAAAATAACTGCTCTGATGGTTCGGATAAGTTGGAACCCGAGAGGAAGCTCAGGAGTTCCGTAGTGTGCAGGAAACGTAAGATTAGGACCTCCAGGAGTGAGGTAAGTGCATGTTGAGTTCGTAAGGGAAAGAGTATGGAAGGTGATACTTCATTATCTGCTATCGCCGTTTGAACGGCGGTATCTCAGCTTGTGCCTAAGTAATGACGAACATTTTTACATATCTAGCATGTTTTCCTCTACCTGATAGTAACCGCTTATCATTATTCTAGACTCGTAAAAATGTCAAGAAGAAAATACCCACTCAGCACAACCCTCAAATTGAAAACTTAGAGTTTGAGGTGAAGGAAGATGGCACAATGATTCCGCAGATAGAGGCAGGTTGGGACTCGTATCCGTTCTCTTGCTGTGACTGTCAGCTTACATTTCCCAATTCCGAGGAGCTCAAGGACCACTTCAGTACCGTGCACAATTCTTGTGCACGCTATCCCTGCGCAGATTGTCCCAAAGTCTACACCAAGTATAGCGTTTTCTTGGCACATGCAAAGGTAAAAATGTGAATCAATCATTTAGTCATTCCAAATAGAAACATCCTAATATACAAACAGTTATTAGATAAAGTGTATCAATAGGACTTTAATGTAATGCAAATTATATCACACACTGAAAATTTAAGATATTTTTGCTCTGAAATTCAATGAAAAGATGTAGAAACATCTTGAGGGATCTTGTAATCTAGCGAGTTCATTTTTGAATTGAGGAACACTACTACCAAAAAACGTGCAAACCTTCTAAAAAGAGAAAGAAAGCAACTCGTCTCAAGAAAAATCCCCCCTTAAACAACTACTTTCATTGAAATTAGTTGTCATTTACTTCAAATTGAATACCACTGCCGAAGTGTAAAGTTTTGGTCTGTCAGTCCGTATGATGTTTCTTACAGTTTGAGTAAATGTATACGTTCATTATGCAACATTTTGTAATGCTGCCGATTTGCTTTAGTGTTATTGTTCATGAACATTTTATAACCTTTGTCTCCTTGCTAGAACTAATTTTGGTTTCCATATCATACCATGTAATATATAATTGGACTGGAATGATGTTGTCAACTATTATTTCACATTCATTCTTGAGGTTATCATAATAATTATTAACATCAACACAGTTAAGATACTAAGTCTTTGTTTATTTTTTCAATGTTATACAGAGTTAATTTTGGAGAAAGATTTTTAGGTTACATAATTCATCACTTTGAAATCGACTGTTAACAATGAGTGATCTGTTATATTTGCTACTAAGTTGGGTGCATCTAGTTTCTTGAACAACTGCCTGCTCGATTCGAAACACATTTGAAAAATGTTTCAATTTGTTGCTGTAAATCAATAATTTTCCTTTCGCTATTCATTTTATGGCACACGTTTGTAGGTTCATAGAACGAGGCTCAAGTTGTGTTGTGATATATGTTACAAATGGTTTCCTACCGCCGGAGAGCAAGAAGAGCATAGAGCACAGCACGGGGATGACCGGCCGCATCTTTGCGGGACATGTGGAAAGAAATTCAGAATGCAGTCAGCATTGATGGTGAGGAAGGCTTCTAAATTGAAACTTTCCAGGATCATCTGTATGTTACACTGTTGAGGATTATTTTATTTCCTTCAGGTTCACGCTCGATCACATTTGCCGGCGGAAATTAAAAACCAATACCAATGTGATGAATGTCCTAAGAAGTTTGGCACGAAGCCCAACCTCATGGCCCATAAGAGGATACACATGGGAATCCGAGATTACACCTGTGACCAGTGTGGTAAAAGTTTTGTGCAAAAAGGTAGGTTTTCTTTTATCTTCCAATATCACACGAAGAATCTTTCACTGTTCCTCAATAAGTGATCATAATATTTTGTTTGTCGCCCCCCCGGGTTCTTTCTGTAAGATAGACGTATATTATAACGTGATGATTATCTACAGGCAACCTGGACAACCACCTGCTGACACACACTGCGGCACGCCCCTTCAACTGCGACCTCTGCGGCAAGGCATTCAAGACTCTGGTACGTCTGCGCAAACACGTCTCCGTCCACTCAGGCCTGAAGCCCCACAAGTGCGACACGTGCGGCAGGCAGTTCCGAGAGAGGGGCACCCTCAAAGAGCACCACCGCATCCACACGGGGGCCATGCCGTTCGCGTGCGAGTTCTGCGGCAAGTGCTTCCGCTTCAAGGGGGTGCTCACCACGCATCGCAGGCAACACACAGGTAAGGAATTTGTGTCTATTCATAAAAATATTGTTCGAAGTGAACTATGACAAAAAGTCTTATTGATACTGAAAGAATGTGAATTTTCACGGCAGGAAATAACTGTCTCAGAGTCATTTTCCGGTACTGCAGTAGGCAGTATCAATGGCAAGTTTGTCTCTGTGCATGGCTTCGTCTCTCCTAATTGAACTACCGGACCTTGTTTGTGTACGATTGAGAACAGGTAGCCAGACTTCTTTAATGTTAATTGCCTCTTTCTATTTAAATTATCCCCGTGTTTCTGAGTTCATGTCTCCTTGGATAGTAATTTTGATGTGCGTTTTCAGGGGAGCGTCCGTATTCGTGCAACGAATGCCAACACCACTTCACAAACTGGCCGAACTACAACAAGCACATGAAGCGGCGACACGGCATCAACACGAGCGTCACTTGCCGGACGAGGCAGGACATCCCGCCGACCGGTATGCCCCACCGTAACCCTCCGGGTACTGTTCTGGCCGCCCCGCAACCCGTCGTCGTGCCCGAGAACTTCGTCGAGCCCCCGCCGACCTTCTACCCCGTACTGAATCTCTACAATATTTCCGAAGAGCTGCTCCAGCAAAGGGTAGGAGTTTGAATGAAAGGTTTCCACAATTTCGCTAGACGTGAAGGATTTTTGTCAGTGTGGTTGACTGGGAGTTCTGTCTTTCTGTTGCCGCTTCGAGTTCGAAATTTATTGATTTCATTCACGGAATTACGTTGATTCGACACCCAACAGTGATAAAGGTTGGAAGTAGGTGATAAACTGGTAAGGAGCTACAGTTTATATGTATTTGTTAGGTACATGTCTTACAAAACCTCTTTTTCTCATTTCCGGAACTGTTACACTTTTTTTTGACGAGAGTTCAGCCAATAGCATTTCCCGTGTGATTAATTCTATGCCAGATGTTCTAATTTTTCCTTTCGGAATACATGTCATTCAAAAACTGATGAAATTTATAAGCAAAAATATACAGAGGTTTTATTCAGGTCTACCAAGAAATTCGACATTCTAATTTGAACTTGAAATTCAGGAAAAACATTGTTTATCATAAACTGTGCAGTCACAAACATTCAAATATTAATTTTTGATTTTTTTCTCTTTATTTTTTCATATAAGTGTAAAATGATTGGTAGATTTTGAAATACTGTTCAGTGAACTAGCATAACTAAAATCCATCAGTTTATAGAAGAGTTCAAATTAGTAATCAAATGAAAAAATCAATTCCAAATCCTATTGTTAAATTTACGTGATTCCATTATCAAACTTTCACTGAAGTGATTTACTCAAACCTAGTTTAGTTTGTTTTACAACTAGCGCCCCTCTAGGCAATGCTTGCCACCTTGTGGCAAAGATTGCCATAAGATAGCGCTAGTGGCGAAGCAAACTAAAGGAAAAATAGGAAATGATCGTCACAAGGTGGCGCTAGCGACGATGCAAACTAAAGGAAAAATAGAAAATGATTGTCGCAAGGTGGCGCTAGCTACGAAGCAAACTAAAGGAAAAATAGAAAATGATTGTCGCAAGGTGGCGCTAGCTACGAAGCAAACTAAAGGAAAACTTGTAAGTGAACGCCACGAGGTGGCGCTAGCGACGATGCAAACTAAAGGAAAAATAGAAAATGATTGTCGCAAGGTGGCGCTAGCTACGAAGCAAACTAAAGGAAAACTTGGAAGTGAACGCCAAGAGGTGGCGCTAGCGGCGAAGCAAACTAAAGGAAAACTTGTAAGTGAACGCCACGAGGTGGCGCTAGCGGCGATGCAAACTAAAGGAAAAATAAGAAATGATCGTCACAAGGTGGCGCTAGCGACGAAGGTAACTAAAGGAAAACTTGGAAGTGAACGCCTCAAGATGGCGCTAGCGGCGAAGCAAACTAAAGGAAAAATAGAAAATGATTGTCGCAAGGTGGCGCTAGCTACGAAGCAAACTAAAGGAAAACTTGGAAGTGAACGCCACGAGGTGGCGCTAGTGGCGATGCAAACTAAAGGAAAAATAGAAAATGATTGTCGCAAGGTGGCGCTAGCTACAAATCAAACTAAAGGAAAACTTGGAAGTGAACGCCACGAGGTGGCGCTAGCGGCGAAGCAAACTAAAGGAAAACTTGTAAGTGAGCGCCACGAGGTGGCGCTAGCGGCGAAACAAACTAAAGGAAAACTTGTAATTGAACGCCACGAGGTGGCGCTAGCGGCGATGCAAACTAAAGGAAAACTGAGAAATGATTGTCACAAGGTGGCGCTAGCGGTGAGACAAACTAAAGGAAAAATATAAAATGATAGATCTTTTTTTATCTTTATTTAAATAGGATATCCTAATAATATACAAATCAACTAGAATGGTACAAATAAAAAAAAAAGGTATGTGTTACATCTATGACTTAAATGTATGACAAACATAAGTTCAATAAAATAATTTTAAAGACATTACTACAAAAACAGCAACATTATACATTAGAAAAATTTCAATGCAACATGTAGAAAGATAAATTACATAATTATTTGAAATATATAACGAACATTAGATGAATGTAATTATACAAATTATAGCTACAGGTAACAAAGACATAATACATATCATATTTGTTCATTTAAAACACATTTCTTCAGTTCATTTTTGAACATGTTCAGAGATGGGCTATTTTTAATTGCATTAGGTAATTTGTTGAACCGATCAAAACCCTTGAAAAACAATGAGTTCATAGTATTTTTGTTTTTTGTTCTGTTAATATATAAGTTATTATTATTTCGAGTGAAGTGGTGGTGAATATCGTGATGAAAGACAATATACTGATTAAAATAAGATGGTCCTAAATTGTTCAATATTTTGTATACGAAGATCATTGTGAAGTATAGCAGTCTTTGGGAAATGGATTGCCAATTTAAAACATTGAGCATAATAGTGATAGGAGTATCTCTACGGCACTTCAAAATGATTCTCATACCACGATTCTGAAGTTTTTGGAGTTGAGACAATTTATTCTGATTGAATAGATATAGGATAGAGGAACAATAGTCGAAGTGGGGCTGAACAATTGACTTGTAAACTGTGATACTTGACTCCGTTGAAAGATTATTGGCAATTCTAGAAAAAAAGAATAATTTCTTTGAAATTTTTTTATGAATATACTCAAAATGTCCATCAAACGATAGAGTGTTATCTATCTGGAACCCCAGATATTTAGTTGAATTCACTATTTCAATTTTGTCATCATCAATGTTGAGATTAATAGTTTTAGAGTCTATTTGGCTGTATTTGAACTTGGTGGTGATTATCATCGCTTTAGTTTCCATCACATTCAGCTTGGATTTATTAATTTTTAAATACTTGTTGACACTTGCTAGAGTATTATTCATTTTTTGTATAGCCATCGTAAGGTTCACATCGCTACATGCCAATAGAGTATCATCAGCAAAAAAGTTCATAAATTCACAGTCGACAAACAATGGCATGTCGTTTAAATATAGTATGAATAGAAGGGGTCCCAGAACACTACCCTGGGGAACTCCAACGTAATTGTCAATTTCACAAGAGAACATGTCTTTAACTCTTACCCGTTGTTTTCTGTTGGTCAAGTAATTAGATAACCAATTATACACTTTGCCCTCAATTCCATATATATTCAATTTGGCTAGTAGTATAGACCTATCAATGGTATCAAATGCTCTTTTGAGGTCAAGGAACACGACTACAACAAACTTATTATTATCCAGCTCAGATTTAAATTTGTTTAGAGATAGTTGCACTGATGACTCACACGAATGCAATTTGCGACAACCCGATTGATTGTTGATTAAAATGTCGTTTTTTTCCACATATTCTATTAGTTGGTTATATACTGCTGTTTCAAGTACCTTCTCAATCGGAGGTAAAGTGTTGATTGGCCTGAATTCTTTACATTTAATAGTATGAGGAATTTTGGGTATAGGAACAATAGTACTACTTTTCAATCTTTCTGGTATTTCGCCAGTTTCAAGAGAGGTGTTGATAAGGTGCAATATAACGTGACCGATAGTCTCAAAAACTTGTTTCAATATTTTGAAGTTGAGGATTTCATGTATACTGCACTTATTATCCAAGGAAATTATAATTTTACGTAGGTCATTTAACGAAAGCAATCTGAATTCTGAGAAAGTTTTGTATAAATTGAAGTTTTTATTGCACCATGACTCTGAATAGTCAATGCTAGCCACAATTTCATTTATGCTTTCAACAAAATAACTGTTGAAGTTATCTGATATTTCAATAACATCTTTTAGTAATATAAGTTCATCCGTTTTCTCAAACTGAATACAATTTGGAAAGTCAATGTCATCTCCTTTAACTAGTTTTTTGAGAGTTTTCCACATTTGTTTAGAGTTGTTTCTATACCGATCAATTTTTTCAAAATAATATTGATCTTTTTTTCTTTTCAACACATTGACAACATCATTTCTCAATTTCTTGAAAGTTTCCCAGTTATTTTGTTTTTCTAGATTTGAACGGTTTCTGAAAGCTCTGTATGCCCTATCACGATTCTTAATTTTACAGTGAACTTCGTTATCAAACCATTGCAAATGACTGTTAATACTACAATTTTGTATTGGAGAAATATCATCAATAACTGCTTTGCAATTATTCAGTATTTCTTTATAAATAACTTCAACATCAGTAGAATTTAAAGACCATTTACATGATATTAAGTTAATTTTTATAAGGTCCAAATTGCTTTCATTTAAGTTTCTATATTTTTTTATAGTTTGATTTTCGTTATTATGAATATTAGTAAAGTTGACAGTGATTGTTGAATGGTCTGTTATTATTGGATATGAGTGCACCGACGCTTGACATCTATTTACGTTCGTTAATACATAATCTATAAGCGATTCGCTGTGGTTAGTAACTCTAGTTGGTTCATTGATTATTTGCGATATGCCATACGTATTGAGAAGGTTTTTTAATCTAGATACATGAAAACTATCATCAGAGTAGTTCAGATTGAAGTCGCCCACTAAAATACAATGAAATTTCGTCAAAAATAAACTATCACAGATATTTTCAAAATCCTCTAAGAATTTTGCATCAGATCCTGAGGGTGAGTGATAAAGACATCCCACTAAAATAGGGCGTTTGAGTCTAATTTTCAGAATTTTACACCAGTAATTACCTTCTAATATATATGTTTTAAATACAGAGTTCACAATGTCACTTTTTATATATATATTAAGACACCACCTGTATGTCGACTTTTTGAGTCACAGCGTACTATATTGTAATTAGGAATTTTCAGTTCACTTTCTTCAATATCATTGGTTATTCAGGATTCACTTAGTAATATAATTTTTGGGTTGTAGCAAACTAGACTTCCTTGTAATTGATCTTTGTTTTTAAGAAGACTTTGGATATTTAGGTATATAATGTCAGTGTTTAATTGTATATTAGAATTATTTTCTACTTTTTTGAAGGATTATTCCAAATTTTGTTGACAATCATGGGTTTGTTATTCATATATTTTATCGTTTTTGAGTTGTCCCCGTTTTCAAGGTGGCGCTAGCTACGAAGCAAACTAAAGGAAAACTTGGAAGTGAACGCCTCAAGATGGCGCTAACGGCGAAGCAAACTAAAGGAAAACTGAGAAATGATTGTCACAAGGTGGCGCTAGCGGTGAGACAAACTAAAGGAAAAATAGAAAATGATTGTCGTAAGGTGGCGCTAGCTACGAAGCAAACTAAAGGAGAACTTGGAAGTGAATGCCTCAAGATAACGCTAGCGGCGAAGCAAACTAAAGGAAAAATAGAAAATGATTGTCGCAAGGTGGCGCTAGCTACGCAGCAAACTAAAGGAAAACTTGGAAGTGAACGCCTCAAGATGGCGCTATCGGCGAAGCAAACTAAAGGAAAAATAGGAAATGATTGTCGCAAGGTGGCGCTAGCGACGAAACAAACTAAAGGAAAACTTGTAAGTGAACGCCTCAAGATGGCGCTATCGGCGAAGCAAACTAAAGGAAAAATAGGAAATGATTGTCGCAAGGTGGCACTAGCGGCGAAGCAAACTAAAGGAAAACTTGGAAGTGACCAGGATTTGGATGAGAGTGTATATTATTCTGTCAAGTCCAACCGGCATTTCAAAAGGAAGAGACCAGTGACACTTGCAGAACGGAAATTGAGAATGAGGGAAACCTATTGTCGAGAGAAATTGATGGTGATGCGGAGGTATTATCAAGAGAGGATTAGAGTAGAGAGAGAAATTGCTAAAAGTAGTCAGCGAATCGCTTGTGCGCTAGAACAGTTTGTGACAAGATCTTTTCCTAAATGAATGCTGTTTTTCGTGAAACAGCCTTATTTAAATATACATTTTTACACCATAGATTATTTTTTCTCTCTATCTTGAATTTTTGATTATATATCCACAAAATAAATATACATTCAATTTCGATTTTTTTTTTATAGTAGTAGTAGTAGTGTAGATGAGGGACATGCTGAAGAAGTTTATTTTTCATTAGGTCTACACCAATTCTGAAATTTGACAGAACTCATATAGTGTCGTGTGACACTAGGGCATCAGTAGTTTTCCAAATGGAAAACTCATTATTTGAAATCTGACAGTGACAGCTGTCATCTTTCATCTTATCTGCCATTTACGATGTTTACATGGTGTTCTGAAATTGGAGTTCACAATTAATTGAGCAAAAATAATTAATAGAATTACAGAACAGCTGTGCTACATCATGGAACCCCGTTGTCGCCTCTGTGCGGAATGTTCTAGAGACCAACTAGAAATCTTACAAAACCCTCAATTCTGTTTGAAAATTTTCCAGCTCTTCCAAATCAAAGTGTCGGTGGAGGACAATTTGCCCACTTCCGCTTGTCCCGAGTGCTACGACATGGTCGAAAAGACTTGGATGTTCAACGACCGCATCCAGAAAGCGCAGGACATCCTTTCACAGATGGCAAACAGCATCCTGGAAATGATGCCGAATGAATCGTTGCAGGCGCCGGTGATAGTCGATACGAGGTCCGAAAATTTGTCTATGATGGATATTTGCTACATGGAAGTGAAGTCTGATGATAAATGCAACTTTTTACCAGGACAAGTTGAAAATGACTGCTCTGATGGTTCGGATAAGTTGGAACCCGAGAGGAAGCTCAGGAGTTCCGTAGTGTGCAGGAAACGTAAGATTAGGACCTCCAGGAGTGAGGTAAGTGCATTTTGAGTTCGTAAGGGAAAGAGTATGGAAGGTGATACTTCATTATCTGCTATCGCTGTTTGAACGGCGGTATCTCAGCTTGTGCCTAAGTAATGATGAACATTTTTACATATTTAGCATGTCTTCCTCTACCTGATAGTAACCGCTTATCATTATTCTAGACTCGTAAAAATGTCAAGAAGAAAATACCCACTCAGCACAACCCTCAAATTGAAAACTTAGAGTTTGAGGTGAAGGAAGATGGCACAATGATTCCGCAAATAGAGGCGGGCTGGGACTCATATCCGTTCTCTTGCTGTGACTGTCAGCTTACATTTCCCAATTCCGAGGAGCTCAAGGACCACTTCAGTACCGTGCACAATTCTTGTGCACGCTATCCCTGCGCAGATTGTCCCAAAGTCTACACCAAGTATAGCGTTTTCTTGGCACATGCAAAGGTAAAAATGTAAATCAATCATTTAGTCATTCCAAATAGAAACATCCTAATACACAAACAGTTATTAGATGAAGTGTATCAATAAGACTTTAATGTAATGCAAATTATATCACACACTGAAAATTTAAGATATTTTTGCTCTGAAATTCAATGAAAAGATGTAGAAACATCTTGAGGGTTCTTATAATCTAGCGAGTTCATTTTTGAATTGAGGAACACTACTACCAAGCCATCTTCATACAAAAAACGTGCAAACCTTCTAAAAAGAGAAAGAAAGCAACTCGTCTCGAAAAATCCCCCTTAAACAACTACTTTCATTGAAATTAGTTGTCATTTACTTCAAATTGAATACCACTGTCGAAGTGTAAAGTTTTGGTCTGTCAGTCCGTATGATGTAGGAAGTAAAAGTTGTTTTTTCTTACAGTTTGAGTAAATGTATACGTTTATTATGCAACATTTCGAAATGCTGCCGATTTTCTTTAGTGTTATTGTTCATGAACATTTTATAACCTTTGTCTCCTTGCTAGAACTAATTTTGGTTTCCATATCATACCGTGTAATATATAATTGGACTGGAATGATGTTATCATTAACATTAATTCTTGAGGTTATCATAATAATTATTAACATCAACACAGTTAAGATACTAAGTCTCTGTTTATTTTTTCAATGTTATACAGATTTAATTTTGGAGAAAGATTTCTAGGTTTCATAATTCATAACTGTGAAATCGACTGTTAACAGTGAGTGATGTGTTATTTTTTCTACTAAGTTGGGTGCATCTAGTTTCTTGAACAACTGCCTGTTCGATTCGAAACACATTTGAAAAATGTTTCAATTTGTTGATGTAAATCAATAATTTTCCTTTCAGTATTCATTTTATGGCACACGCTTGTAGGTTCATAGAACGAGGCTCAAGTTGTGTTGTGATATATGTTACAAATGGTTTCCTACCGCCGGAGAGCAAGAAGAGCATAGAGCACAGCACGGGGATGACCGGCCGCATCTTTGCGGGACATGTGGAAAGAAATTCAGAATGCAGTCAGCATTGATGGTGAGGAAGGCTTCTAAATTGAAACTTTCCAGGATCATCTGTATGTTACAGTGTTCAGGATTATTTTATTTCCTTCAGGTTCACGCTCGATCACATTTGCCGGCGGAAATTAAAAACCAATACCAATGTGATGAATGTCCTAAGAAGTTTGGCACGAAGCCCAACCTCATGGCCCATAAGAGGATACACACGGGAATCCGAGATTACACCTGTGACCAGTGTGGTAAAAGTTTTGTGCAAAAAGGTAGGTTTTCTTTTATCTTCCAATATCACAAGAAGAATCTTTCACTGTTCTCCAATAAGTGATCATAATATTTTGTTTGTCGCCCCCCCCGGGTTCTATCTGTAAGAAAGACGTATATTATAACGTGATGATCATCTTCAGGCAACCTGGACAACCACCTGCTGACACACACTGCGGCACGCCCCTTCAACTGCGACCTCTGCGGCAAGGCGTTCAAGACTCTGGTACGTCTGCGCAAACACATCTCCGTCCACTCAGGCCTGAAGCCCCACAAGTGCGACACGTGCGGCAGGCAGTTCCGAGAGAGGGGCACCCTCAAAGAGCACCACCGCATCCACACGGGGGCCATGCCGTTCGCGTGCGAGTTCTGCGGCAAGTGCTTCCGCTTCAAGGGGGTGCTTACCACGCATCGCAGGCAACACACAGGTAGGGAATTTGTGTCTATTTATAAAAATATTGTTCGAAGTGAACTATGACAAAAAGTCTTATTGGTCAAAGAATGTGAACTTTCATGGCTGGAAATAACTGTCTCAGAGTCATTTTCCGGCACTGCAGTAGGCAGTATCGATGGCAAATTTGTCTCTGTGCATGGCTTTGTTTCTCCTAATTGAACTACCGGACCTTGTTTGTGGACGATTGAGAACAGGTAGCCAGACTTCTTTAATGTTAATTGCCTCTTTCTATTTAAATTATCCCCGTGTTTCTGAGTTCATGTCTCCTTTATGTATCCTTGGATAGTAATTTTGATGTGCGTTTTCAGGGGAGCGTCCGTATTCGTGCAACGAATGTCAACACCACTTCACGAACTGGCCGAACTACAACAAGCACATGAAGCGGCGACACGGCATCAACACGAGCGTCACTTGCCGGACGAGGCAGGACATCCCGCCGACCGGTATGCCCCACCGTAACCCTCCGGGTACTGTTCTGGCCGCCCCGCAACCCGTCGTCGTGCCCGAGAACTTCGTCGAGCCCCCGCCGACCTTCTACCCCGTACTGAATCTCTACAATATTCCCGAAGAGCTGCTCCAGCAAAGGGTAGGAGTTTGAATGAAAGGTTTCCACAATTTCGCTAGACGTGAAGGATTTTTGTCAGTGTGGTTGACTGGGAGTTCTGTCTTTCTGTTGCCGCTTTGAATTCGAAATTTATTGATTTCATTCACGGAATTACGTTGATTCGACACCCAACAATGATAAAGGTTGGAAGTAGGTGATAAACTGGTAAGGAGCTACAGTTTATATGTATTTGTTAGGTACATGTCTTACAAAACCTCTTTTTCTCATTTCCGGAACTGTAACACTTTTTTTGACGAGAGTTTAGCCAATAGCATTTCCCGTGTGATTAATTCTATGCCAGATGTTTTAATTTTTCCTTTCGGAATACATGTCATTCAAAAACTGATGAAATTTATAAGCAAAAATATACAGAGGTTTTATTCAGGTCTACCAAGAAATTCGACATTCTAATTTGGACTTGAAATTCAGGAAAAACATTGTTTATCATAAACTGTGCAGTCACACACATTCAAATAATAATTTTTGATTCTTTTCTCCTTATTTTTTCATATAAGTGTAAAATGACTGGTAGATTTTGAAATATTGTTCAGTGAACTAGCATAACTAAAATCCACCAGTTTATAGAACAGTTCAAATTAGTAATCAAATGAAAAAATCAATTCCAAATCGAAAACCAATTGTTAAATTTACGTGATTTCACTATCAAACTTTCACTGAAGTGATTTACTCAAACCTAGTTTAGTTTGTTTTACAGCTAGCGCCCCTGTAGGCAATGCTTGCCACCTTGTGGCAAAGATTGCCATAAGATAGCGCTAGTGGCGAAGCAAACTAAAGGAAAAATAGAAAATGATTGTCGCAAGGTGGCGCTAGCTACGAAGCAAACTAAAGGTAAACTTGGAAGTGAACGCCACGAGGTGGCGCTAGCGGCAAAGCAAACTGAAGGAAAACTTGTAAGTGAACGCCACGAGGTGGCGCTAGCGACGATGCAAACTAAAGGAAAAATAGAAAATGATTGTCGCAAGGTGGCGCTAGATACGAAGCAAACTAAAGGAAAACTTGTAAGTGAACGCCTCAAGATGGTGCTAGCGGCGAAGCAAACAGAAGGAAAAATAGAAAATGATTGTCGCAAGGTGGCGCTAGCTGTGAAGCAAACTAAAGGAAAACTTGGAAGTGAACGCCACGAGGTGGCGCTAGCGGCGAAGCAAACTAAAGGAAAACTTGTAAGTGAATGCCACGAGGTGGCGCTAGCGGCGATGCAAACTAAAGGAAAACTGAGGAATGATTGTCACAAGGTGGCGCTAGCGGTCAGACAAACTAAAGGAAAACTTGGAAATGATTGTCGTAAGGTGGCGCTAGCTACGAAGCAAACTAAAGGAAAACTTGGAAGTGAACGCCACGAGGTGGCGCCAGCGGCGATGCAAACTAAAGGAAAACTGAGAAATGATTGTCACAAGGTGGCGCTAGCGGTGAGACAAACTAAAGGAAAAATAGAAAATGATAGATCTTTTTTTATCTTTATTTAAATAGGATATCCTAATAATATACAAATCAACTAGAATGGTACAAATAAAAAAAAAAGTATGTGTTACATCTATGACTTAAATGTATGCCAAACATAAGTTCAATAAAATATTTTTAAAGACATTACTACAAAAACAGCAACATTATACATTCGAAAAATTTCAATGCAACATGTAGAAAGATAAATTACATAATTATTTGAAATATATCACGAACATTAGATGAATGGAATTATGAATGGAACAATTGACTTGTAAACTGTGATACTTGACTCCGTTGAAAGATTATTGGCAATTCTAGAAAAAAAGAATAATTTCTTTGAAATTTTTTTATGAATATACTCAAAATGTTCATCAAACGATAGAGTGTTATCTATCTGGAATCCCAGATATTTAGTTGAATTCATTATTTCAATTTTGTCATCATCAATGTTGAGATTAATAGTTTTAGAGTCTATTTGGCTGTATTTGAACTTGGTGGTGATTATCATCGCTTTAGTTTTCATCACATTCAGCTTGAGTTTATTAATTTTTAAATACTTGTTGACACTTGCTAGAGTATTATTCATTTTTTGTATAGCCATCGTAAGGTTCACATCGCTACATGCCAATAGAGTATCATCAGCAAAAAAGTTCATAAATTCACAGTCGACAAACAATGGCATGTCGTTTAAATATAGTGTGAATAGAAGGGGTCCCAGAACACTACCCTGGGAAACTCCAACGTAATTGTCAATTTCACAAGAGAACATGTCTTTAACTCTTACCCGTTGTTTTCTGTTGGTCAAGTAATTAGATAACCAATTATACACTTTGCCCTCAATTCCATATATATTCAATTTGGCTAGTAGTATAGACCTATCAATGGTCTCAAATGCTCTTTTGAGGTCAAGGAACACGACTACAACAAACTTATCCAGCTCAGATTTAAATTTGTTTAGAGATAGTTGCACTGATGACTCACACGAATGCAATTTGCGAAAACCCGATTGATTGTTGATTAAAATGTCGTTTTTTTCCACATATTCTATTAGTTGGTTATATACTGCTGTTTCAAGTACCTTCTCAATCGGAGGTAAAGTGTTGATTGGCCTGAATTCTTTACATTTAATAGTATGAGGAATTTTGGGTATAGGAACAATAGTACTACTTTTCAATCTTTCTGGTATTTCGCCAGTTTCAAGAGAGGTGTTGATAAGGTGCAATATAACGTGACCGTTATCCAAGGAAATTATAATTTTACGTAGGTTATTTAACGAAAGCAATCTGAATTCTGAGAAAGTTTTGTATAAATTGAAGTTTTTATTGCACCATGACTCTGAATAGTCAATGCTAGCCACAATTTCATTTATGCTTTCAACAAAATAACTGTTGAAGTTATCTGATATTTCAATAACATCTTTTAGTAATATAAGTTCATCCGTTTTCTCAAACTGAATACAATTTGGAAAGTCAATGTCATCTCCTTTAACTAGTTTTTTGAGAGTTTTCCACATTTGTTTAGAGTTGTTTCTATACCGATCAATTTTTTCAAAATAATATTGATCTTTTTTTCTTTTCAACACATTGACAACATCATTTCTCAATTTCTTGAAAGTTTCCCAGTTATTTTGTTTTTCTAGATTTGAACGGTTTCTGAAAGCTCTGTATGCCCTATCACGATTCTTAATTTTACAGTGAACTTCGTTATCAAACCATTGCAAATGACTGTTAATACTACAATTTTGTATTGGAGAAATATCATCAATAACTGCTTTGCAATTATTCAGTATTTCTTTATAAATAACTTCAACATCAGTAGAATTTAAAGACCATTTACATGATATTAAGTTAATTTTTATAAGGTCCAAATTGCTTTCATTTAAGTTTCTATATTTTTTTATAGTTTGATTTTCGTTATTATGAATATTAGTAAAGTTGACAGTGATTGTTGAATGGTCTGTTATTATTGGATATGAGTGCACCGACGCTTGACATCTATTTACGTTCGTTAATACGTAATCTATAAGCGATTCGCTGTGGTTAGTAACTCTAGTTGGTTCATTGATTATTTGCGATATGCCATACGTATTGAGAAGGTTTTTTAATCTAGATACATGAAAACTATCATCAGAGTAGTTCAGATTGAAGTCGCCCACTAAAATACAATGAAATTTCGTCAAAAATAAACTATCACAGATATTTTCAAAATCCTCTAAGAATTTTGCATCAGATCCTGAGGGTGAGTGATAAAGACATCCCACTAAAATAGGGCGTTTGAGTCTAATTTTCAGAATTTTACACCAGTAATTACCTTCTAATATATATGTTTTATATACAGAGTTCACAATGTCACTTTTTATATATATATTAAGACACCACCTGTATGTCGACTTTATGAGTCACAGCGTACTATATTGTAATTAGGAATTTTCAGTTCACTTTCTTCAATATCATTGGTTATTCGGGATTCACTTAGTAATATAATTTTTGGGTTGTAGCAAACTAGACTTCCTTGTAATTGATTTTTGTTTTTAAGAAGACTTTGAATATTTAGGTATATGTCAGTGTTTAATTGTATATTAGAATTATTTTCTACTTTTTTGAAGGATTATTCCAAATTTTGTTGACAATCATGGGTTTGTTATTCATATATTTTATTGTTTTTGAGTTGTCACCGTTTTCAAGGTGGCGCTAGCTACGAAGCAAACTAAAGGAAAACTTGGAAGTGAACGCCTCAAGATGGCGCTAACGGCGAAGCAAACTGAAGGAAAACTGAGAAATGATTGTCACAAGGTGGCGCTAGCGGTGAAACAAACTAAAGGAAAACTTGAAAATGATTGTCGTAAGGTGGCGCTAGCTACACAGCAAACTAAAGGAAAACTCAGCGCCTCAAGAAGGCGCTATCGGCGAAGCAAACTAAAGGAAAAATAGGAAATGATTGTCGCAAGGTGGCGCTAGCGACGAAACAAACTGAAGGAAAACTTGTAAGTGAACGCCTCAAGATGGCGCTAGCGGCGAAGCAAACTAAAGGAAAAATAGGAAATGATTGTCGCAAGGTGGCGCTAGCTACGAAGCAAACTAAAGGAAAACTTGGAAGTGAACGCCACGTGGTGGCGCTAGCGGCAATGCAAACTAAAGGAAAACTGAGAAATGATGTTCACAAGGTGGCGCTAGCAGTGAGGCAAACTAAAGGAAAACTTGGAAGTGATTGTCACTAGGTGGCGCTAGCGACGAAGCAAATTAAAGGAAAAATAGGAAATGATTGTCGCAAGGTGGAGCTAGCGACGAAGGTAACTAAAGGAAACTTGGAAATGAACGCCACAAGGTAGCGCTAACGGCGAAGCAAACTAAAGGAAAATTAGGAAATGATTGTCACAAGGTGGCGGTAGCAGTGAAACAAACTAAAGGAAATCTGGAAAATGATTGCCATAAGGTGGCGCTAGCGGTGAATCATACTGAAGGAAAACATGGAAATGATTATTCGAGGTATCAAGGGCTTAGACTTTGAACTATACATAGAATGGCCCAATTGGCTTGTTTTATCATCCTTCAAAGGCAATAGTTGTAGTGTCAGTGCAACAAGTTCGAGTGTCTACTAATAATATGTTTTTACTGCAATAACGGTTTTTGATTTTATAATACCTGACGCCAGCAAAAGAACATACCTATTATTTAACGGTAAAAGTGAAAACTCTGGCGTAGAATAAATCTAAAAACAAGCACCTTTCCCTATCGCCAAAACTGCAATACTCTTTTTGACGTTTTATCAACCTAGTTGGCGTCTTCCAGACTTTCGAAAGCATCCAAAAATATAGTGTCATGTGCGGATGTCAACAATTTCAAACACTTATCATTCATTGTATGGCCGTTCTCCTAAATTTTTCTGGTCTTCAAAATTGGATATGAGCTGCGTGAAACGAGTTTTAATGGTAACATCTTGTCTTTAAAGTAATCTAAGATTTGTTGAAGTGGCAAGAAGTTTTGAAGACTACGCACACTTTCAACTTTTTAAAAATAAGATCAAATCTGTGTATCTTGGTTTATATGGATGGACAATAAACTTTGAATGGACATCTTTTTGAAAAGTCGAAAATTTACGAAGATTCTTGCTTTTAGTGATAATTTTGCTGTGAAAATATTATGAATGAGGATTCAAAACGAACCTTTAAACTTGCAACCATGAATTTGGTGAATATTTTATATTTCATCAGTATAAAAAGGTCAAGCGATGGGTAGACTTCATGTTAAAGAACAGGTATGTATTCAAATAACACTTGATTGTCAGATTTTCACTCAACAATTTACAAAATCGCAACAACTGTTTCACTAGACAATACCTTTCTCAGGCTCATTCATATTAGTATGAAGCTATTACTGGTGTATAATGAAACACGTGTTGAGTATCAGTCGTAGCAAAGGAAACTGTACATTCTATTGTTTTATTTCATGTTATTGGCTCTTATTTACATTTTTCACAGAATTTTATCGGACATTTACAAAAACATGATTTATTTACTATTTTATGCTCATTTCTAATTTTTGGAAAACTCTTGTGTGCAGCTATATTGCTATAAGACATAATTATATGTATCATAATGATATTTTGTGTAGATAATAAAAAAATATTGAGTTTTTCACGAGCTTTAATTCAGCAATTCTTCCAGGTAGGTATTTATATATTAGACATGAAATATTTTCAAACCAAGCACTTTTGCCAATCAACACGAATGCATGCGTTTCATCAATTCAGTTAGTGTCTTCAGTTTTTCTTCATTTCTATATTTTACAAAGGAATAATTGCCAATAATGAATTTCCAAAGGGTATTGAACAATTTTCCAACAGAGAAAAATTCAAATTGACTTCAAAAAACAATTTGTTGTGTTAATCAACATTATCATAAAGTATTACACTTTATTGTGAGATTTTCATCAATTGTAAAATTCATTTTAAATTCATTTAAAAATATTGAAAAGTGGAGATATAAATCTGAAATCTGGAAGGACATAATAATTGACAACATTATTTTTCATTCACTTTATTTACAGTTTCTCATTAATAAATATATTGCATCACAATAAGAAGTATTGCCGGGCATAACACAACACAAAAACTAAAAAGTCGCAACTTCAAATATTCTAAGACACAAGAATTTTTTCATTCTCATTTCAAGTTTTTCGTTTCACAACATCGTCAACTTTATCTTGATGATAATCTACCTCGTCTATTAAAAAACTAGCCAGAGTCTGAGGATGCGGATCCACTTTCAGAAAATCCGAGATCAAACTCTTGGGATTTTTCCCTCCGCCGTGACTCAAGCACTCTAAACGATATTTCTCCCCATTCGCTCTACTAAAAGGATCCTTTTCAAAGTAGTTCTTCCAAATGGAGTGCGCCAGCGCTCTAGACACCAAATACGAGTAGTACTTCGCCCCGTAACCCACCAAATGACTGAACCTCAGCTGCCAAGCAGTGTTGGGCACGTAAGACATGCAGTAGAAGTCCTTCTGCGTGTCCGCCAGCACTTCTGTGGTAGTACCCTTCAAAGGATGGACTCCGTGGTACTTCTGGTCGATCACCGAGTAGAAAACCTGCAGTTGAGTCTCGCTAGCAGTGAACAAGTGCTTCGAAGCGCACAGTCTCCGCAGCATATCATCCGGCATGGGCTCCTGCGTCTGGAAATGCCTGGCGAACCTTTTGAGCACCCTGTGATCCGAAGCAAAGTACTCCATGAGGACAGAAGGAACCTCTGCTAGGTCCGTGCTGCACCGGGTACCACTCACGTGCTGGTACTGCGTCCGCGCGAGCATGGAATGCATGGCGTGCCCCATTTCGTGAAACAGATTATCCACCATGTTGGGGCTGAGTAGCGAGGGGCTGGACCAGCGCGGCGTCGGTAGATTCAGCATCAACACGACCACGGGGGTTTGGTAAGTACCGTCAGGCAGGCTCCTGCCGCCCCGTATCGTGAAGTGGCAGTCTTGGTTTGGCTTGCCGGAACGCTCGTAGAAGTCGCAGTAGATGTACCCCAGTAAGCCTTCGGATCGGTGAACGACGGCGAGTTTGTACACGTCCGAGAACCAGCCCTCGCCTGGTGCCACTTCTGTGTTGACTAACTGTACCTCGTAGAGAGACTCGAACAGGAGATTCAGTCCGTCCATACAAGCTCCTAGAGAGAAATATGGGGAATACTCTTTGGCCGACACGTTGAACCACTCTTTCTTTGCCTTGCTGGTCAAGTATGGCACGTCCCACGCCTGCACGGGACCTCTATCAGAGTCTTCCCAAGATTTCATCTTCTTCATGGTGGCAAAGTCCGCTTCCGACCTGGCCCAAATTTCCTCCGATAGCTTTTCCAGAAAGTGCATCACGTGCTTCGGGCTGTCGAGTATGGCCCCCCTCAAGGCTCTGGTACTGTACGTTGCGAACCCGCAAGTCTTGGCCAGCTGGTCTCGGAATTCCAGCAGTCTATTGAGCAGCTTTTCCTGATTGGGATCCGGGTGCAGGAACAGTTTGAAAGCCATTTCGCGGGCCACAGAATCTCCCGAGTCTGTGTAGAGTCCTGACACCGAAACAGTGTCGCCGTCACTAGTCAAAACGTTCCTCACGTTGCTTGGAAGAAGGGACTTTTGGACCACACGAGGAGTGGAGCAACCAGCTACAAAAAGTTGGCCTAGATTGAGGATGAGATTGGTTAGAGCAACAACCTTATTTCTGTCCGACTCTGGTAGGTGAATCCCGCACTGTTCAAAGTCTAAGAGGAAGAGCTCCCCCACGTGCTTATCCACCACGCTATTTCTCCCAGCATCTCCCGTTGTAACTGCTTCCTTCAAGGCTCTGTACAAACTAAGATTCGTGTTGAGCTTCTCCACGACTTCGCTCACCTATTGAGACAAAAGTAATGATATATTCTTTATTTCAATAAACATTTATATATACAACACACTATACATATCTATGGTACATAGTTTGTTGGTGAGAGGTATTTTAGGACCCCCTGGTAAGTAAATTCAAGAGAATCGTGTCGACCATCATTTAAAAGCAATGAAATATGGACAGTTTATTCGACGGCTTGGTTCATAGCAGTCATCAGACTTATTTCAATTTCACTTACCGTCTCGCAGGCACTTTCAGCAGCGCGACTGTAGCTTGGCTCAGGATGTGCTAGCCTGACGAATTCTGCGAGGTCCGCCACTTGGCACAGGGAGTCCGACATTTCGTCAAAAATCTGGACCATTTTCTTGGGACGGGACGGATCCAGGGCCTCTTCTATCAGAGTATCCGTTTGGCTCACGCATTTCTGTTGCAGCTGATGGAACCCTTCGGAAGACGACAACTCGGGGATGCCGAATAAACCTACAGAGTCTTGACGAAAGCTGAACTTTTGAGTTGGTCTGGCATTGAAAACTTCCGCGAGAGGAGACCAGATCGACACGCAAGCTTTCGGGAAAGCTTTGAATACTTGCCTGGTTTTGAACGCTGACTTTCGGTACATTACGGACGTCATTTTGCATAATTTTATAAATATAAAAATGAATTTTTACGCAGTCGAGTACCTTTAACCCTCAAAGAAAACATTTTTTATTTATGCCTTTAACCTAACTTTTAGGAAGCGTTTGACATGAAACAATATTAAATTAGTGCTGTTCCATGTCACAGTAATTTAATGCGGTTCCATGTCACAGTGACAGCAAGGGTTTGTTATTAGGTTTGTTCTGGTTCAAACTTCCGAAACTGTTTGGAAACTGCGCTAGACATGATGCGTACAAACAAAAAATCTCAAACAATCCGAAATAGTTTCGGACACTTGTTTAAACCAGAACGCTTTTGAGGAGACCACTGTGCCATCTATCGTATATATGAAGAGATGAAGACGAGAAAATACTATTGACCATGTTCAGTTCAAATGTTATCTACCGTCAATCATCAATAATTCAAATCAAATAATTAAAAGAACATCCTAGCAAATGTCCCAAACAAATTTCCACATGAATGCGCATGAGCAACGGGAACAGTTCTCAACAGTTCAGCCTCGAGAGCAAGAACGATTCGGGACGGTTCGAAACAGTTTAGGATCATTTCGCAGTCGAAACCAGAACGCTCTATATCAACTGCGCATGATCCTGACGTCCTAAAAACCGAATTTCGTAGAACCAGAACAAACCTATTTTAAAAATAAAGTTTAATTTTCATTGAATTTGAAAAAGTACTATACTTTCAATAAATCGATGGATTGATAAAACTTTCTATGTTTTTTAACCACTTTTATTTGTTACTATCGTTAGTGCAGTTTCGTCCTATAGACTAATACAGTAATTTTCTGATTGATTCGGCCGTTACCTAATGAAGATCCATATTAATTTGTTTATGGAAATCAAATTGTGAAGTGTAGTTTATGAAATTAATACAATAATATTGTATTACTTTGAAATGGAAAAGTGTCAATGAAGGTGAGATAACATGTATTTTTCTATAGTTTGTATTGTGCAAAAAGAAGGCTGAAGAGTTGTAATTGAACATTTACACCTTATTTTTTTCAACAGACCCCATATATATTACTACATAGTAATACAGGCTTTGTTCGTAAAGTATACTTTTCAACAATAAACATTTTCTATAAACAATCATAAATAATTCTAGAGGTGACTGTATATAATCTAAAATTCAATTATTTAAGAAAAAGTGTACAATGGTTTGGAACTGAAATACATTATATATTTTGAAAATATAATCATGTCATTAAGGAATATTTGCAATGGTTTGAGGTTTTGTTGCGTGGAAGTCAATTTAGCTCTAACCATCCTCGTCAAAAGTTCTATCTATTTGTTATACTTTTCCTTCTCAGTCTTATAGCAGAAAAGCATTACTTATCTACCCTATTGTGATTTTCTTCAGCACTACCACTGCTCTCGGACGTATTATCACCATTTTGTAACGTTATATTATTGAGCACAGGAATCAGTTTATCAATATCTTTCGTAACTTTCATGCTATTAACCTTCCTAGAAAACTCATAACAATCCAGATCGTAGTAATAGTTATGCACGTTACTAATCGCTTCGTACACATCACTGAACAAAATTTTGTTCATCTGTTCTTTCAGCACAATCAGATAACTGACAAGTTGAGCTGCATAAAGTCTCCTCTGGTCACTCAGCGGCCTCTCGATCCACTGTTTACAAGTAGTTTCCAAAGCATTCTTCAGCATCGAAGACGGAAGATTAAGATACTCTGTCAAGCACTCCGACAAGTTTCTCATATTCGAGAGAATTTTTTTCTTCTTATTTTTTTCGATGAGCAAGTCCACGACTTGCGTGTCGAATATATTTTGAGTGAAGACTTTATAGTTTCGGTAGAGAATGTCTACTAGCGGTCCTGCCTGGTGGATCACTTTGCAGGTATACTCTGACTCGAAGACTTCTTTCAGTTCTGGGTAAAAATACCGCTGTTTGAAATTGATCATGTCAAACAAGTAGACGTGTTTCCAAGTGCAGACTGCCAGTAGTTTCACTACAGCGGTTCGTTTATCATCCATCCCTAGTGCAGCTACTCCAATCGTTTCTGCTTCAGACAGTTTTCCAACCGCCTCGTAGTATCGACTGTCAGCTTTTTCCAGATACACGTAATCTTTGCACATTCGCTTTAATCGCTCATACTCTTCTTCAACTAGTTTTATTTTATTTTCTTCTTCGGGATCTTTCACTTGCGCAGGAGGTTTCTCTGTGACTTTACTTTTCAACTTGTGGATACTTTCTATTTCGCTCCGATAAAACGAGTAAATACCACCAAGTTTTCTGTTGGGATTGTTGTGCTGCTTCGTGTTGGCCAAATCTATGCGGTTTTGGCCCCCAGAATTGTAATCGCCTTCGAATATATCACCACAGCTCAGTTTTAAAATGAGATAGTCTCCTACATTGTATACATCTTTGTAAGGCAACTCTGTATCCATATTGGATTTGTTTAATTCGTTGATTAGCGAAGGAACGACTTCGTTTGAAAAGTTTTGAGTTCATTTATAAACAAATCATAAAGTTAACTGAATTTAGGTTATAATGTCTTCTTCTCTTCCCTGGGATAAACCTTCAACATGGGTAAACCAAAAACCAAAGTTGTTTTGTATATCATAAAACACGTTTGACGTATGGAATATTTCGTGTTCTGAGAAATTGAAACTGAGGGTAATAAGTTTTAGTTCTGTGGTAATGATCCAAAACAACACAACATAACATAACCTACCTCAAAATGGTTACGAAAATTGAAACGTCAGCAAAACGTTTGAGAAAGTTGTGATAACAGATCGTTTTCGTCCACAGGTTGTTTGTTCCCTCTGCGTTGTACAGGTGAGAGTTTTTGGTGTTTTTATTTTTAATCACTTTATCGAAGGTGCATAATTTCACTGAAGAGAAATCAATGTATGAACTTTTTGATTATTGAATTTATTTTGATTGGAAAGAAACTTGATTCTTTTATATTGTATATATTTTACTATACCTGCATTCCAACTACAAATCTGGGTGATGGTTCATTCAAGTAATTTGGTTTGTAGTTTGCCAGTTTTTCGTAGTGTAGTTTTTTGACATTGGGACACATATGGTAAGGTTTATTTGGCCAAAGAAGAATAACTTTCAAATTAAAGCAATGTGTATTCAAAATTAAGTAGATTACAAATTGATAACTCTTTTATCTAATAATTAACTCGATAAATGAGAAACTGCCATGTTGGAAGATAATTCAATTACAATTTTTTTTATTTCCTTCTTTTAAGTCGACAAAATGGGTCAGTCGAAAGCTGGAAAAGTGAAAGAGACTTCAAAGGAAAAGAAACAAAGGCGAAAGGAATTCGAGCAAACTCAAAAACAAGTCAAAACAATCGTTTTGCCCGGATTGGTAGCTGTTTTCATTTTTATTGCTATTTACGTTTATATCAAAACGAGGCCCAGAAGCACCTATATTGACTGATTTCTCAAAGAGAAAGTGTTATTTTTTATGTAAATAAATAAATTTTATATTTGAAAATCGTTTTTCTGCCTAATTTAGAGTTGTGAAATGTTTGTACTGGGTTTTATCGTAATGATAATAATATTAATACAAAGAAAACAACGTTATTTTGCAAATGGTTAGAAATGTGATTGTTCAATTATTTAAATAAAAGATCAGGATATTTATGCAGACTAGTACGATTGTAAAAAGCTTTTATTCCTGTAGCTCATTTCAATAATAGTTTTACATACGTGTTACGGTGTTTATGTAACATACATTATATTTTTACGTTTCCAGGTAACTTCATCATGAAAAATGAGAAATGGAACTTTCTATGTTTTTTACCATATAGTAACGGGCTACATTGATCAATTTTTCAAAGGTTATGCCTCTGATAATTTCATATTGTAATCATAAATTTGTATTTTTTATATATTAGTGCTGCGCCATTTATCGGACAATAGCTAAAAATAATTTTAGTGCAATCATTGTATATAGACTAACCGAAAAGATCCATGGAAGACAGTTTCCTGGCAGGAATCATCCCGCTGTCTTCGGATAAGGTGTTGCAGGACAAATATGTAACGTTTGCCGGTAAGTAAATATCATTTTCAAAGATTGGAAACTCCACTTCCGTGTCATTATGCCTAACTGAGGTAGATAAAACATCAGACATGAAAAATGGCTCTGGCACTGATTAGGATTAGTCAACTTTCAATGATTTTTTCAGTGATGGTCGCTCACAAACATATCGTGAACCCGAAGCAGCCTCCGAATGAAGTGTCTCCTGATACTTTGGTTACTGCACTAGTCGATTTCACAGACTCCACACCGAAGGTAACGACACCCAAGATGACAGGCTTTTCAAACTCTTCCACCTAACTCTGCCCCCCTTTCAGCCTCAAGAGGAAATTAGGATCTCCGGCCACGTCAGTTGGGTTGGCAACTCTTCGCTGGAAGTTGTGGTGTGGTTGGAACTACGAATGCACGGAACCTGGAATCCTGTCACTAGGGCTTTGTTTTTACTGGCGGCCAGGGATTCTAATAACAGTAAATCGACAGTGGTGAACGCTATTCAACCGGCGAATGACAGGGAAATACAGATTCTGTCTGGAGGCAAAGATAGGAAACAGAGGTGGGTCAAGTTACAGCAAAAGCATGTATTGAAGGTGAATTTTTTTGATGATTTTTTCGAAGAACGTTTTCTGAATAATTTCAGTAGAAAAATACTTGTCGGGGATGGTTTTTATGAAACGAATTAGCTTCTGGAATTTGTTTTGCTAGAGGTGCAATCTTTGATAAAGTGGGAAACTGAACTTTCATAGTCATGATATTAAAAAAAGTCTTTCAGGTTATGATATCTCTAACTCGTAAGTTATTCTTGTATGAGGTTTGGTGGACGATATATGGAGAGTAGGCAGATTGAGACCCTGACGACAAGTCACAAAACCTTTAATGGGTATCACTATCTGTTGCGTTGTCAGATTTAGACCCAGATGTCAAGTCACAAAACCTGTTGATGCGTATCACTTCTTGATGAGTTGTCAGATTAAGACTGTTATGTAGTCATACCTTCCAGTTCTTCAAAATGCTTCAACGACTATGCTAAAACGTCGAATAACAATTAAATAATAATTATAACTATAAAACTATATCTAACCTAGGACGCCAAACCTCTTGCAATAGAAAGTATGTGCTGTCGAAGGAAAAGTCAGCTTTGGCAAATTGCAAAATTACTAATTTATTCAAGGGCATTGAGAATATTTGATTGTTAGATTTCCCGCTGCGCCCAGTGGCGGCACATTGCCGGCCATTGGCGTAACTTTGTGGAATAGCTCAACAGTATGAAATCCAAACGACAAGAAAACTACCACATACTGTTATTTGCTGTGTTCATTTCAGGTAATCCCGGACAGTGAAGAACAGAAGATCATCCATGACATCTTCTTGAGGACAGTTAACAATGAAATCAGTCAACGAAACAGGGTTCTTCCTCCGGGTTGCGTATGGATGAACTCTGCGTCGATCTCAAATGTAGTACTCTCCCATCCGGAAGAACGTAATATGCATAATACTGTGTTTGGAGGATTCATCATGGCTCAAGCTGAGGAATCGAGTTGGGTTGGTATAATTTTTCACTAATGCAAGAAATAATTTCTACCTGTAATTTCAATTGTTCAGAACATTTATAAACAACTTATTAGTATTGCTTCTGAACTCGCCGCTTGTCTGAACTCCCGAATAACTTCAATATAGTTTGTTTTCCGTGCAGGTTTTGGGCTACATGTTCAGCAAACATCGTCCCACTCTCAAGAGTATCAGCGACATCCAGTTTCAACGGCCCATCGCTGTCAGTTCTCTAATTCAAATGCATACCCAAGTTATCTACACGCAGATAAACTACATCCAGATATTGGTGCAGGTGGAGACTTATAATCCCATCACGGAAAAGAACGATTCCACCAACGCCTTCCATTTCACGTATCAGGTCCCGGAAATGGTCAACGAGGTCTTCCCGATGACCTACCATGAGGCAATGATGTACATCGACGGCAGGAGACATTTTCAGGACGTCATGAAGAAATCCCCCGGTATTTTTCCTAACAAATTGTGATCTTGGGAATATTTTTTCAAGTATTAAGCCATTTTATGTTGTTTTTAGATTGAATGGGAACCATTGTTACTGAGCTAC
This sequence comes from Leptinotarsa decemlineata, assembly GCF_025532065.1. Lineage (NCBI taxonomy): Eukaryota > Metazoa > Arthropoda > Insecta > Coleoptera > Chrysomelidae > Leptinotarsa > Leptinotarsa decemlineata. The sequence continues at coordinate 220,971 of NW_027412532.1, forward strand.
AAGTATTTTAAGCACAATTACCTCTCTGCCTTCCATTAGCTGTTTGATTTTATCTGTTGAGGCCCTAGAATTTTATTTTTTGTAATTTTTTTATTTTAAAAGGTGAATTAGTGATTATATGTTGTTATAATTTACAATTTAGTGGTGTCATTGTGTGTGTATCAGCACTGGAGTTTGAAATTTGTTGATAAAATAAATAAATAATTTCAAAACTAGTGAGGAACTTCCATTACAGGCTAATGCTATTTATACTTAATATATTTGTGTTATAATTTATTTTTGAATAAATTATTTTTTAATAATCCAGAATTTCATTTTTCAAAAGTTCATTTTGCATTATTTGTAATGATTTTAAAAGTTTTTCAAACTAACGCCATCTGTTAGGCGATAGTCAAAGCTAAGGCTGAGTAGAAACTCTTATAAGAGTTCGTAATATATTTAATAGATGTCGCAAAAGTTTTTTCAAACTAACGCCATCTGTTAGGCGATAGTCAAAGCTAAGGCTAGAAACTCTTATAAGAGTTCGAAATATATTCAATAGATGTCGCTTTTGTATGATGGCATGTTGCTCGGCTTGTTCTGCCATTTACATTTCAAACTGTGTACTGTACTTATCAGATGGTACAACTATGCATTGGTTCATTCCTGATCTATTTTGATTTGGCACGCTGTGACCGAAAGAAGCACCTTCATAAAATTTATATTTTGAAAAGCTGCATTCAATGAATCGCTGATTTTTCTGGTGATCACAGCAAATTTTCTCATAAAAATTATCAAAATTCGGAAATTTCCGATAGATGGCGCCACTTACTGATCGCTATTTCGTACCCAGCAATAGTGTATAAATTAAACTCGCCACTGTCATTACTTAGTATTGTTTTTCATAAGGAGGGGGGGGGGTTATGTAATTGCTTTCAGGAAAAAAAGTGAAAATAACACTAATCTAAAAGTATTGAGTATCAATCTTTGGAATAGTTGTAAAAGTATTGAGTATCAATCTCCGGAAAGAACGTCTTCTTTGGAATAGTTGCTTGGGACCCTCCCACCATCCCATCTTAATGCATCTTAATTTATTCTTTCCAACTGAGCATTCCACTGCTATCTATAAATGGCGCCATCTGTTGGTTGTCTTAAGAATCATCTGATTTCACACATGAATCGTTTTGAATCCTTTCCAAGAATCATTTCTTTCCCAAAAGAGCTTTCTATAGTTCATAACAAAACGCCACTCCTAACACTTCTTGCTTAACATCAATGTACATAAATTAGGAAGAAATTTACACAACTGAATTATAGCCAAAATTAAAATGCAACTCGATTGTTGACAGTCCACGTTAGGGGTGGTTGGTTTGGGATGAAACCGATCTTTTCGAAACAACTAGAGTCATCTGCTGGCATTTTGAAAAAATTTTTTATATAAAAAGCTATTTTAAGGAAACTGCAATTTTTCAGAACTCAATTTTGTCCAATGACCAACAGATGGTGTCACCTACCAATGAGTCGTGCTGCCATCTAAACTTATACCTTTGCACTATTTTGCTGAGCTTTCCTCTACGGTCAATAGAGGGCGCTGTAATATCTAATTTTATTATCGGCCAATCGTTAAATCTTTGTATATAGTCTATACACAAAGGTTCAATGTTTCTCATTTTCGAAGGTACAATGCCATTTTTCATTAGGAGTTGAAACTAATATTTATTTTGTGTTCATACTTTTCTAATGGTAGTGCTGTGCCATCTTTCAGTCAGTAGTTAAAACTGATGTTCACGACGTGTTCTTACTTTTTCGATAGTCGTGCTGCGCCATCTTTCAGATAGTAGTCGAAACTGAAATGTGTTGTGTTCTTACTTTTGCAATTATAAAGCTTCGGTATTTTTTAGACAGTAGCTGAAATTTATTTTCGTATTTTTTCCAAATGGTAATATTGCGCCATTGTAGGAAAACCCAATTTTCGTTTTGTTTTCAGTTAAAATAGTAAATCATGGTTTGCAACTCTATACTATGCTATGGAATGTTATATTTTATTTTGAATGTTATATTTTATATATTATTATCTTTCAGTGGCTTTGAACATGAAAGTTGTATTCAGTGGCTACGTAAAATCCGTGCTCAGCTACTTGAAAGCATAGACGAAACAAGAAATGGAAGCAGTAGTACTAATTATTGATCGTGAGAACAATTGTTTAGAATCGGCATAATTAATGAAACATACAGTCATGAAATTTATTATAACCATCATCATTTCGCTTTACTCATAAATACTATCACAATATTACATAAATATTAAAAAATATCATTTCACTCGGTCGTCAGAAGTTTTTATATCTGCCAGATATAAATTACACGTAAATCGTCCGTAAAAAATGCAAAAGTGGGTCCCTTTGTTAATGTTTCACATTCATCTATACTATGTACAAATTATTATACACAAAGAAGACCGGGCTCAATCCGATTGCCACGAACGCCCGACAAGGAAAATGCTATGTACAATTAAAAAGTGGGCCACCCTGTAGAAACTCCATTATGACAAAATGAGTACGTCACTCTCGCCAAACAGTCCCGTTCAAGTTATCACAGCAAGTTCGTAATGGCACCGCCAAACCACGCCAGTACCATCGGCAGGAGGTACGTGAAGAGCGCCCTCGTCAGGGACATGCTACTCGTGGGGGAGGCCGAGGAAGTCAGAATCACCTCTGGTTCTCGGGTGCTGGTCGTCGTCGTTGGCGGGAAGGCGACTCTAACTCGGGCTTCGTCTTCTTCTCCTTTGATTTCTGTGAAGGTGAGGCCTTTGTCGTCCACTTCTTCTTCTTCTGGAGTTGTTTCTTCTTCTTCTTCCGCACCGTCTCCGGAACCGGAGCCACTACCGTCGAGGACCTCTTCAGTGTCGTCGACCATCTCTACCTGTTGGAGGAAGTATTGATTATTTTCGGGTGGAATTTCCAACAAGAGGAAGCTCATTGTTCGTAAACTCAAACTGGAGTGGAATATTGATCATACATTAAGTATTCATAAGGAAGCTACTTTATTTTTTAATGAATTTATAGGAGCATTTGATTGTAAGTAAAGAAGGATCATTATTTCATTATTGAATGTAGTTCACTGTGATATAGTGATTATTAGTGATGATATATTTCATGATCCAGCACCATCTAGTACAAATAAAATACACTAAAAGCGATGGCGGCGCCATCTATCATCAAACGTTTGTATCAGACTGTAGGTATAGGACTAGATTCCAACTTTTTATTGAAATATTCTCTCTCCCATGCTTGCACAACTTACCTCTTGCCCCTGATGAGCTTTGCGCAACTTATCAGTGAGTCCCTGCAAGATGTACGTCTGTTCGCTCAAGATTGGCTGATCTGCAATGTTGACTTTGGATTGAGACACGTCAGACCTGGTAGCGTTGGTGTCGGTGCTGTTCCAGCATTGTGACGATTCGTTGACGTTGTTCATCAGAGCTAAGTTGTTACAGTACTGGTACGGCAACTGCAGCCAGAACTGCTTGGTTTCTTTTACTTTCTGAAAGGTGTTACGAGTTTAGTAGTGAAATAGTAAACAAAACGGTTCAAGGTGACTTCCTCTCCGATCGCGACAGACGACGGTTGTGCTGATAACGACCGCCCTCAAAGATGGTACGTGGATGTCGTGGTCGGAGTGGAGTCCAAAAGGTGTAAGCCTAAAATGAAGTGTAATTTGAAATGAAGTTATGTTTGAATGAATATTGAAGTGAAATATGAGAGAACTGGCGGCTCCCGCGCCAGTAACCAGGCCGGATGTCAACGAGGTCGTCGTGTAAGTGTTTTTGTTAAAAGAAGAAGTGATTAAAAAAAATAAAGTGGCAGCATAGCTGCGCTCCCAGACGAAGCTTCTTTTCACTATGAACAGGAGGAATTCTATGAACAGAAGCAACGGACACAGAAAGTAGAGAGAGCGAGAAAACACTTCAAGAGGCAATTTTTTTAAAGAAAACTTTGTACATTTCGTTGGGTGCTCCAATTGTGATTAGATGTTCAGCTTTTTCGTCTCTATCTGTTATTTAAAAAACACATTAGTCTCATTTTAGAATGGAAGGTCTGTAGATAGTATCTCAGCTCGCAGAAATTTTGTTGTTTTTTGATTGCTTCTGGAACTAATCAAATACAGAATCATCGCGATGGAAGCTGAACAGTCTGAGATTTATAAAATGAGCTGTGATCACTGTGACCAGAAGTATATTGGTTAGACAAGACGAGCCATCAAAACACGTTTCAAATAGCACGCGACACATCTGATTTTGAAGACCAGAAAAAGACATTACTCGAAATTACTTAGACCGATGAGTGACACAAGACTTTTAGATGTTTTCGAAGGTATAGAAATAGCAAAGTGAATGTAACTATTTTGGCAAGACTAGGATATCCTGTGATTTAGTTCGAATTTTGTTCAAATCGTTCTCGTTGCGTAAAACTAGTAACTATCATCTGTAATTATTTTCTATGTTCATTTGAGAACATGTCGATAAGAAAGGTCAACATGTTCCTTGTGGGACAACCCAATACTCACTCTGAAGTTTTATAAAAATCACTTTAGTTGAGTGAAAACGATTTAAATAATTTGTTAGTAATTCTGAAACTATTTATAATTCTTGTTCTAGTTCTACAATGGAGATTCGTAGATTTTTCCTAATCAAATCAGTGAATGTCACCTCAAAGAAGCTCCACACCAAAATATCCCCCAGTTTATAATTATCCATAAGTTTACCGACATCCGAGATGTTTTGTTTACACAGGAGACTCTGTTTATTGTGGAAAGAAAAGCAGATGGGGCTATGAGGTGCTATAAAAGAAATCTTGTAAACAATCTCGGCCTAAATTGTTTTTTAAATCGATTAGTCCAGACAGACATATTCCTAGGTGATTAATAACCAAAGAAAAGTTTGAGAATTTAACAAATACAATGTCAAGGGGCCTAAATTGAATGTTTGCGTAGGTGTCGAAAACATAATGAGGATGAGCAGTTCAACAAATAAAGAACGTGAGAAAATAAACTAGTCAAAAATAGCTGAAGTGACTCTCACAGAAGAACACGCAAGTACCCCAAGTCTCTCTACGAAATATAACAGAAATTAGGTATAGGAATCTCTATAAAAAGGGCTGTCAAAAGTCTTGGAGCAAGTTTATACTTTGAATATTTTGAACATGTATATATACAAGGGTTTCACACAGGACAAGAGACAAAAAAGTTAATACAAAGTTCAAACACAAATGATCACTTTTTAGGTTATCAGCAAAGTAGCAGACTTGCCTAGAAGCTGGGTTTACTCCGGATAGATAAACCAAGAAGAAGAAGAAAAAAAAGAAGAAGAAGAAAAAAAAGAAGAAGAAGAACCTAAAATCTTTCAAACCTGTTTAATTTCGAAGATGATCTTCTCCAGAGGCGACTGATCTTCGTTGGTTGCCGGCGCCTTCTTGTGCTTCTTCTTCTTCGGCAGCTGGCTCGCCTCGAACTTGATTTCCATATCCGGATCGTCTTCGGTCGTCTCTTCGTTATCTGCCTCCCGTTTCGGTCGACTAAACGTCGGTTTTCCGCACAAGGTGTAGATCTTCTTCGAGACGTCTGCTCCGCTCTCCTGGAAGTTCATGATCGCCTCGGAGATTTTGATGTTGAGCGGCTCCACGACTATCTCGATGGCGTAAGGACCGAGGAGTCTGTCGCCGACTTTGTCGATGGCGTCTAAACATAAAAAAATTATGTAACAAGTAAGTTCTATTAGTTGGTGAAGTTGCGGTTTCGAATGTGGGAACAAATAGTGCAAAATGGCGCTTTGAAGATCATAACTGTTAGGAAGTAGGTTAAGGGTCGTCTCTGTTGTAGTCCAACACTTGTCTAGTGACATTTTTCGAAGAAAACCCACTTCATCGCACTTCTTTGCAAGGAAATAGGTAGTTTAGCACCAGGATCTCCAAGGGAGGTTGATTTGACGTCGTTTTCCTGCAGAGGTTTTATGAAAATCCCCTTTTTGACAGTAATGAGAGTTCTTCCACCTGCCAAATCAACCCTTCCATTTTTTATATCCCAAGATACGAATTTAATTCCAGATTCTGGCATAACGCTGCCTTGATAGATAGAATAGAAAACTCTGGCATGGCATGAATCTCCCATCGCCAACTGCAAGGAAATTCTGCAACCTTGAAACTTTATGTCATGTGGTTTACTATAATATCACATGACGATTAGATTCCAAACAGTGCATCACAAGTTGCATTCATCGACCTCCACACAGGACACTTCTTTCAACACTTGTAAACACAATTATAGTAGCCAAACTGCTACGATACAAAAATATCATTGATAAACAAGATCCCGAAGCCTCGAGTTTCGCAACAAGCAGCAACCTTACTTAGATTGTTGATACGATGAACAGGTGGAAAAAGACGCATTGTTTCAGAAGATAGCGACCTCTTTTAATATATATCCGGCACATCTTGACGTGACAACGAAATGAAACAGGCGTATGGTCTAACAGGGTTAAGCAGTCTGCCTAAATCGCCGTCGTTTCAGTGTAACGCATAATACATCATGTTGGGTTTTAATTTTTAAAGGGATTTGTTTCTAATTCACATATTGGCAACAGCACCTATATCAAGTTGAAATAATGTATACGTACCTAGATATTCTACTTTAAAAAAGGAAAATCATCTTTATAAATCAACAATTGAGGCAAAATATAAATTATAGTTCAATACCACCTCCACGAGCCACATAAATAACAGTTGTTTTGTTATTTATTTATATAGAGGAAGATAGGTTAGGTGCACAAACTGTCATATGTAGTGAATTATCGGTCAACTCAATCGGAAGAAATGGGGAATGGGAAATTGAGTTTTTTCATGAAAAGTACCAAAAGTCTACTGTCAAAAAAGTTGAGGCAATTTGAAATAAATTATGACAGCGTACGTAAGCCCTCTAGATGTTACATGAGAATCAATACGAAATTATGATTTCCACGTGAAAAAAAAACTCGGGTAGGTACCAAATTTCGTGCAAATAACTCATTTTTTGAAAAGTTATTTCTAAAAAACGAACAAGGAAATTAAATTTCAACACCCTGTATCTCCGAAATGAAGCATTTCCGGACACAAGTTTATATAGACTTACTTACAATGGGGAATGTTCCTCAATTTGGGTTGTTACGTCAAATGCAAGTTTGAACAAAATAAAGTTGAGTTCAATTCATGAGTTTTTCAAATTCACTTCGAAAAGTATTCAAACTGATGTTTCAAATGTTGGGTTTTAAGGGATTTGTTTCTAATTCACATATTGGCAACAGCGCCTAGAATGCTAGAATAAGAAGAATCATGTCAATAGTGTCAAATTAAGGCAAAATATAAATTATAGTTCAATACCACCTCCACAAGCCACATAAACAACAGTTGTTTTGTTATTTATTTATATAGAGGAAGATAGGTTAGGTGAACAGGTCATATGTCACAGAATGTCTCGGAACTCGGAACATTAGTAAACAGAACAGCAGACCTCTGAAATATGTCATCTTTGTTTGCCTCATACAGGTAACAGATTCATTGTCCTTTATTAGTTATAACCGATGTTGCCAAATGGTGAAATAGAGACGAATCCCTCTAAATGTTGAATGCATTGTTTCATTCCTCTTTTTCAAGTACTCAAATAATTTTTTAAAGAAAAAGCTTGAAATGATAAGTTTAAAATACGTTGTTTTAGAGCTCTTCTATGAAAACTACTTGATTTTCGTCAGGAGGAACATTCCCCATTCTAACTGAAGCTACTACTCACCAACAAAATTATCCCAGTACGGCGATAGCTCCATATGATACTTCAGGCACTCCTGCATGGTGCTCGTGCAGTAGAGCGAGCACGGCCCCAGGACTCCTCCTCCTTGACACGTCCCACAGTACCTCATCCTCGCGCTTTCGCGGAAGCACCCCTCTTCAATTCTCAGCGCGGTCAACCGCTCCGCAGCGTCCGCTCCCTTCACCAGCGACTTGTAGAACGTCCTGGTGGCCACGAACGACCTCCTCAGCTGCATGCCCAGCTTGTGGGGCACGTCGCCGAAAGGCTTCATCTCGGCCATGTGCGAGGAGACGCAGTCCAGGTAGGCGTCGTCAAAAGTGTACTGCGCGTTGATGACGGTGAACATGCGCTGGTAGAGGATGCCGAAGAAGGTGTCCATCGTGTCGGAGAGACGGACGGTGCCCTTCTTGTAGTACGTCTCCAGCTCGTCGAAGAAGTCGCTGAAGACGTCCGAGTTCTTCAGGTAGATCTTGCCGTAAGTGCGTTCGAACATCTCGTGGAACTCCCTCTTCGATTTCTTCATCATACTTTGGAACATGTCTGGAAGAAGAATTTACATTTCACCTTCACAAACGCTACGCTTATGTCAAATAAGACATAAGTCGAAGAGTAAACACATGAAGTCTTTTGTGCATATTGACTTTTGCAGATTTGCAGACCAGAACCTGCCATGAATTAACTTATCTGTTTTGCTTTCTCAAAAGGGTGTTTAGGAGATATGGCAGATTTTAAAAAAGTGGTAGATTTGGAAAAGGTTGAATAAACTCATTCAAATTGAGCATAATCCTCAAACCAACAAGTCTGACTCAGGCTACTTTTTTCCGAAACCTTGAATAGGTTTTTGTACCAATTAATCTGATATCATTCATAATGAAAACTGACCTGACGCACCACTAAAAGGCTAGTGACTAGTGGATTGAGCCCAATATATAAAATTGCAGGTTTATTATAACTTGCAACTATGCTCACAAGATCAAATAAGTATTCTTAGATTTTTACATATTGAGAGTGTATTCGATAACCAGGCTTCAACATCACTTATGTAGGTATCAAAGAGAAGAAGGATATATGTACGGGGATAAACTCTTGCCTAAAAAAAGCAGTAGTGAAAGGGACAGCAAGGGAGAGGTCTAGTTCTACTGTTATGGAACTTTGCACTGGTTGAGTTACTACACATCTTTTGAATAACAGTGAATATAAAAGCTAAGTCATCTTAGTCCAGGAACAACACCCTTCACAAAGTCATAGGTAGAAAGCAATAATTTCTTATTGAATGATTGATATCACGCTTTCTGGAAATAAAAAAGTATACCTCTACGTTCCTTTCCGAGACCACTGTTGTATGTCATTTAAACATCCCAGTTGCCCAAATATCCTCATCTCGTTAAAATCCAAAGTTACCCAGATATCTGTTCACAAATTTACATGCAGTTTGATGGAATTACCTAGTAGAAACTTGTCGTCAAAAAATAAAAGCCCTTGATTCCCTAACATAAGAAATACTACTCGTCCAGGAATCATGTCTACTGATCTGTGACCAGAATCCTACCTTGTCTATACCTGTACATATATTAGTGTACATAACCTTCATAATTTGTCGTATCATTATGATCGATTATTATATTTGACTTACCATCGAATTTCCTCGCTCTCGTGTCTAGTATCGACGATATTTTAGATATCGAACCCCTAATATATTTATCTACTGATAATTGATTTTGTTTGTATGCTTCTTTTTCTAATTCTTTCGTACAGCAGGATTCCCCGCACATGTCCCCTGTAACAAAATATATCGGAATTAGTATAGATACAGAGAAAACACAAAGGAAAATCATTTATCATTCATTACAAAAGTTAAACATGGAACTATGTACTTGTGATGCACTCCCTCTTCAAGAGGAAAAAGCAGTTCAATCTTCCTCTTGAAGATGATCACTTGGTGATCGAAACATGTGTCGAGGTGTTGAAAATAACGTTGTTGGTATAAAACTCCAGTCATTTTCTTGGAACTGTGTAATGGGCTGAGCAAAAATATACGTTACTAATGATTTATGTTGGGAAATAATTGATATACAAATATGAATTCAAAAACCCAAAGAAAACTAAAAATTTGGTCGAGGTGTATGCTATACAGATCAAAATGTTAAAAAACTCCGATTACAGTATGGTTGGTTAACAGTTAATGGAACTATATGATCCATCCTGCTCATAGAACTGAACAGGATCCACAGAACTCAAGCATTCTATTCATAGAAGCGCACATCAAATGACACTACTTGTCAATGTCAAGTCGACGTTTCACTGTGACACTTGACTTCGTGGTAGTGACAAAATATACTTCCAAATATCAAACTTTTATCAGCAGAGAAAACTCATCTGGAGTCATACTGATCGATAGTTTTTTTTTCATTATTTTTGCAAGATATTTTTTCGGTAATTCTGGAGATTCTCAATACGGCCCTGAACAGTGTCCAACTCGGCTATAGCGCCTTGATCAAAGCGAATCGGTTATTTAGTGAATAATATACAAGTCGAGCGAGTTTTCAGAAGCCGATGTATATAATGGAATATAGGTGTGTTCGCATAAGATCTTGCTGGTATCATCTCGAGAAAAATGTCGGCTTGCTCTCCCTGCGAAGCGCTAAAAATGACTTCGTTACTAATGACATATTGGCGCTGAGCCGAATATCAGATAAATGTACGGTGTGGAGAATGCACTTTTCTTCGATAAGGCCAAACTTATTCAATATAAACAGATTATAAGTAATACAAAATGAAATTATGAAAAACAACAATAATTAATTGGCGCTCCAGGGCGGTAAAAGATACAAACTAGCCTAGTATTCGTATATAAGGGTGTTACGATCCTTGACAATGAGGTACTTTAGGTAAGGGGAAATCAATGACCCTCCAATGACGTCACGGATTTCTTTGGGAGTGAAAAATTTCCAATTAGTATCGGTTAGCATTATTTGATTACGTTCGAACCATATCCTAAAAATACAATTATAAGATTGTTTGTGAAATGTCTTTCCTAATGTTTAAATTAATTAGTCATTAACTTAGTTATTAGGTAGATTGAAAATTCATATAATTTAAAGTCAAATAAATGAACACAAAACAAGTAACTATGCGTCCTGGACACAGAACACCTGTAGTTAGGGTGTTCTGTGTCCTGGAGTTTGCAGGTCTGTTCGTTTGTACAAAAAGTGTAACAAAGAATAACTCAAGTGACATATTCTCAAGAAATGTAATTTCGAGAGCTTGAAATGTGAAACAATATTAAATGAAAACATGCCCTGTCGTCTACAAGAAATCATAAAATGTTTTCATTCCGATGAAACCGTGAATTACGGTCCATCTGCCGTTACGGTACGCTGGCAACGTTATTTGATTTAGCTGATGAAATTAGTGAGCCGCCAAAGAACAATAAAGGCAAATATTGACGGTAGCAGATCTCTTGTAAAAGCACCGGCGCTCTTAATAAGTGAAAGATTAACAGAAAAACAAACGCCACGGGGGGATAAGATAAAGCCTTCATCGAAATGTGGCGTTATAAAAGGCGGTATCGTCTTCAATTCTCAAAGGACTGTGAAATGGCCGTTGAACGACCTCGGAGATAATTCTATTAATTCCCCTAAGAAATCGTCATCTGAATGTAAATAGTAACCCAGAGATTGTAAACATACAGATCCGTATCGGCAAAATAATAAGTTAACTAAAGTTGTATTGAATTGGCACCGAAAAACGACCGTTTATGAACACAAATGTACGAAAGAGTAAGTGAAAATCGACGAAATTATAAAAAAAATTCATAGTGTTTAGGTTTATCAAGCATTCATCAATTCGGCAACTCTGCTAATTGTGAAAAACTTGGGAGGTTATGTAAATCATGCACCTACGAGAATGTTGAACACTGAAAATATAATTTAAACAGTAGAAAATATATTTTATAGACTCATCAACGTTTCTCAAGTACCTATGACGTTCAGGTTATAGAACCCACTCTGTTGTATCGCTCTGTCGGCCACTCTGTTGTATTCCCGAATTAGCAAAACTGTTTTGCATCTGGCAGGCTGGATAGAAAAATCATCGGGTATCATGAGGACATGAAAGATAAATAAAAACTTGAGTTTAACATTTGGAGCATTTTGATATTGGACCATAATTTTTCATAAAAATATACGTGATGGGTAGTGTACCAGGGTGGTCCCAGAAGTACCTGACCTTATCTAGAGATGGCGGTAGTTGTTTGAAAAATATCACTGTATTAAAAGTACACAATGTATACAGCTTGAAGACCCTGAGTTGTTCAGTATTTGAGTGGATAGTGAACTCAAAAGGGAGTCCACCATGAAATAAATAAATAAAAAAGGTAAGATCTCGTTAGTCCTTAGCTCGCACAAGTTTCTCAACTTCTGGGAGTTGTCGTTCGTATGGGGGCGACAGCTGATTAATATATTTTAAATAGATTTTGTTTTAAACAGCCGCATGATCAAAATTAACGATTTGAAGTTTGAATTGCTATCTCATGCACCATATTCGCCTGATTTAGGCCCCTCGGATTATTGTCTGTTCTCAAACTTGAAAAGAAGTAAAGTTGGCAGTTAATGGCTATTTTGAGGAGCCATTGCCATCGAACTTATTGAATGTCACTGGGAAAAGTCTATAGAGCTTCAAAGAGATTATGTTGAAAAATAAATCCAGTTTTTTTCCGAAATTATCACGTACCATGGCAATCATCTCTGGAACTCCGGAAGCGTTGAGACCTTACGAAGAATTTGCATTCCACAAAGCGGTCAACCGCAGGCGATATCTCAAACGGCCGTGTACTCGATAAGAAGTTGGCAAAACCCTGCGAAATTTCTATATCGAGTTTCAGACATCTCCGGCATATATGGATAAAGCCGTAACTTTTAATTCTGCCTGGAGACGCCAATAAAGTCGCTGCGGGAAGAATGCAATCTCATTAAAACCAGCTTTTTCTTTTTTCGTTGTCGTTTTATTTTTTAACGGCATATTGCAACTTCTCGCGTCCCTCTTGCAGATACAAGGCGGCAGACAGAAAGGCTGATGACTCTCGAACATCGGCGAGTGTATGAAAGTTCTGTAACTGTTGATGAAATACATGCTAGTTTTGATTTATTTTTGCGGATCCTCATACAGAGTTTATTGTTTTTTATCCGTTATTGAATAAACTGTTTTCACCTAAGGGAGTTTTCATACATTCCAATACAAAGTTACAGACCATTTTTCAATACCATCAAAACATTTCTTTTACTTTCCAATGCCTAAGTAATGTTGACATTTTTGTGTTTGTTAACTATTAGACTGGAGAAATTATAGAAACATGTTCAAACAGGTGAATTGGCACATACAAAAAGTGAGGTTACACAAAATAAGCCACCAAAAACATGCAGTATTACGTCTCCTGTCAATAGTTTTTCCACACACATATTTGGAATAATATTCAACCAAGGTCGAATAGTTTGCAATTTTCAAGAGTTCGATTTGGCTAAACAAACACCAACCTTGTAAGAACAACTTCAAAGATATTAATAGAAGGCAAACGCATTAATCGGATTCCTTCATCAGCAATGTAGATTACCAGACGCGAATAATGATTATTAATATGTGGTGAGGGAATAAACTGACTTGCAAATATCGAGAATTCGTTTCCATCAACAAAGTTAGCATAAAGTATTGAAGTATAGTTTACTTCAAGGGTGTGATATGTATCGGGATTCGATTCATGAACAAATACTACTCTGTTCAAAAAATACAAGTGAATTTTAATTTTTCTCGAAATATATCTATTTATTCATCACTCTCTATGTTGTCCCCTTCAAAGGGGGACACCAACTTGTAGAAAAAAAAATAGTCCACTAGTTCATCGGATTCTCCAACTTCTTCAACTCTACCGAGGTAATAAAGCAAACATTTTTGAAATGTTTTCCAACGCTTACAATAAAAATTTGCATAAAAATCCGTAAAAATCATCCCGGGGGTGTCGTGCTTAGAAATAACCTGGCGCCACCGCCCCAAAATCTATTGTGACCGGGTAAAGAAACAAAACGGTTCGGCAATATATATCATTATATTAAATTTAGAGCCATAAACCATCCTCCGAATTATGTCGGACACTTTTCTACCTGTGATTTGCTATCGGGATCACACACTCTAAGCAAACCGAGATCGTCGCTCACTTTTGTTGGTTCGAGAAACCGATAAGAACTAATGAAAAGGTACCGCTCAATTATCGGTTTCCGAATTCCTTGTGAAGGCAGCGATTCTTCTGAAGGGGTGAATGCCTACCTGTAAAGACAATAATGGTTGTATACCGCTGTGAAAAAATAAAACACTTACATGTGACGCCCTTCTTATTGAATAATGAAAGGCCCCGTGAGTAAAGATTCATTACTAACGTTAGTCCTCAGTTTCTCGTTACAGAATTCTCTCGATGAGCCTGTGTTATTTGTGTTATTCTAGAATGATAATAGAGTCCATCTCTGTGTACAAACAATTATACTTTTATCTCATTCGATGATACAGAAGTACTCGATGAAACTCCCCGGAAAACAGCTTTCACACGGAGTTCAATTCATTTATTTGGAGACAAAATCCCTACTCAACTGTTCCTCCACTCCATATTGTGTCTACCCCATTTTTAGTCCACATCAGGACTCAACAAGGAGCTGGAAGAAATTGATATTCTAGAAATACTACCTCATAAAAACTACTACCTTGCTTTCATCAATATTCAACTGGATTACTTCATTTTTCTGTGGCTCTTAATGAAACATTTACTTGTCCTAATATACCTTTCATTTGAGATACTAAAATGAATATTTGCTGCAAATGGAGTATCATTAAAACGCCCCAAAAATGGGGGGATGACCATGACATTTTCAGGGAAATTTCCAATGGTTTTAAAGTCTAAATATGTCCTCATCACAAACTTGACGTGCTTTTGGATTTTTGAAGTTCTGTCTTGCCTAAGTGACTGATTATTCTATGGCATGCATGCCAAAACTCTTCTTCCCTTTTTGCATTGTTTATGTTTTGTCTCGAAAGCGCCGCCTCTAACCATAAGTTAACATAATCACTTTATTTTTATTGTCTGCTACAAGTCGATAAGGCGGGTCAAATCATGTTGTTTGAAAACAATTAGAAGAGGTTAGGGACCCTCGCCATTATCGTTATGTCGCAATAAAATCGATACTTTCGTTAGATGCGGCCTTGTCTATTTGGGATCTTTTGAGCCTTACGTGACTCTTTACGATTACGATCTCGGTTTGCGAAAAACTCCTTCGAGATGCATTCTATTTCAGTTAGCATATTACTACTATGTTAAAAAAGGGGTAAATTGAGTTTCGGAAAGGGAACAAAATCCACCGGAGCCATATCAGGTGAAAACGGTGGCTATTCGATAAGATGTATTGAGTTTTTAGCCAAATAATCGTTCACAATGCCTAGTCTTGTGAGATGGTGTTTTATCGTGTGTGAGATATCGATGATATTTCACAGAAACTTTGTTTTATTTAAATTGAAAGATAGGTGCAGTGTTAATTTTATTTGTATTCAGCTATTACTTATTATCAAGATTTTATGTTTAGATAGTAAGGCATATCTTTATAATTATCAATGAAAATCCGTTCCTGTTATTGTTATCCAGCGATGATTTATTTCAAAACGATTGATTGCAAGTTCTGTATTTTTTCATCAATGGCTTTGTTGTCTAGATAACAGTTACACCAGATGAGATATCCGTTGAATAAAAAATCCTAATCACTAATAACATTATCTATAAACAGTTGCACCCACAAACACTCTTGAATATTTTTAGAAACCGTTCCTAAACAATCCCAACGTTCTTAGGCAAGACTTTAAATTAAAATAAATGAATAAAAACCATTGTTTCAGTGACAGCGGGGCCGTAATGTCGTCGATGAATATTTATGAGTTTTCTTCAAGTAGGAATATTTGAATTTTAATATTCATTCATGCGAAGCGTTCAGATGAATAGTTACTCAAAACAAACAATGAACAGCACTGGAGGACATCGAACTGAGGATGGGAGATATACACGAAGATAAAAAATGTTTACCATCTGTTCAACATGCAGAGATGCAGGTGATGATTGTTTCTTAGAGGCATGTTAACAAAAACTGGCAGATATTCTGTGTGCGAAATTTCTACAGCAACCGAAATGTGTTTTTTCAGGGACTATGTGGCTAAAAATAACTATTTATCACTGGTAGGTATGTCGATGGCAAATATGAAAATATATCTTCGTAGTCATCGAGTTATTCTTTGCAGTTTGCTGTTACAGTTTTCATTATTGATAACAGTTTCACAATAGTTTTTTATTTTCATAGTTCTTATAACTGTTCACAGTTTTCTCTATGAATACGTTTTTTTTGGAGAGCATATGCTTTTTTTCTAAGTTGGTTACTCTTATATTTGTCATTAGTGTCAGCTGTCATCAGTAGATGATGTTTGTATTATCCATTTCTGAGTTTTATTTGTTGTTTGACTTCGTAATTCTAATTGTATTTATTTTATCATCCATATCACTAGATATTTTCTTTGCAACACATATATTTTTTCTGAGTTGGCTACTCTGTGTGTGTGTCATTAGTGTCAGTTGTCATATGTAGTTGAAGTTTATATAGTTCATATATTGGATAACGTTGAACAATTAACAATTCAGTTTTTGTAGCAGTTCTCTTCATCATCCCAACAACCAAAAATGTCAAACTTGTCCACCTTGTCCTCTTTCATTAATTCAATTATTACCAATGTTATCATTCATCAGTTTCTCAATTTTGAAATACATTTGTACCGTTCTTGGATGCTTATATTAACATCTCAGACTTGTTTTGAATATGTCTTCAGCCTCTTGTACCACAAAAAACTATTACAACAAAGCATTGTCGTCAATTCTAGCAATAATGTCTAACAAACTTAAACCATTACAAAATTTTTATGTTTGTTTTGAGGTTAAGGGGCGATAAAAAATAATCCTATCTAATTTATTACTGGAAATAATTTGACAGCCACTGATTGATAACGTCTCAATCCAAATTAGGAAGCATAGGGAGTTAGTTATCAATAAAGTTCGTTTTTATGGGGCCATTTGTTTTGACACGTGTGATTTGGAACAGCCATTTCGTATGATTTACACCTTCTTAGAGGGGAATATTTTTAGAATATTTTTCAATGACGTTTGATAGGCTGATCGTTCATTGTTCGTGTTTCTTTCTAGTTGTCGATTGGAATTGCAAATCGTGACGCGATAGTTGTTGTTCAGGGAATTGGTTCACGTGTTGTCTAGACTGAAAATACTATATCGATTTGGTAATTGATAAGCCTCTGAATGCTTTATACCGCTGTTCCGCTGTACCGGAGTTCTTCGAAAGTGCTTTAAACTCTATTCGTATTTTCTACGTTAATGGTATTCATTTTTGGATATTAATTCAGTTTTTGTTCAACACTGTTCATAACATTATAAAAACGTCGATACAATAAAAAAAACTGCAGTGGTAGTGATGCGGAACTGGATATATGACTTGTCGACCAAACCCACAAAATAAAAAAAGAAGAAGTGACCGACATCTAGGTTCCACAATCCGAATGTTAAACTCAAGGAAAACATTCCTTACTGCCAAACGAAACCAACTACCATTCATATGCTAGTTGTATCATTCATATATTGCCATTAGTTTTCAACTAATTTACCATTTTCATGAATCAGACTGCTTGACTTTCTGATTTTTCCCCTTTAATGAGCATCTGCGTGTACATTCAAATAAATATTCATGTTGTAATTTGAATCCTTGACTACTTTAACGAATCTATTTCGAAACTGTTCATGAAATTATAAAAACGTCAAAACAGTTGAAAGACTTCAACAAAAATGTTCAGTGGTAGTGATGAGGAACTGGATATATGGTTTATAGGTCAAACCCACAAAATAAAAAAGAAGAAGTGGCAAACATCTACGTTCCACAATTCGAATGTTAAACTCAAGGAAAACATTCCTTATTGTAAAACGAAACCAACTATCATCCTTACAATAAGTGTTCAATATTCTCAACATAATGACAGGTGACAAATATGATGACCGCTTGATTTGCCAAGTTGTCAAAGTATACCTCTAATGAGTGGGAAATTGCATACAGAACGTATACTTCAGATCATAGAACACTCAACAAAGATAAACTTACGAAAAGGGTTATTAGAGAAACTGTTTTTGAATGACAACAAAGGCGCGTGATAACATATTGCGTCATCGGTTATCTCCAAAAATACCTTCGTAAAGCTCACCAACAATTACCTGTGTCACCCGCCGTTCTTCCACTCGTAATGCCCTCTCGGTTGTTTGCCCAGGGGATTATCTCGGTAGGCGTCCTAGTATGCCTAATTTGTTATCGCGACTTTCTGGGAATGCCGGATTCCTCTGCAACGTGAACTCGACCGTCAATGGGTCGATGTCTGGCCATTGAATACCTTCCCCTTCCCAGTGAAAGGAATGCGAGGTGTCCGAGCTCACTGGCGCACCTTCAGCAAAATTAAGTGCTCGTTTTCGGTAGTTTCAATCTTTTGTTCGACATTCGGTCTGGCAATAAAAGACAGCTCCATTGTAATTTCGCTGTGCCTATTTTTCAACGGATGTTCAAATCGCTCACGCTTCGAAATTGAAATAACTTTCCTGTGTTATTCCTCAGGGTTCAATTTTGGGGCCATTTTTTGTATTGTGAGGGGACTTGTTGCCTAGTTAGCAAGAATAATTGAGGAAATCGCTGCATTGCTGAATGCAGAATCGTCTTATAGAAAATTTCATCAAGTTTCCTTAAGGAAAAGCGAATTATTTTTTATTTGCGAATGAGAAAAATGTCTCATTATTTTGAGAGAAAAATAGTTTAAACCCTTATTGAATGAATAAGCAGACTCTCTAGACATTGCCAAAGCAAGTAACGTTCCAGAACTTTTAAGAGATACCCAAGTTCTTGCTGAATTTCATTCGAAAATTGTAGTCAACCAAAACTTACGGAAAAGTTGGTTTTGAATTGATGTACTCCTAACGCCAGCACCCCCTGTATCTTTAGAGCCATCGCCATAGTTCGATAGCTTTGTGAAGTGTTCGCAAAATTATTTATTGCTCATTCGCCTAGCTTCCTACTAAAATAAGTAATCACATCACAAATCTTTGAATTTTCATTAGGTTATTCTTCACGGTTATTCATGCCATGTGTACTAGCTTTCCATCTCCAACCCACTGCTCTAGTGATTGGCAAACCCTTGGGATTAACGGTCTAGGATGATGTCTAGATATTTAACTTCCATATAAATACCAGAAGTCCTTTTTGAAGTTATCTTTCGTGTAACGGGGCTGGAAAAACAACTGCCAGGGACTTGAACTGCTGAAAAATAAAGTCTCTAGTCCGCATTTCATTTGTACATATGTATACCAACTGCAAAAGCGTCAAATTTTCTGCCCGAGCCAAATTCCCTTCCAGGAATTGGATGCCTATCAAAAAATACAGCTCTCTTTCTCATCTTCTGTGTAGCTATCGTCTGGTGTCCCAGATGCTACTATTACCTCAGTTTTTTCTTTAGAGATAATAGTTTTAACAAGTATTAAAGACCTAAAATGTGTTTGAAGTTGTATATCACTACTAGAGTATTTTTCAACAGTCCAAACGATCATATACATGGGCCATTCGACTTAGAATTGAAATAAAGATATGGCAATTCGCGATCCCTATCGCCTAGCTTAACCTCCGCCTCTGGGAACGCACCGGGCAGGTGTTAATTCGCCCGAGGGTGCAACATAACCCATCAATGTTATCTCTTCAATGCGTTCATTGTTCCCCAACAATGTCTTAATGCTGATACGGTTTTGTGTGTCCCACGAGAGATAATTATGCGCATTTTAAATTGGTATATCAATTAATAATTTCATGTGGTCGCAAGGGACGCGTTATTTATGACCCACCTGTGTGTTTGTGTGTGTTCTCCATGCACCACTACGTATATTAATGGCCCTTGTCAGACGAATGAGTTTATGGTATTTATGTTTGATTATGAGGATGAGTGTCACAAGGGAATGTTGTGGTGGTACCGTGTTTCCAAGTATATCATGGGAGAAAGTTTTTTGTGACCGTCAGGCATTTTTTATAAACTTGAAAAGTGGTGAAATTAGAGGTTTGATGTGTGCCTACTTCATGACAAGATTGAAGAGCTGTGGAATGAAAAGTTGGGTAGCTTTGATAATTTGAAGATTCTTACACTTTTATATGAAAATCCATAAGTCAACAGGCCAAAAATCACGACGATTTGGGGGGTTGGCTCGAAGTGTTGAGACAAATTGAATCTAGAAGTATATTATTAGTGAGTAGGTTTTTCTAAGGACATGACAGACATAAGAAGTAAAACTTACACAAGGCAGGGGCGTTTCCTCACTTTGAATATATTCCCTCATTTCAATTTATCAATGTATTTGAATCCTATATTTCTGAATGGCTTGTATATATATATATATATATATATATATATATATATATATATATATATATATATATATATATATATATATATATATACGTCCTATCAACCAACGCCTGGTCCTTCTTTTCGTTTTATATCAAGAAGGAAGCTGACCAAAGTTATGTGTTGCCTGGAAGTCTGTTCCGAATTTGGTTGCTTCTGATGAATCTAGGCATTCTGGATGCAGTTTATTTTGGTTCTCTTTCATAAGCATATATCCTATTTTGATCCAACCCAAATAGAAGAAGTAGAGACGTATCCACTATTTTTTACACGGACCGAGGCCCCACGTTGGGCGCCGCACACTGGATTGTTTTCAGACATAAGTCTCTCGTATGAGGCCCTATGGCCTCTATAATTGGAGTTTTAAGTCAAGTTACATTGGTCTGAATTGAGAAATTGCAAGCAAAAAATAAAATTCATCAAAAAAAATCAGCAAAGAATCTAAACGTCTGTCGATTGCTCTCATCATGCAAAGTATTTGCAAATATCGTAGTTAATCACGTGCCGACAATAAAAAGCGCCATTTTCAGAAAGGCGACGTTTCCGAGTCGACTTGAACCCGACAAAAAAGTCGCACGCTTTGTACAATCTGCATAAATCCGCGATAGCATCGCAGCGGCATTGATTATTTCAAGCGGGGCGTTGCGACATGCTTTCCGGCTTCATATTTTCCGAATACTCCTCGCAATAAAATCGTAATAATAGCATGTAAAACGGAGAGGTTATTAAATAAAATTGTACGAGTACATTGATATTAACGATTTAGTGGATTTTGTCACGCAAAGCAAGTCATTTCTATATAGTTCGGATGTAATAATTACCATTCAAACAATGTCTGGTCGCCCATCTAGACAATTCTCAATGTCTGTATAAAAATGTAACGTTTTTGAGTCACTTACAAGTGGTATACTTTTCACAGCAACTGATGAGAAACACCTTTGATAGAACTTCAATTAAAATAATACACTGAACTTCTACTGTAACACCCTTATATTCCAAACAGCAACCGACTAACGCAAAACATTCAACGAACTGTACTATCAAGGAGCAAACATTAATGAGTCAATAATAATTCCTATTTTCCCATCACATAACCTATAAATACTCAACCTGTCAAAAAGAACAATGTGTCGAAAATGTCTCATCGAATTCCTATTGACAGCCATCATTTGCCTCCATCGTTGCCGTCGACACTGATGCCAGTTCACACAAACAACCTGAGATGCTCATAAGGCTGATTGAATTGCTAATTTTGATGACTTTGAATGTATGGAAGCATTCAAATTAGAAAAATAGAAGCAAGATTTCTCCTATTTCCTATTTCTGTATCAGTAACACGTGTCGAGTAAAGAAACTGACATTAGTTGGACGTTTAACGGACATTTCAAGCCTCAAACTGGAATACAAACATACGTCCAGCATTTAACGGCAGAAAATCTAATTATTTTCGCCATTTCCGTTTCCACAGGGCCGACTGTAGTAATAGTTTTATACTCGGTTTATGATCGATTTTTATTGCAAAACCCGAGAGGCTCCAGTGTTGAATTACTCTTGACGAGTTCTTTTCCTGATTTTATAAATTACGAGAACTGAAATGTGAAAAAATTTCATTCAGTAATTTCTCACCTCGTAATTCGGACAAATTTGTTTCAACTACTCTGATTCAGACTCAGATTCGTTACAGAAGTTTGTTTCGTAGAACACAAGAAAAAAAAAAGCGAAATGGAGTATTCGAACCGCAACCAAAAATCGAATCGATAAAATTACAAAAAAAAAGAAACAAATATGAGAAACTAAGAGATGAACATGTTTCGATGGCCTCTTAATCTTTTTCATTACATTTTGATTCTTTGAAAGGAACTGTAAACAAAACGCAAAGAAACAAAGAATATTATTTTCAACACAGTACGTATTGTTGGCTTACAACTCCGTTTACAAGTTTGAACGTTCAACACTGTTTTTTTAGATCAAAACTTGTCCAATCACAAACAAATTCGATGTATTAATGCGAAACCTTCTTTCCCTTGCAATTATGCCTTGCGGTACGTTTATGATGGCTTACCCTGTTCTCATAAATATCAAACTAGCCCTAGACCTCCATCCATTCATTAGATTCATCAATAGAATCCAATTAAAACTTGATTGAGTCGAGTACTATCACATCTCGCAAGATAAAAAGCCAGCCTTTGACACTCCCTGTTTATCATTATTAATCCGTCTCGAGGCGATCCTGTCGCTTGGAAAGGGTTATCGATAAATGGGCATTCTTCCTATATTTTCTATCTAAAAGAAACGAATGAGCAGCTACACAAGTGAACGTCATCGAGTATGAATGGCCTTTGACTTGTGAAGAGCCACTTAAAAATCTTGAAAGCCGTTAAAAGGTAAGTGTAAGATCCAACCCTGAATTGGTAGCGCCGCGCCGTTCAGGTAAAGTGTCTGTCCTTGTCTGGTACAGAATCGGGGCAATGTTGTCAGATGCATATATTCTTAAACAGGGAGAAATTGTTGACAGAGTTGGCATTCCTTTTAGGCAAAGTGAAAAACGAAAGTCATAGATGTATCTCTGAAATCAAGAATGTAATTTATGAACAAAATTTAGTTGGGACTGTAAAACCTCCATAAATCACCGGACAGAAGGGAATAGTGTAACTGTGAGGCTCAAATTATATGAGAAAATGGAAGAAGGAACCAATATTCCGTCCGAACTCGATCAAAATATATCGCTGGAATAAATTGAGAGGACTAAGACAAGCGAAAGGCTCAATAATTATAGCCTAGCACCAAATAAACCTGAACAGTTTTGAGGCTCACTTCTATACGGGTAGATCGGATAGTAACGAAATTGCTACTAGCGCAGCTATGTCGTTGAAACTGTAGATTACTTGCTTCATGATCATGCATGAGACCCAACTTTCTTGAAAGGATAACAATATTGCCTTGCGACATCAATCACAAGGCATTGATTGATTAAAAACTGATCAAATTTATAAGAAACCTCAGATATTCCTAGGTTCGAATGGATTGAGGTTATGTATAAAATCTTCCAATAGAGACTTTCGAACTTTGACAATTGGCGAATTTAGCGACGCAACTCGGGCCTGCACCCGGACAAAATTCAACGATTTAAAAAAATTATTGATTGTAACCAGTGATTTATCGGAGTTAAGTAGAAGTTTGTTCTTTTTAAACTTGTATAAAGTTCTTCATTACTAATTTTTATTTTGCTAGATTTTAAACCACTTTCGGGTACAGAGATTGAAGACGCATATATGAAGATCTCTTGACAGTACTGCAGATTTTTTCAAGAAGTTAGGTTGGCAACATTTCTGAAGAGAAAAACAAATGGATATTACGTAAAAACGCATTCTGTGAAACCGTAGGCGCCTCCGTTGTTATTTCGTCTTGGTAGAGAGATCGTTTCAAGATATTCGTCGTTTATATCAAAGACTTCGAGACGGCCCCATTGATTTATTCTCGGTTCGTCGTTTGGCAACCCTGCCGACCGCTCATCGTGGGAGAGTGGTTTCGGAAAGGCATGCGAAGAATGCGAATGTTTTAACGCTACCTTATTAGTTGTTATCAATCGATCCCTGTATAAAAACCACCGGTCGTCCATGAAGATAGCCGTAAAGAAGAAATGCGGTATGCAAATTTTCGAAATTAATCGATTCGACGGCACAACGTAGGCGTTGAAAAGGTGCCGTCTATTTCGATTAGTCGATACCTTTCGGAGACTAGTAAATCATCGAGATGGTAATTTACGTTATCGTCTTCGCTGTCATTAACTCAGTGACTAAAGTGAAGGACAACGAATTGTAATTCGATCCGATTCAATAGTGCTTTAATACCTTTTGATCGGTAGCTAAAGCTGTTAATCAAAACCACAAAATCCACAATTCCAACACTTACGCAAGCAGATGGTTCAACTGTAACAAAAGCCATAGAAAAAGCATTTGCGTATTGATCAGTATTATTAATGAATTATACTTTTGTGTGAATCAAAATGGATATTTACGTTTTCTCTCCAGTTCAACGAAAAATGTACTAGATGACGGGGATAAACGTTTTGTTTCTACTACATTTATTTGATACACAAGTTTGTCTTCTTCTTCTTCTTTTTCTCAGCGAATCCAAAAACGTCCTCGTTTTCCGTTACCTAAAGAGGCGGCATGAAAAGACCCGACGCTGATTATCCGCGAGAACACCTACATATGTCGCGGTGTCAGCGGCCATAATCTCTTTCTTTGGCTCTTTAGAAATCCGTTTCTCGTTCGAGTACATCTCGAGCGGGCTGATAAACGCTCTCAGTAGGCTGCGTCTTGACTTTCATCAGCACGGCTTTAATTACTCTCACGACTCACGCTTTGCCTTCGTCGCGTCGTCGCTTCGCAATTGTTTAAAACTTTCGCATTCACATATCTCTGAGATACGGTAAAGTACACACGATGTGTGCGGATCTCTCTGGAGAAATCCGAAACGTACGGAATGTTTCGGAAATGGTCAACGAGAGTTCTCTTTTGAAAAGTTGTTGTTCTTTCCTTTGGCGTCAACCAGCACATTATAAATACAACGTTAGACCTCCTGGTTCCATTCCTCTAAACCCCGGGCTCCCAATTTTATTTGGCCATGGAACCCTAATGTATCATACACTTTTTGACGGAACCATAGCTGGTTGCGACTCGAACAAACTAGGCTTCATGTCCGACAGTTGAATTGCGAAGATCCGTAGCTACATCCAGTCTGTAGCATCTGAAGCAGAACTAAGGCAGCTCTTTCAACAGTTTCAGGGTATTCGCATCTCCGACAGAGGGCGCAGGAAACTCCTAGGATACTCCAGGGCCCCGTGGATCGCTATTCAGGAATCTAGGCTCTAGACTACTTTCGTGAATCTGTCAAGGCCCCGAGTGAGAGAATCTGGTACTTTTGAAGCTAGATGGGGGCGTTCCTAGATTAAAAGCAGAATATGCAAAGATGTAGTATATTAGAAATGTCATTTAAAGCTCAAAATGTTGAATGGAACTGAAAGATCACTCGTCAGATAAAGTATTTGACTTCGGGAGGAAGCTGAATTCATTTGGTCGTGTTTGACTAGGTGTGAGCCACAATAAACCCTTCGGGATTGCAGTGGAGAGTGGAATATACTTTGAACTTACCAATCTACCTTACTCTACAGGGTGTTGTAGAATGAAAAAACGAACGGGAGTGTTGTAAGTAGGTCGGGAAATTCATTGTTTCCAAGCGACAAGATGTTGAACTTTTTTTACAAACAATCCTATTCTCATGTTAATATTTGGCAATATAATTTTTAGTGGAAAGTAGTTCATTTAACCTTTAATTAGATACAATTATTGGGTACAGTGGCGGCTCGGGACAGGGTTCGGTGAAACATTCAAAAATAGAACTTGTTTATCCCTCAATTTGTTTTCGTAGCTCGTGTTATTTCCAGAAAAATCAGCTCTTAGCCAACACACTGTATAGATTTAATTTCGAGTTCGTTTTCATTTCACCAAACATTGCCACCATATTCAGCTAATGTGGGAACACTGAGATAATTCAATTTATAATGGTTCCTATAATTATTGAAGACTCATTATTAGATTAGAGAATTGCAGCCTGTCACTAGCCACCATTTATTCAATTACTACGATATTTTTTGCCGTAATTAGTCCAACTGTGAAGAAATCAACTATTAACTTCAATTACTTTCGAATAAAATCATCTAAACTGTATCTGAAAAGCTGTTTCACCTATTCAGGTCATTGTTATCAGATCATTTCAAAAGTTTTGTCGGTTTTTATGAATCTACTTCAAACTGTACCATCCCATTTGAATCGGCGAATTGGGATTCGATGAAGCAAACGAAGGCCGTCGTTGCCTGGTCCTGATTGGCGAACGCTCTAACGTGGAGCAGAATCGGACTTCTTTTGTCGGCCAAAACCTGCTGCTGCTGCTGACGCAGTTTGCGGTACACCGCTCTGCTGTGATGGTTTGGCCCGGTTACAGAAAGTTATAGTGACGTATAGTAGCCATTGTCTATTTTTGGTGGGTTTTCGCCTTTGGTAAGTGCCTGGGTTGCTCATAATTATCCAACCACTGTCCTGAACGTCTCCAGTTGTCGCAAAGGATCCGAACTCGGAGAAAACTTCAGAAAGAGCCTTAATACTTTACCAGGACTGTACTCGCGCGCTAAACGATTGATCTATGGCAAATTTATTTATTCACGAAAGATCACTGATCAAAGATATATAATTTCTGAGTGAATCATCTACACGTGTGAACGATTTATATCGATTCCAAGTAGCTTACATTTGGATTGATGGAATGAACCGAAAGCATATATTATTTAATGAATTCACCAGGCAGTTTAATTACGTATGCATTAGATGTAAATGATGCGTTTGATCGAGCCGCCGGACGAATTTGTCGATGACCTCTCAGGAAATGGCGAATCGAAAATGCGAAGGAACGTTCCAGAATTTCTATAAACAGCAAACAATACGCTCCCCCCGAGCTACAAGTGAAAAAAGCGTCTCCAATTGTGTTATATTTGGCGTCGCTTCGAACTGATTTGCATTTCGTGTATCAGCGATATACGGGGGTTGTTAAACTTATAAATTCAAGAGTGGAGACCTATTCAGGATGTAACTGAATAAGTGTAAAGCATTTAAGGAGGTGATTCCTCATCGAAAAAAAGATATATAAAGAAACTTCAACCATGGTGTAAACCAAATAAATTTCTGGCTAAGTGTCTTTTTGGTAGTACAAAACGTCAGGTTAATTTCAATATTGTAACTTTTTCAGTGCTGGTGAAAAAAATTGTTATACAAATTTTATGTACCCCCTTTAAGGGGCTGTATCTTAACAAGGGATGCTCCAATGAAATTTCTTTATATGAAAAATCCTGTCTTTTTTTCGATGAGGAATAACCTCCTTAAATGTTTTACACTTATTCAGTTACACCCTGTATAAATCGAGTTGCTCGTTTAGGGTTATTCATTTCGGGTTTTTAATTGAATAATTAATTGTCATGGCTTCCAACAAATTAATTTTCTTCCTTTATTACATGTGTGTAGGATTTTAAGAGAGACGAACGGACTTTCGTTTCGACGTCATAACCATATACCCATTATTCGTCGCCATTTATGACCTTTTCAAACAAATCTGCCCATGTATATACTGATTTGAGATCGGATATATCAAAGAACACGTTAATTTTTGTTTTATACATGCTTTCTTCATTTCAATCAAGAAACTGATGTCATTAGTCGCAGCCAAGGCCAACCCTGGCAAATTCGAATCTACATCGTAGAATGTGGGAAGTTCAATCTCAAGACAAGAATCACCCCGAGAGCTGCATGTGCAAGAGCAAGATGGCCCACAAATATGCAAGAATGCGTTCGATGGACGAGTGCAACTTTTCCTACAGGGTGATCCAATAAGAAGGACACCGACAGGAATTGTCAGTGAGAAAGTTACGGTTCTGGGGAAGTTTTCCCTGCATTTCTTCGGAATACATGTACTGTAGCTGTTTTTATAGAACTAGCAGAATTTAGAAATATTCCTTAAGAACGATGTGCCCTTCAATCGAAGCCGTTTTGCGTTTCTCCTGTATTTCGAGTTGGCTATGATATAAATAGACATGGTTTCATTTCGATTCTGTTAATCGCTTAAATTCACAGCACGAAACCACACGTCGTGGTTATTAGTAGGTAGATACTTATTCAGTTGAGTTGTCTCTCAACTCTTCAATGAATGCATCATCTTCCGGTCTATATAAGCTGTAAATTCGAACATCATCGATATACAAATTGATTTCAATGCTAAACGAACTGATTTCCTTTGTATTACTAATGAAAATCGTGAATACTCCACGCTGGTCCTAAAGTACCGCCCTGAGGAACACCACATTTGACCTGAGCTCATTTTACATTTAGATAGTTTACGAATAACTGAAGAACTTGACCCACAATCCATAACGACACCATTATTTCATAGAGAACCAAGTGGAGAATCTTCCTTCAGAAGAATCGAATAGAAAATGATAAACCAGGCGATGTCTTTTGCTAAGTCATTGATGGTTTTGATTTTTCTATAGATGTAGATTGTGGATATATTTTTGGGAAAGTTTTTGGCTTTCCACACTCCCATCTCCATACAAAAATTAATCTCTCCTAAACATACTGAATTCAGATCAATCGCTTGATGAAATTTCAACATAGATGATTCCAGTTCATACACAAAGCATCAGATGATAATTTTTTATAATCAAACATGAAGAAATCTTTTGGTTCGGTTCTAGATATGTATTCATATTGAACGAACCAATACTCGAGAAACTGGAAAACATGTTTTCCAGAAAGTTTTCCAAACAAATTTCTCATAACACCCACTCAGTATATAAACAACAACTAATCTTTCAAAGGGCGATTAGCAAGAATGTTTGAATATGCCTAGCCATAATATCTTCACTATAAACATCGGTATAGACATCTTCAAAGCTATCTCTGTTTATTTATCCACATAAACCGTTATTCGTATGTAGTTGCCTTTTTTGAAGTGACTGGATTTCAAGTTGGAAAATAAACGAGCTCAGCTTCCACTGAATTGTTTATTTCGATTTTGTCATTTTCGAATCGACATTGTTTATAATTACTTTGACGTTTTTTAACAGTTGAAAGAAATTTCGCTCGCCGTCGTTTCTGTATATTTGCTCGGTTTCTACGGTAAATCGTTGAAAGGTAACCGTTAATGACACTAACGATGGCTTCAAAATGTTTATTTGTCGAAAGGATGTCCTTCTTCATTAGATTGACTGAGATTATTGAAAAATACAGGGTAGGCAATTATAAACAAAAATCTCAAACCTTCTAAACGAGCGTGTCTAAACTCAATTTCAGCATAAATGGAAGAAAGGTGTAGCTACCGCTTTTGTAAATTAGTCCACTCGTTCAGAAAATAAGGAACTTTGATTGCCAAAAGTAAGGTTTCCAATAAATAAACAAGGACATGAATTTGGCAAGAATCATTACGATATTAATTGAGTAAACGCTGGAAACATCGTTCGCCAACCTCTATACAATTTTTATACCTCCCTTCCGCAAAAAAATCAAACGACTCAAGTCTGGTGAACGGAGAGGCCACTCAATTGCATCCTTTCTTTCCACCCATCGATGTCGACACTTATAATAATAGTACGTCTCTATTTACCATAAAAAGTACAACAGGCAAAAATAACGTTCGGTATAAAGGTGAATAGACAGAGTATCGGCCAAGGCTGTTTTTCAACTCGACCTGGAAAGAGCATTAATTAAATAACACTAACAAACTCTTTAGTCTTTTTTGAAGTTTTCAACTATATAAGATCTAAACTCTCAGGGTAGTTGTTTGAAATGTTTGGGTGCATTATACGAGAAGCAGAGGGTGAAGATGGAAGATTTATGTTTGGGGATGACTAAAACTGAAATGTATTGAAACTATCAACAGTTGAGAATGTTCGAAGCTTCTTCAATAAGTAATCAGGTTGACGATAGGTCAAAATTTCATGTGTTTGGTGAGTAGATGCAGTGTTTTAAGTGGAGTTGGTGAGCTCTCAGTTCTTAGGTCCAAACACCATTATCGCAGATTTATTACAATTGAGCTTATGTCAAAGATGACTTGAAGATCGTTATTAGTGTATATGAATCAGCAGATGCAGCATCAGGAGGCGGAAAAAATATAACTGTGTGTCAACTGCATAGTGATGTATATTGAATTTTCTGTAAACAGATGAAGATCACAGATATACAAGCTTAAAAGCAAGGGTCCAAGGATATAGCCTTGTGGCACTCCCTAGTCTTTCAACTGCCATGAAAGGAAATTTGAATGTTAACGCCAAAGACATACTTGTCGCATTTATGAAGATCAATAGATAATCTGCTCAAATATAGTACAGGGCGAACCGAAAAATTATAAATTCATGACAGTTCTCAAACAATTTCAAAATAAAAGTAACTCATTCACCGAAACTACTATCCCGGAAACCCAAACAGCTCACACAAGTACCAAACACCTCCGTTATCTTCGCCGACCGACCCCCCCGGCTTCAGAAAATATTTGGCTTTGCGTACTTTAATCGCAGCGGGCAAATTTCGGTCGCTCTCGATTCTTCTTTCATGAATAACTCCACAGCAACTTTCTATGGCGGAACAAATTCCTTTGTCCGTATTGTGAGAGCATCAAATATTGAAAACTGTTAAAGAAAGGCATAATGGGCCCTCGACGGTGCTCACATTGCCCTGTTTCAGGGGGCCCACCCGTGGCTACAAAGTAACGTTCCTTTTTTTTCGAATACGACAAACCGTTTCTATTGTACGCAGTCTGTACATTTTGATTGAAACGTCTCTAAATGTCCACGCTCGACCGAAGCTCTTTATCGATATTAATTCATTGTTGATTTTGCCGGGTCGTAAAAGGTCTAAGCCGATTAGAAGGCTCGACAAACTTTGGATTCGAGATGCCGACGTTCTTTCCAGGTAATATCGCCGTCTTCCGAAAATTCGAGTGCCCCTAATAAATACCTGAGATGCCTTATTAGTGAGAAGAGACCTCGGATTAACGGGATTACAGCGTGTCCCAAACACAAGCCTTGGCAGTGCAAAGAGAGAGAGAGAGAGAGACAAACACTGTTCTGTGCATCACATACCACGATCCTCTTTGACAGTATAAAGAATGTTTGAATACCTACAAACCACCAGGCAGATGTCTATTTTACTCTATTATACCTAAAAAGTATTCAAATTGATGTTTCAAATGTTGGGTTTCAATTTTTAAAAGGATTTGTTTCTAATTCACATATTGGCAACAGCGCCTATATCAAGTTGAAATAACTTATACGTACCTAGATATTCTACTTTAAAAAAGGAAAATTATCTGTATAAATCAACAATTAAGGCAAAATATAAATTATAGTTCAATACCACCTTCACAAGCCACATAAACAACAGTTGTTTTGTTGTTTATTTATATAGAGGAAGATAGGTTAGGTGCACAGAATGTCATATGTCACAGAATGTCTCGGAACTCGGAACATAAGTAAACAGAACAGCACGCCTCTGAAATATGTCATCTTTGTTTGTCTCATTCAGGTAACAGATTCATTGTCCTTTATTAGCTATAATCGATGTTGCCAAATAGTGAAATAGAAACGAATCCCTTTAAATGTTGAATGCATTATTTCATTCCTCTGTTTTAAGTATTTAAATAATTTTTTAAAGAAGAAGGTAGAAATGATAAGTTTTAAATGCGTTGTTTTAGAGCTCTTTTATGAAAACTACTTGATTTTCGTCAGGAGGAACTTTCCCCATTATAACGAATTCAACCATGTCACTGTTCACTACGTAAGTTTTCTGTTTGCCGCCCTTTTGCGGGAAAAACACTCAACAAGTAAAACATCGTTTCGAGACCAACTTATACCCGTGTACGGCAGTTAATAGAATCATAGACTGTGAATTGGTGTAATTCGAAATTATTGAAATCAAGCACTGTTTTCCATTTTGAATTTAATTCCATGTTTCCGTCTTCGCATTACGATAGGTTGCCTTTTATGTTTCGGGAGTTGGCAATCCTAGTGTCGCAATCTGACAACTGACAGCTCTATCGTAAAGTTGGACATTTTTGAGCTTATACGTACGTACTAAGAACGTTTCAACATACGCGCGCTATTTGTGTTGTTTACAGTAACTTAAAAGATTCATCTCGACCCAAAAATGGAATTAAATCGTGAACATTTTCGTGCGATTATTTTTTACAACTTTGGACGTGGATTATCTCAGCAACAATGCATGGATGAACTTAATTCAATTTTTTGGCGATGAAGCTCCATCCAAGAAATCAGGAAAACCAACCGCCGAAGACGGAACACTCTTCACCACGACAATGCGAGCTCTCACACATCGGCTCAAACAACTGCATTTTTGAGCACCCAAAACATCTATTTGATGAGGCATCCGCCGTATAGTCCTGACTTGGCACCGAATGACTTCTTTTAATTCCCACACGTGAAAAACAAACTGAGAGTTCAACGTTTTTCGACCCCTGAAATGCATGTTTTGGAGATACCTCAATCAGAGTGGCAAAAGTGCTTCGACAATTGGTTGAAACGCATGCAAAAGTGTATAGATCTTCATGGGAAATATTTTGAAAAACAATAAAGTGATTTTCGATGATTAATATTTGTTTTTGTTCTCTAATCCCGAAATATAAAAGGCAACCTTGTGCTAGTCGTCTGTTAGCTCAGTGGCCTTTAATCATCCATGGTCTAAAAATGCGTAGTTACTCCAACCATTATGAGGTTCCAGGGAATATTTAGGCTCAAGCATCATGTACTTACCTGCTTGCAATGAACGATGTGAATAGTGTCTGCCGTTGCTTGTTTTTGGAAATGGGGATTTTAGTCTTCGATCGATTCCGTGAGAGAAATCATAACCACTTTTTAGTAAGACTATTCTCAAACTAGCAACTAGCTCCCACTCTCTCTAGTTCAATGTAGATGTTTTTGGAGTATGAAAACAGGGCGAACTTGATCAGTTTTCCAAGTTTCTATTGTAGAATCAAAGTTTTCTTACCAGGAACTAAGATCCCACATAAACCATGTGTGTTTGGAACTGGACTTACCTGTAACAAAAAAAAAGGTTCAACCTGTAAACATAACAACCGAATTATAACTTCAATCACGTCAATTGTGCGCGACATTCCTTAGTGTCGACATTATTTGGGACACGGTGTAGTGAGACAGAGAAGTTCCAGCAAGTTCGAGCTTGAACCGTGAGGTTTCAACCCGTCTAGCTGGTCGCTGGTGAATTTAAGTAATGACCCTGCCTTTCGGTATGCCATGACTCATTGCAGAATACCTGCTCTCGGCCTATCCATTCACATATACCAAACCAGCTTGAGATTCGGAAATAATTCACGCAGAAAAGTTCGTTTCGACGACGTGACGGACGATGGATCGAAATTATTTCGTATACAGGGTGGCAAAGAAAAAGTTCCGATTAGTCATATTTTCCCAGCTTTATTCAAGTACTATTGAAGTACTGTTTTGAGAGATCCCAACATCTGAAACTGGTGTTTAAAGTGACAGTTTTTAATTTACTGCCGGATGTAAACGCGAGACAAGGTTGATGATGTGATGCGGGTGATAAATGTCTTCAGAAAATACGAAAGAGGCATCAAAATAGTGTGTTGGGAATAATTAATTCGATCTGAAGATCGGTGTGAAGATAATATCTTACTCCTCCAACTATGCCTTTTCAAAGCGTCAGACAATTTTATTTCAAATCCAAAGCTACCAAACTGAAATTTTTTCACATCCGCGCATTATTTTCTGAATGAGATTCTGCTGTGATTTCTTTAAATGTAATAAAACGGTAAAAGAGTGTTGGTATATCTTCGGCCAAAAATCACAATTCTCTCTCCCTTTCAAATCTGGAACGTTCAGTATAATTAGTACATAATCAAAGAGATCGTGTGGGGTAATTCAAATTTTCGAAGACATCGAAAAACCTGTTGTCATGCACTACTCTCACACTCTAAGACATGACTTCTCTGATCTACGAAACCGGTTGTGTGAAACATGTTCTTTGTAGCGACTCAGTACAGTCCTATTAGTTTGGCCGACATACTTTTTATCCAATCGTCAAACCTCATTTTGTAAATTCCAGACAATGCGTTGAAGAACTCTAGCAGTTTTGAAACAACCTTCATTTTCACTTTTTCGGAAATTGGTTTTATTATCCATTATGTTTGACGGATTACTGTTACTTATAGTTATTTACTGCATGTCTTGGAATCCAAATGAAATGACGAGACAAGTGTGCTGTCGTCAGCAAAGCAATATATTGGATTCTTGTTTTTTTCCAACAAGTCGTTGATATACAATTAAAGAGGGTTGGAGGCAATACGGATCCTTGGGGAACACCAACGTTGATGGTAAAAGTATACGAGAGATATCCATCGACGGCCACTTGTAGGGAACGCTCTGGTCTAGGAAAATTGTTCTCAATAGAATAATTTCACATCAGATATTCCAATATCACCCATCGAGTTTTCTTGGGAATTCAATTTAAAAAAATCAAGAGACAAATGATACATTTTTCGGGTGCTCAATGTAACATGCTTAGGTGAAAGGCTGTCTATCTATGTCTAGCCACTGTTAGCATTATATATAGCGTTGCTGCTAAAAAAAAACAAGTTTCCTGCCATATCACAGGCCTCTGTACATATATATCCTTGTGAGTTCTGATTGCTCTTCATCTAATATATACTGCGCCAAATGGAAATCACGAATTCACTGACGTCATTAACATAAATCATTAACAACAAACGTCTCAGTAGTGGTCCTTGCGTAACACCATATTTCACCAGCTGACTTAAGCAGAAGCAGTTTGTAAATTTCGAATGCATTCAGAAGCAGAGTAAAGGGGGTCTTTTGATTGGTTTCCGGGTTTTGGCGTGCCCTTCTTTGCTTACAGTCTCCAAACGTTTCAAGTGCAACGGCGGCAGTCATCTTCAGTAGCGTAGTCGAAGTACTCTTCTTGTATCAACTGAAACTGTTGTTGACAACTAAAACATTGACACCAACCGTAAAGGGTTTCAAAAATAATGCTTGCTGAGTAGGCAGATCGTCACCGAAACAAAACTAATACATATTGGAGACAGAGCGCCATGCCATCAAAATTCCACCCGCTACACCTCTAAATCATTCAAAACATCCATTATCCGCGTCTGGCGACAGCAGCCAGCGAGACGACTTGTGACTCCATGATAAGTTCTGGTCTCATTAGCGAGTGCAAACACGTCAGAAGCGTATCTCCGTGTACTGTTGCAGTCCCACCACCATTTCGGCGTTATCTTCGAAGAAACTTTAATATCTCATCTCGAAGAGCGTTACATGAACTTTTCTTCTTCTTCTTTCGCCGCAGGAATGCGGCTGAGTAGATATAGATGGGCGTATGAGATATTTACCTTGATGTTGACACTGTGATTCGTTTATTTGGTCTTCGGCTCGCTCTCGTGTGTATTTGTACGCATTTTCAGTTGCGTCTCATAGATAGAGTGGGAAGTGTTCCTATTACTTTCATGGATTGTTTGCGTAATTTTCGAGATTGTCAGTCGTGCCTCCCACGGAGCCTGGCCTCGCACGTAATCGTGTCAATCGCCTTGTTAGATCGCTCTGTACTGCAGTGTCAGCGAAACTTCACAATGTCAATATGTCAAGACGATTATGTCAGTTGTCAAGTATGTTACTGATAAGTCAAAAGCTCAATTATTCTCGAAGTTGAAACACAAAACCATACACTGTGACCCTACATTTTCCAATCACGTATCTAATCTTGAAATTAACATTGAAATTCGCCGCCTCTCTTCTAGCGTTACTTCTAAATTCTGACGAGACGTATAAGGAAGATGAAAATCAATAAACTCATATTCTCCTATTACTTCGAAATGTCTTCATCACAGACGGACATCTGCATTTTACATTGCACAATACGGAATCACAAATCAGTGAAATTAGTTTTTTACTGCCATCAATCTAGACGAGACGCGAAACGGTTTACAAACCGTACGTTCTCATCGAGTTCTTCGGAAAACATGTCATCATTCAAGAAGATTAATCACAGATACGTTTTTTTCCAGTCGCAGTCGTCTGATCAAACAGAAGACTATCCGATAGAGTTCCGTTCGCGGAGCAAACAGATAAATATTGATGATCCATCTGTCACTGATTGATTGATGTGCCAGCTTCACCTATAAGTAGGTAAATAAATATGTATTCCGTCCAATGTCAATATGTAATGATACTTAATCAGATAGCAGAGCGTTCTACGCTACGTTTTGTCGACTAGAGTGATTCAAAAGTCATCAATTCCGATAAATGAAAATGTGGTCCTTCGAGGCGGATTTCAATATTCAGGAATGTGGACGCAGGCATGCTTTTCAACACGATTCGCGCTTTATGATACTTCAAACAAAAGCCAATCAATGCGTTCAAACTTTTCGCAATAACCTCTCAAAGTAATCGTTTCATAATTCTCGAACGCGGTCTTCGGGCACGAAATCTCGTAACAGTATAATTCCCAAGTGGACTTTTTTTTTATTTTTCGTCTTCGAGAACAAACACTCGTAACTTCCAAGAGTATTCATCGAGGCGAGTTGAAAGTTGATAATTAAAATTCAAGAATCGCTTTATTGCCGGCTAATGCGCCAATACAATGGTCTCTTTGTGATTATCAACAATGCCAATTAGTGTCGGAGGTTATGATTTGTTATTGTAAGCAGTCGATGCGTGGTTTATACCGGGTTCGCAATAAATCTGGGGTCAAAAGTGTCTAAAGCACAGTCAACGGTAAGTTAATGGACAAATTTTATTCGTTTTCTCTGCCATAGAATGAATAGGATATCACTATTAGATCACAAGATCACTATTAGAATTAGACAGACACAACCATATAACTGTAGTCATCATCTACAGAATAGAACACATGTTTTTATTATCTGCTTCTTGTAAATTACGACTTCAACACTCAAAATTTCCAATTCAATCTCCAAATTACGAATTTAAACTCGAAATTTCGACTTTGGACGAAAAATTGTGAACCTGAACTTAAAATTTAGACCTTAATCGCGACTTCATACTCGAAATTACGACTTTGGACTCAAAATTACGGCTTTGGACTCAAAATTACGACTTTGAACTTGCAATCTCGACTTGAATCGACTTTAGTATCGAAATTTTGACTGTAATCCCGGCTTAAAACTCAAAATTACCACTTTGAACTGAAATTACAAATTTATAATCAAAATTTCGACCTCAATCTCGCCTTTTAACTCAAAATTACGACTTGGGACTAGGTATTACTACATGAATTTCGTCTTTAATTTAGAATATACGACTTTCGACTCAGAATAACGATTTTGGACTGAGAATTACGACTTCAATCTCGCCTTTAAACTCTAAATCACAACTTTTAAATCAAAATCACGACTTTGGACTCTGAATTACTACATAAATTTCGTCATTGATTTAGAAATTACGACTTCAACACTAGAAATTTATAATTTAATCTCCAAATTACGAATTTAAACTCGAAATTACGACATCGGACTTAAAATTACGACTTTGAACTCGAAAATTCGACTTTGTACTGAAAATTATGAATTTAAACTTGAAATTTCGAATTTAATCGCGACTTAAAACTCGAAATTATGACATTGGACTCGAAATTACGACATTGGACTCGAAATTACGACATTGGACTCAAAATTACGGCTTTGGACAGAACATTATACGACTTTGGACTCAAAATTACGACATTCAACTCGAAACTTCGACTTTAATTTCACCTTCAAACTCGACATTACGACTTTGGACTAAAAATTACGAATGTCATCTCGAAATTTCGATTTCGATCGCGATTTTAAACTCAAAATTAGGACTTTAGGATCAAAATTACGACTTTTAACTCAAAATTACGACTTTGGTGTCAAAATTACAAGTTTTTAACTCGAAATTTCGATTTCAATTGCGACTTCAAACTCGAAATTACGACTTTGGACTCAAAATTACGACTTTGGACTCAAAATTACGACTTTGAACTCAAAATTACGACTTTGGACTCAAAATTACGACTCTGAACTCGAAATTTCGACTTTAATCTCGACTTGAAACTCAAAATTACGACTTTGGTGTCAAAATTACAAGTTTTTAACTCGAAATTTCGATTTCAATTGCGACTTCAAACTCTAAATTACGACTTTGGGCTCAAAATTACGACTTTGGACTGAAAATTACGACTTTGCACTCAAAATTAAGAACTTTGAACTTGAAATTTCGACTTCAACCTCGACTTGAATCGACTTTAGTATCGAAATTTTGGCTTCAAACTGAAAATTACCACTTTGGACTGAAATTACAAATTTATAATCAAAATTTCGACTTCAATCTCGACTTCAAACTCTAAATTACGACTATGGATGCAAAATCACGACTTTTGACTCAGAATTAAGACTTTAATCTCGCTTTTAAACTCAAAATTACGACTTTGGACTCGAAATTACTACTTAATTCTCGTCTTTAATTTCGAAATTACGACTTTGGACTCAGAATCACGACTATAACCTCGCCTTTGAACTCAAAATGATGACTTTGGAGTAAAAATTACGACTTTGCAGTCAAAATTACGATTTTGGAGTCAAAATTACGACTTTGGAGTCAAAATTACGACTTTGGAGTCAAAATTACGACTTTGCAGTCAAAATTACGACACAACTCGAAATTTAGACTTAAATTTTGTTGTGGGGAATGAGAAGTCCCGAATTTATTTCAACTATTCACCCCTTAGACAGCCTCAGCTAAAATGCCTGATGTAGTTCTTCTCGACCATCAGAACAAGACAATATTCGTCGTGGAGTTTTCAGTTCCCGGCTAGACGAATATCTTCCAAAAAGAGCAGGGAAAACGGATGAAATATAGAAATTTTCCTCTCGAACTCCGCAAACTGTCCAAATCACCCTGTTGAGGTGGTTGTTATTCGCTCAACAACCCCGCACTGTCCGTACTGTATAATAGACAGGACGTATAATTATTTTCCCCAACGGTGCCCTCAAAACGTCGGTTTTCCTTTTCCGATCAGATCCAAACTATTTCCACAATTCCGACATGATCGGAAATTGAATTTGCTGGAGTGACAAGCGGACTGACGGACGCGTAAAAACAAACGAGACTGCGAAAACTCATTAAATTCCCAATTAAACAATCTCATTTCGACGGAAATCTGCGAGACGCCTTACGGAGAGCATTTTTCCAGCTTCGTCGGTTTTCCATTTCATTAGACTCCAATAACGCCTCCCTCAACATAAGGAAAACAATTTCATTCGATGTTCGGTCTTGCGAGAACGAATAACTCGTTATGTATGTCGTTTACAAAGTGTTGACGACACTTGACACTTGCGTATTTTGATAAAGAAATTGAATGAAAAAAAAAAGCATTTTTTGGAATTGTTAAAAAAGACAGGGAATAATTTACGAGGGTTGTCCCAGAAGTAGCTGAACCAACGAAGAGAACACTGAAAAATGTATTTTACACTGAAGTTTTTTCCAACGTATAAGAGATATATTGGGTCAGAGAGAGACAAGCAAAAAAAATCTACCCCATACACCTCCCTTTACAGAACCAAAACTACAACTAATGATGTTTCCCATTTATGTGCATAATATCAGAGTCTGGTCAAACAAGATACCAACAGTTAGAACGTACAGAGTGGTCCAACGAAGAGTATGCACCTTGCTTTTCTCCTTTTTTTGTAACTTAACGCAAAAATGCTCGGACAGGTCAATTTTGCTTTTGAGGGGGACACATTTTAGATGTATTTTTCTACCTGTGCCTTCAACCCCCTAGCGAGGGTGAGTAACAACCCTAAAATTTTAAATAGAAAGTGGGGTCGAGTGATATATCATTTGGAAGGGCATAAAATTATCTTTCCAATGATACCTAATTTGTTGTATTTACTTGAAAAGTTATAAAAAAAGCAAGAACATTTACTCGATATTTTTGGTGTTAATGAAAAT
The DNA here is from genome assembly GCF_025532065.1 of Leptinotarsa decemlineata. Classification (NCBI taxonomy): domain Eukaryota; kingdom Metazoa; phylum Arthropoda; class Insecta; order Coleoptera; family Chrysomelidae; genus Leptinotarsa; species Leptinotarsa decemlineata. The sequence goes on from NW_027412532.1 coordinate 260,944, forward strand.
GCGGAAAAAAACGGCATTTTTATCACTACTACATTCCTCAATTTCTCTCGTGCGTTTTTTGGTTCAAATAACAACAGCAGATAAGTGTACAAAAATAATTTAGGCAAACGTTCATTGAAACCTACGTTTTGATGTAAATTGGACCAAAAATAAATAGAAATGACTCATTTTACAATAAATTTTAAAGCTAGATAGGAATGAGTCATTTGTTGAAAACGGCTTGCTCTATTATAAATAGCTTGATAATGATATAACCACAAGCAACTTCTGGAATTCATGGATGTGATTCAGATTCTTTGACAAGCTGATGTAATCCGCAAAACAGGATATGATTAATAACCGTAGTCCACGTTTTCGTCAAACAATAAGTGAACTTCGATTAGTACATATAATGTTTTGTTACATTTGCAACAAGTTACTAAAAAACAAAGGAATCGATTCACACATTTAGTTGTTGAGGGCGGAGGAAAAATGACCACCACTAATCCTACCATTCTGGCTACGAAAAATTGATTGGAATACTTTCTAAGATTCTCAAACATTCTTGATTATTTCTTGAGAATTTTCTCCTCAAAAACTAACCTTTCAAAAAACCTTTCTCACCTCAGATATCCTGGTGTTTTCTACAACTTATTGCAGAAACTTTTCGTGACTATATAACATTACCTCAGCCTTGAAATTGTTTTCTTAAATAGTACTATTCTTGTTAGAGGGAGCCATTCTATTTTAAAAATTGGTTATGTGGTAACATAACAGTGCTGAAGTGAGACTTTGTTAGAGATTCTCAGAATGATATCATGTTGTGACCATGAATATTGGAGTTTGTGATAAACCTATCTAGGTTGCCATCTGCAAAGGTGAAGCCAAGAGACCTCTCCTAAAAAAATAGGTCTGCAACTGCCTGGAAAACCAATGTTGAATGGCACTTCTCCATTTTGATACAAAAAAAATTTGGGATCTTTCAAGACGGGGAAATAAAAAGCCAAAACATTTCTCTCTCAAAAAGCATAATAAACTCTTCTACACCATGTGAATATAGTAATTCTCACATTGGTTCTCATTTATTATTTCCATATTCAATTTCTTCTGCATCCCCCTCCAGACAAATACAAAGTAATAAACATCTCACAGCGGAAAGCAAAAAACGGAAAATAAAAGATAGTCTGCTACTTTGCCATTCAACAAACAAATTCGAACGGTGTCTCAAGCAGAGCTGGGTATGATTCAAGTGGATGTTTTTATTTGTTTATTCATCGAATGACATCTGTTCAGTGTTTCGGCTAATGAAGATTTTTATTATATATTTACGATGAAAGAGTAGCCTTCACTAGACTCGATGACACATCTACACGAAACAGGCGTGAACCAAATGGCACAACTTTCTAGTAGAAAATGCAGTCTTCCTTTATACTGTCGTCGTTTATAGCCTTTTCAAAGCCATTAGTGGTTGACAAAAGAGTTTGACAGATGTGCAAATCTAGATCTTCCTTCTTTTTGACAAATATTTGGCTTTATGTTGTTTTGGCATTCTTTTCCGCATATTTGGCATCTTCAACATTGCATACGAATCTCATCTTATTTATTGATGAAATTCTAGAAACTGATCTGGTCCTAGAGTGGTATTTTTAGTGGTTAGTGTTAGAACTGTCTCAGATGAAAAGATTAGGATAAATCTGCATGAAGAAGAGCTTCTCCCAGATCTGCATTTGTACTTCGATGAGGGAGTTGAGGTAATCACGATGCTTCTTATCAACTGAAGCACTAGAACTAGGACTTTATAACAAAAAGAAATTTCAGTACATTCAGTCTGATTAGTTTTACGTAAGTAAATCAGTTTAAATACTTGGTGTCTCATTTGTTGATAAAATTGACGAAATGGTACATTCGAATTTGTACCACAAACCAAAACACATCAAAGTGTTAACCCCTTTTCACTAACTTCCAATTCAATGAAAATAATCTTTTTATCCTCTTCTCTCGCCTCTTCTCGTTTTCGTTCAAGTTTTTTTCTTTCAATACATTATTACTCTTCATAAATTTTCTATATTCAGTTCATCTTCAGTTTCACCTAGAAGGGTCATTTCCTCATTTGGCTACACGAACTTGGGACCAAGCCTGAAAGGTCTTCATTTCTATTACTATACAGCGTGACTCACGGTCGATGGTAGGTTAGACGTTTCTGGAAAACGCAAAGCATGATTTTTCTGAAAATTTCACCTCTCACACTTCCTTACCTGTTCTATCGATCTAAAATATTTTCAGCATTGCGGCGTTGCCACTTCCATCAAAAAGTCCAAGCAACTTTATTTTTTTGAATGGAACACCCCGTATATTAATACATTTTTGGAATTGCTCTGGTGTTTTAATACTTTTTTGTTAATAATGTCCTATACCTATCTCTATCTGTTTTCGAGATAAAAAATAAATTGTGCTAAATATGGTCCAAAACATAGCCTTAATTGAAATTGAGTACATCAGTACTCTCAATTCATGAAATGTTGATATTTCGATGATAGTTTGGACAAACTCGAAATATTCAAATAACACCAAGAAATCGACTCCATATCATACAGGGCGTGCTAAAATTACTATTATTTCCATTGTGCATAAAAGTAGTCAAAAGTTCATTTTTTCAAATGAAACCCCCTGTATATTACTCGGTAAATTGAAAGATGGTGAAAAATGCTTCAAGATGATATATCATGTCCCTATACCTAAATCGTCAAGTTTTCTCAATAAAGTCGCTTTTTCTAGAAACATTATTTTTTTTTTAGAATTTGGATTTAGGTAGCAGTGGAATTATCAAGCTTATAACAGTTCGGTTACTTAAGTAATTTACAAAGAATTATCGACGGTGATTCGAATCATCTTCCAAAATGAATGCAAATATCGATTATTGAAACGAAGTTCTTATGAAATTATTTATAATACACATGAAAAAAGTGATCAAATCATTGTCAGAACGTGTAAAAAATTCAACCAAATATATCCTGAACTAACACCAATGAACGAGAGGAAGTTTGTAAGGTTACAAAATAATTTCCTTAACTATGGCTCAAAGTTTCCAGGGAACAACTGTACCAAAAATCAGTCATTTCTAGGTAAAAAGTAAGATTTTGTGGGCTAAAACATGTGAAAGTACAGACAATAACAGAATAGTATGATTCAAAATAACAAAATTGTAAACAAAATATCACATTTTCACAATAAATGCTGAAAATTTTGTCCATTACATTCTAAACACTTTAAAATGTTTTTTGTACGCGACTTGTGGTTGCTTTTTCAATTTCCTGGGGATCCAGATCTTCAATACTCCGCACTATTCGCCGTCGCAATTCTTCTTTGGTGGGCACTGGAGTACTGTATACCCTTTCTTTTAAAACACCCCATAAAAAAAGTCAAGTGTCGTGAGATCGGGTGATCTCGGTGGCCAATCCCACGGCCCTAAACGCCTAAACCAACGATCGTCGAAGAGTTCGTCAAGTTTCCTGGAAACTTCCTAGGTGGAATGAGCTGGCGCTCCGTCCAGTTGAAACCACGAATTCCTATATTCCTCTAAAGGCAAATTTTTAAGAAAATTGGTTACAGTCGTTCTTAATATTTGGAGATATCTCTCTTCCTTCCTTCTATTGAAAATACCATCCCTCGTAAATTTTGATTCGTCGCTCCAAAATATTTTTGACAAAAATTCCCGATCTTCCTGTGTATGAATCAAAAGGGATTCACAAAAATTCATTCTACGTTCGAAGTCTTCTGCTTTTAGAGCTTGAATTTTGGTAAATTTATACGGATGCATTCCGTGATTTTTCAAAATTCGTTGTACTGAAGCATGTGATACACCTAAATCTTTTTCTGCACTGCGAATGGAAGCTTCTGGATATGCATAAAAATATGCCAAAACGTTAACAGTATTGTCCTCATTTGAAGTAACAGGTTTTGGTAATGTTGAAGGCGCTTTTGACATGGAGCCATAGTTAAGGAAATCATTTTGTAATCTTACAAACTTCCTCTCGTTCATTGGTGTTAGTTCAGGATACATTTGGTTCAATTTTCTACACGTTCTGGCAATGATTTGATCACACTGTCCGTGTATAATAAATAATTTCATAAGAACTTCGTTTGAATAATCAATATTTGCATTCATTTTGGAAGATGATTCAAAACACCGTCAATAACTCTTTGTAAATTACTTATAAAAGTAACCGAACTGCTATAAGCTTGATAATTCCACTGCTACCTAAATCCAAATTCTAAAAAAAAATAATGTTTCTAGAAGAAGCGATTTTATTGAGAAAACTTGACGATTTAGGTATAGGGACACGATATATCATCTTGAAGCATTTTTCACCATCTTTCAATTTACCGTGTAATATACAGGGGGTTTCATTTGAAAAAATGAACTTTTGACTACTTTTATGCACAATGGAAATAATAGTAATTTTAGCACGCCCTGTATGATATGGAGTCGATTTCTTGGTGTTATTTGAATATTTCGAGTTTGTCCAAACTATCATCGAAATATCAACATTTCATGAATTGAGAGTAGTGATGTACTTAATTTCAATTAAGGCTATGTTTTGGACCATATTTAGCACAAATTTATTTTTTATCTCGAAAACAGATAGAGATAGGTATAGGACATTATTAACAAAAAAGTATTAAAATACCAGAGCAATTCCAAAAATGTATTAATATACGGGGTGTTCCATTAAAAAAAATAAAGTTGCTAGGACTTTTTGATGGAAGTGGCAATGCCGCAATGCTGAAAATATTTTAGATCGATAGAACAGGTAAGGAAATGTGAGTGGTGAAATTTTCAGAAAAATCATGCTTTGCGTTTTCCAGAAACGTCTAACCTACCATTGACCGTGAGTCACGCTGTATATCTCCCGTAATTTCTATCTCATCGGATACCTATTGTTACTAATTTTATACCCTCGATTAAGAATCTACACATCCACACAGAGTTCCCATCAAAGGATCGAATCCTTTCAAAGGGCACAATAGTATTTTTTCCTCCATTGAAATGAGCTCCCACAGCTAAATAAAGTTCGGCAATTGTAAGTCTTTCACAAGAGCCCTCACCGGAGATTTCATACAACAAAATGGTGAATAATCAATTACGGATGCTGTCAACTACCCCGGCAGCAGGGTGATGAATGAGGGTGTGAAATGACACACGCACAGGGGCGCCCCCTTCGCGAGAAGGGGTCTCCGAGGGATTCGTTTTGATCGAATGTTTGGCCAAGGATTGAGCTGCAAAAAGGGGTTTGATGCGTGTGCGATTCTATTCACAGCGCACTAACAATTGTTGTGTAAAAAATGGAAATCAAAATCTTATATAAGAAAGTCTACTAAACAATACACAAAAATAAGTATCCTCCAGTGTTCTCGAGGCAATAAAAACATCTATCCACATTATTTTAGTTTAATAAATTAATGCTAGAGTCTTATACTATATATCTAATCTGTAATGTACTACAAAAGATCATTAATAAAAGTGGTTTTATTAGTTAATTATTACTTTATATTGATTTATATTACCTCAAGCTTCATTAATAATTTTATGAATAACTTGTAACTTTGCTTTGTAACTTTGGAACTGCTACACCAATTGAAAGTAACTTGTGATACATTTATAATATTCCCTTTTCAATTCAAATGTTTCATATTGTTATTCAACTTTAATTTTCACCATTCTTGTCCCTCTTACAAAAAGAAACCATTGTTTCGAACGACACCATCGGAAATAACCATTATCTCCAATTAAATCCCTTATTGAGAATCTCTAGGGCTGCCCTTTCTTCCCACAAAGTTATAATTCTGACAAAGAAATTATGAAGCGCTGCGGGTAACAATTTCTTCGCACCCTCCGCACTCCTAGCTTCAACTGTCTCCACCCTTGTCTCGCACATCTGCCCGGGAAGTAGTTTTTTAAACGACGTAGGTGGAATGTAGATTTTTCAGGGGTGATAAATAATGGGAGACAAACATTTTGCCTCTTTCAGATACACAATGGGAGGAGATACGGTGTATTTCGGAATTTTTATTTGTATTGTCGAAACGGTCGTTTGGAATTTGAGATTCCGCTTTTCGATAAGCGGCTCTGACTCGTTTTTGGGACGCAAAAGTTCGGGTTTCAAAGGAGTTCGATTCTTTGTCGTCGACGGATTTGTCGCGTCATAATTCTTCATGACCTTGTTCGCGATGGTTCCAAATCGGGAATCGAACTAATTACTTTATAATCTGCCAAACGGAGGTGAATTTCTCACTGAGTAGAAATCATATTCACAATCCATTATACTTGTTAAAATAATTTATAAACGCGCCTTTTTTCTCCGCGGCTGGTGCCCCAGTTGGAATATTTATAAATCCTTTCTCATTGCAAATCTACCAGTACGAAGAAACAGAAAGCAATTCAAACTTACAACCAAGCTATAATATATGTTTAGCCCTTAAATCGCGTATTTTATCAAATATCCCGTTGCTCATCCTCATAGTATTCTCTTAATTGGCCATCGCCCTGGCTCTGGCTCAAATACGCCAGTGTAAAACCCATCGCCAAGAAATCAGATCCGAGTCGAATCTGTTTCCGTACCGATATTTGTTATTGTTAGCCGCACCGGCATCCCCCGAACGAATCCATCTTGCCATGAGCGGGGTAGTGAAACAAGAGAAACACACGCGCCCGTTTCCGTTTTCTAAAATTAGGTTGGCACGTGTTTCCATGGCCTGATGTTTATTTGGACTAACACCTCCGATGAAAATCGCCCGTCTAATTTGTGAGCTGGCCGACGAAGACGACGAAATTAGAGAAACATTTGCCGGAATGCTGCGAAAAATGCGATTCGTCTGTATTTTGTTGGCGTGGTTCTGTTTTGCATCGTTTATTTTCGATTCATAGTTATGATCAAGCTGTACTGGGATGTATGGAGTGGAACACAACTGAATGGAAAAGTCAACTGTATAAAATATTCATAGACATATTCTGATAGCACACATCAAGTGACAATGGCCAAATGTGGACAGATTTTCAAAATGTCTGCGAATAAAGAAGATATAGGCAAAAAAATAATTAGGGATTTTTTGGTTTTTCCTGTATATCTCCAGAACCAGAAGAGCTATATTCAATTTTTTCACATCATTGAATAGGTATCTGAAATACGCAACTTTGCCACAAATTAACCGACACTCTATCGTTTACGAGATTCCCATGTACAAAAACGAATTTGTTGTTATCGAGGATAATGCCCAGACATTTCAGTTCTCTTGCAAATGTAGGAGTTGAATCTACATTACCCTTCCTGGTGAAGGGGTCCATCTCAGTTTTGCTGGGGTTCACAGCTCCCTCTGGCACCTTCTATAAATATTGAGAATTTGATTAAGGTGTGGTTGTTTTCTCAACGTCAGACATGCAATTGTCCAGTTGTCGGGGTTGTAACCACCTAACCAACGATAGTTTTTGGACTGTGTTGGAAATGAAAGATGACAGCTTCTTCCAAGAGCGATATCAAGTTGGATTTTGCGATGTACCTACTCGAACGAGTTTGATTTCGTCTTTTTTCACAGTTCAGCTGACAATCGAGAAGGTACTGATAGGCGGTCAACAAAATATGTGATAGATATTTACTATTGAAAACAGTAATGATCTGAATGAAACAATTTAAACACATAATACATAGGACCACTATAAAATGCTTGAATAACCATATATAGTTTGAAAAACGCTGGCAGGCGATACTCCCACTGACAAAATCCCCCTCTCCGATAAAATTTGGGCATGCAGAGCTTGGGAAATGACAATTTTAACATTTACTCGCGATTCATTTCTTTTACGTATAACTTATCTTTTCAAACGTGATGTCCAACTATTTTAATAATCGCCCTGATAATTACGTAGTAATAAATAGCACCTCTGTCCCAACACTGGTTCTTGCGGTATTCACAAGGTTTCTGACATTTCTTCATCTCTACAATCCCGTAATATAGATATCACCATACACTTATCAGATGATGAAAAAATAAGCAATATCTTTTCTTGCATTATGTAGGTACTTTTTTAATTTAACAGGTGAACTATTAACATATACTTAAACCCAAACAAATACAATAAAATCACTTACCTATTATCTGTTGGATATTCAAAACAAGATTTGCTTTTGTAATACTTGAAATAACAGCAAAAATTCATACACATTTCTGAAGCAGTGAAAACCATTTTCTTAAATACCTTGAAATGTCACATTTCATAACTGTCACAATTTACGTTCGTATATTTACAAAGGCTACCGATTTGCTTATTCAATGAAATAAAGCTGTGAATGGGAATGGAAACATAAACAAATCTAAGCATATTATAGCGACATCGTTGCATTTCAGATACCAAAAAGTAAACATACAGTTTCATTCATTTTTAAACAATGCGAATTTTCACACGTTACATTCCAGAGTTAATTTGATATTTTCTTTTCCGTTCATCAAACATAACATAAATAAATGGTATACTAGGTCGATGGCAAAATAGTTTTTCAATCCGATAGTCATTTGCTTGCGAATCTCAATCTGACTTTTAATTCATAATTTGGCGATAATTAAGATAACCAGGAAAGTAAACTCACCCATTTGAGGCCTATCCAAAACTCTGGCCGATTGCAATTTCAGCACTTGCTCAATGTCCCTTTTGACTGAATCGCAACTCCGGTTTTCCGCCAGCGAAGCTCCGGAGCAGCCGGACCCACAAAGAGCCACCGTGATTACCAAAACTATACCCTGCACCCGACACATATTCCCGGAAACAGTCCTCCCGATCACAGCCATTACTTAATTTTCTAGCTAGATATGTATTAAATCGTGCGTTTCTATTTACTTCGGATTCATATCTAAGGCACTGAAACCGATTTCAGGTCCGATCACATTCCGGGTTGAGGAGACGACCTGACGAAGAACGGAGCACTGTTCGAATGTGAAACATGCGCATTCCTAGCGTGCGAACTGTTTTATTTTTTGGAGAGATACGACTCTCAGGCGGCATGCTGCGCTCCGACTACGCGCAAGCGCTTGTCTAACGCTACAGTGTTGCCGGTGTGCGAGTTATTTCTGCATAATCCCGTGGAATCCAAGTCACATCGGCAGGGCCGTATTCAGGGATATTTTCGGCCAACTTTGCCGAATATTCGGTGGAATGTTGCGATTTGGTGCATCGCAGAAAGCGTAGTAGTCGCGCGAACCATACGGTGGTCCAATTAGGATATTTTCGTTGACAAGCGAAGTTAACAGTTGTTTCATTCATTGACTTATTGTATTTCCCAAGTGATACTAACGGAATAAAGCAATTAATTACATAAAAATATTTTTATAATCCGGTATTCGGACGGATAGGCTCTAGTTATCAGGATTCGGTCGGAGAGTTACTGTACATCCGTTTAATTTCTAGTATATAAAGCCAAAAATGTATTGAATGTGGTTAGATGATGTATACCAAACAAAAAAATCAATTTCGAAAATTTCATACGGCTGCATTGGATGATAATTGTTATTACTAATTGCATATTTATCTTTGCTGTCACGTCCTAAACCTTTCCAAGGTTTTTGAGGATGAATAAATATTATTATCAATTAAATTCCAAATGCGGTAGCTGACGACGTATCACTATTGTTCAAAAGGTTTTTTTATTGTAAAGTTTCTACTACACAGTTGTTTCACAACCTATAAACTGCGGGTTTTTCATACCAGTAGGTTTAATTTAGTTCAAATATATCCTCAAATTAGGAACAGATGTCTAATGTTCCACCTACTGGAATATATACATTGCCGGTCATTGGACTTGGTATTCAGAATATGAAATACAATGTATTCATCGAATAACTAGTAAAGTAAATTATCTACAAGAACAATTTGTTCGGGCCTACGCTTTACGTTAGGACTGGACTGACACCAGTCAGAAAACAACTACACCACGAAGGGCGTTAGATATAGTTATCCAACGCCCTTCGCGGTATTGGCCAGAGGAGTAGTTGGTTTCTGACTGAACAAATTGTTCCTGTAGATGGCCATTGACATTTGTCAAAAGCACTGTCTCTGAATATAGGCACTTTTACAGGGGAAAGGCAACAAATTAAAAATAAGTTCAAGTTTAGAATGTCTGTTTTTTTCAATATCATTATCTCAACATTCAAGCACTGATGCAACAAAATATAGTACAGAAATCTAGGCAGTAGAATCAATCCAATGCCAATTTGGTTCTTCCCACGATCAGAACTGCCAAATCATTTTCTCGATCCATGCTTTCCATTCAAGACATGACTATGGCTGATCTAGTATATGTTCGATCGGATCGAGTAAGCATTTCACTTCATTCAACTGTGACACTGAAGTTATCCTGTCAATTTCGGCGCATATCCAATTCGACAAATGTAGTTTTTCTTCTTCCAAGTCAACGTCATCGCTTGTACTTCTCTGATTTTCCTTGTCATCTTCAAAAGTAACCAAATCTTCGATTTCATCTTCCATTGTAGCTTCTTCAATTATAACTATATTTTCACCTGAAATAATAAGTACTCATTCAATATTCAAATTCAAATCGTATACAGAATAACAGTTCAACAATTTACATGGATGTGACCGTTTCAGTCAAAATGTGAAGTGAGGACCCCATATATTCACGCCGGTAGCCAGGCCGGAGTGGCTTGGATAGCCACGTAAAGAGGACCGCGAATGTGAAGCTGAAAATCCGAAAGACTCCCGAGAAGGAGACGACTAACGAAAAAATGGAATGAAAAAATGCATGAAAAAACTAAAGGTTGGTAGCATTGTCTCGAATAAAATGTTAATTTTCTACCTTGCATCGAAACACTGTGGAGAAAGCTAGACATACTGTAAAACATATCTGTGTACGAATAGAAAAAGAAACAAACCTTCTTTCAGTTCCAGTTCTTCTATGATTTCTGTCGTTTCATCTTCTTTTTCACCTGATAATTGTTTTTCGTACCTGCATACTAAATGTATGTGCTTGCACATGTTACATCTGACGCTGGAATCGATGCACGTACACGAATACTGGTGCAGACATACATTACATTCCGGGCAAATAATTTTACAATCACATTCGAGCTTCTTCTGCTCGACGAAATACATTTCTTGCTTCGTGGACGAGGATACTTCCCAACCATTTTCCATTTTCGCCACCGAGTTCTGATCAAGTTTTTGGCTTTTATCGTGCCTCAACCTCAAGTCTTTCAATTTGCTGCTCAGTTTACCTTTACGTATCGTTGTCAATTGTTCAAGGAGTTTTTCCCGTACAAACTTCAGTATAGCGAAAATTGTTTTGTCTAGTTTCTTGCTACTGTTGCTTTTCAGGAAGATGTGCTTCATAGTGTGATGCATGCGTTCTACGTCCATGTTTGCGTCAAAGTTGCTGTTTAGACGATAACAGTAAGCCCAAGCTTCGACTTGATTGACGTAGTACGTTAAAAAATAGTTTCCAAACTCCAGCGTCTCCTTGTTTTCGAACATATTGTTCAAAAACGTCTCTAACATATTGGGAAACGCTTCTATATCTTCTTCTTGAAGTAATGCGTGTAACTGCTGGTAGACCGCTACCTAATAAATAATTTAATTACTAATAAATAGGCAAAAACAATTCGACAAACAAGCATTCGTTTTCATGAACAATTCGTGAGCAATAGGTGAACAATACAGTAGTTTTAATCATATTAGAGTGAAAACAATGGTCGTGAAGTCATTAACATTTGATATTGCAACGCCGTAAAACTCATTTACATTGTGTACTTTTCTTCTTCTTCCTGTATTCTTGTTTGTTCTGACTGTGCTTGCGACAAATAAAAAAAGAAATTGATACTGTCTCGGACATTCCTTCCATTTTTTACCATTTTCAGCAAGCCAAAACAACTGAAACATTGATTGCATAACAAAATAGTTCCCAACACGAAGGGTTCAATTTTGTAGAGATCTGATTATGTATTTTTTGCTGATATGACACAAATTTGAATAATACTTTTACTATTTGCCTAATCCAATTTTTGATAAAATAAAAATAGGTTTTGAAAACATGACCGATGATTGACGAAACAATTTCTATAACAATCAGTTCATTTGCTTGGAGTTCAATGGTGATGCCATATCGAATGGTTGGATTTGGAGCACATCTATTTATTTTGTGTTGGCTACCCTGTATTTCTGTCATTAATTAGTGTCAGTTGTCATGTGAATTTTTCATTACATTACGTCAACAAAACAATAACTGGAAAATGAATACAATGTAAACAACTATCAGAGAATAAACAAAAGCAATTTAACCAACGCACATCCACTTCAGTGTGGGCTCCACCTGTAGTAGCAACATAATCCTGGAACTCCTGGCTGGATAGCCCTGGTAGCTGAAGCCATTAATCGGAAAATAAGAAGAAGAAGCAATATTAACGATAAATACACAAGATAACCAACTTACAAAATCCACATCCGATAAAGCTGACTCTAATTTCGACTAAACATTACAAATAAGGGCATAATTTTTTGGATAAGAGAGGTTTTGGCTGTCTACTTCTCCATCTTCATACAAAAAAATTGTGCAAATATTCCAAAGTAGGAAGCCAAAACACTTGTTTTCCAAAAAGATCTGTCCCAATCATAAACACCTCTCAATTTATAATTTTTTTCATATTCTGCATTTTGTATATTGGACTTCTGCCAACTAAGTGAGTGTTTTAATCTACAGGGATATTTATCATACCTGCGTTTCCTTGGAAGCAATCTTTGCAAGATTTTTTCGCCATGTTCGGTCTACGTGCCAAGAGCAATAAAGCCTGCAAATTTTTGGGATATTAAATGGAAAAAATGCATACAAACATCTATACTTGAACATGACTGCAAGTTTTCGAATTATCCAGTATGATATTGTAAGATACTAGTTCTTTCTGTGTTTCGAGGTAAGGTATTTTGAGGATGAACTTACCTGTATTCAGGGGGTTCCATAACATTCACCCATGCTTTATAGAACGATTCTGGTATGTCTGACATGAAAACTTTCGTTGAAATTTTCGACTCTATACTCGCTTCGATACAAGAGAAGAACAAAACCATAACCTCTTCGTCTGTTCGATTGGAAATCATGAACGAACAGGGGAATCCCTCCCTCATTTCGTCAACTACCATCAAAGTTATCAGTTCGAATCCGTAGCTGTTCATTTCATGCGTTCCATCTACACAGATGCAGTCATTCCCGAATTTGCTGAGAATATCCCTCTGACCTTCCGTCATGAGAATCAAAACAAAGTCGTCTCCTTTTAAAAATGAATACTCTTCCGATACACAATCTTGAGGTTTGTAGAAAAGTATACAGTTACTATTCTGCAGTTTTTCTATCCATTCTTGCTCGCTTACGGACTCATCATTCTTTTGCCTGAGGGAAGTGTCGTTTAGATTGTACGTATGTTCGATATTATACAAATCTTTCCTAGTCAGCAGATGAATTCTCTCAAAGTTTGTATTGGACACGGAATCTCGAATCTCGTCAAGAATTACCGATAACGGAATCTTCGCAGCTAGCTTGCTGGCCAGTTCTTGCTTCACTTCATTGTCCAGAAGTAAATGGGCCAAGTCCGTGTCGTGTCCGACATGCGTTGAGATATATTCCACGCGGACTGTGTCATTCGCCTCTTGAGTAACGGCGATACTGGCTGGACAAAACGCATTTATTTTGTTTGAACCTTGGGACTTCAAACGTCTCTTTCCTTTTCCTTTGGCGGTATAGTTTCCAGACCTGTGGCATTCGTATACTATTTTAGTGGAATTTGTGGAATTCTGGCTAGCGCGGTTCTTTATGAATAATGACTTTGCTGTTTTTTCTTCCTCCGTTTTCCAAAGTAGAAACTCATCAAATGTATCGAACTGTCTAGTTTCAGGTTTGACGGTTATTTCATGTTTTTCTAGGAAATGCTTTATCAGCTTAGATTTGAATGTATCTTCGTATTTACATAAAGGACACTTCACTCGGTTGCGTCTACGATTGAGGACAATCTGCCTCTCGTGCACCCTTTTGTGAGAATTGAAATTATTAATTTTCGAAAACACCTTCGAACATACGGTACATTTGTAACTACAAAACTTTTTGGGGGGTAAATTGTCAATTTCATCTGAAATAAGTCGAACATGAAATAAATAAATAACTGATGTGATAAATTACCTGGATGAAACGTTTTCACATGCCTCTCCAAACTAGAATATTTTGTAAAAGTTTTTTTGCATGTATTGCAAACCTCTCTTTTATCAAACGTCTTTTTCGGTGCCATTTCAACCAATTTATCTAAAAAGTGAAATGAAAACGATTTAGCGTAAAAATCAAAAAACATAGATTTTTGTCTACTTCATCAGACGGAACACAGGAAGATTTTTAGAGGAAATTATTGAATTACCTGGATGAAATCTTTTTATGTGCCTTTCTAAGCTGCAGTATTTGGTAAAAGATTTATCACATTCATTACATACAGCTCCTGTTTTATAAATCTTTTTAGGTAACAATTCTTCCACTTTGTCTAAAAAGTACAAAAAAATTATATGATGTACTGGCCAGATGTGTTCCCAGATATCATAACACAGATATCAAGTACCTAACGTACCTGGATGAAATGTTTGGACATGCAGTTTCAAACTGGAATGTGTTGTATAAGTTGTTTCGCATAAATCACACTCTTTACTTTGCATACTTGAAACTCCAGTTCTGAATAAATATTGTGATATCATGAAAACAATAAATTCAAATTAGTCTAGGTTATATTCAGCGAAGTACTTCAAAAGGTGTACCTTAGTATGTTTAGCTCTTGTATTGTTGTTTGTAGTCAACATATTACTTTTATTTATGGTTGTCGGTGTTGTGAACACAACACATGAAACGAACTTCTTTCCGTAATCTGTGATCATGGAAAAGCTTTTCGAAGGCCACACCAGTGTTGCTCTGGAGTACACTGGGTATTACAGGTTCGCGTACTACGAAATGTCCAGGTAGCGTATAGTGTTGCCTGATAGGTTTTTCCATAGATAAAACTAGCAATCGCAATACTTGCGGTAAGTTTTTGGTGGAAAACACTGCAGCTTGTGTTATTTAGTTATATCCAGTGTCCCCTGTGTATATGTTTTATTACTTGTAGTAACTTCTTGCTAAGGTGTTTTATACAAAAAAAAACTTTTTCCTATTCAGTATGTACTCCAAACATACGTTACGGAATTGAATCAGATATTTTTCACAGGATTGCTACACATATAGTATAAGAATGAGGTAAAACTTCACTTACATGGAACACTGTCATCCTCCCGATGTTACGAAATAAGACACTTGCCTTATTGAATATTGCCTCTTAAGCATCAATCTGGATAAATTACGAATGAGTTAAATATAGTATTAAAGAATAGATATAGCTATTATAATTTACTGAAGGTGAACTAAAGTCACTGAAGTTTTCCTAGGGAATTCCTTTCAGAGTAACTCACAATAATAGATATGTGTACTAGTCCTTCATCATTTTGATAGACCATTGTTGCACTTTTCTTTCGTATTTATGCTATTATGTTGCATTTGAAGACAACAATAGCAAAAGCTACTTTTGAAAAATTAATTGATTCATTAAATGATATTGAAAGTGGAAACATATCAAATTTACACTCAATGGTCATGCGTCACTTTTTCTTCATTTACAGTGTTCTTCAACAATATCTGTAGTGATATTAGCTAGGTAACTAATACAACTGAATAATTAAAGGACAGTATATAAAATAGTAGTTCTACTAAACGAGATAAAAAGTGATAGTTTACTTCATTTACATGACCATGGTATGGTCATATTCATTCAAATAATGAAACAGGAATAAAGAGACACTGATTAAACATAATAAATTGATCGATGAATAACTTGGACATCGGAATGACTATCAGAAGCTAGCCTGCCTAATATAGATGTTTGTCTCAAGACGCTTTCTTTGCCATTGGGAGAAGTTTTTCGGTTAATTTCATAAATCAGCCAATTCTGTAAATGCATAATAGCTAATAATTTCCTTAGGTCACAAAGCTTGCGATAAAGTAACTATTCACATTTGATTTAAAATAATGGCAATAATATTCATTTTCAGAATGGTTTCAGTTCAATTTTTTCATTAAATACTTTGTGCGTATAGATTGAAATGTCATAAAACTGTAACAAAGCTATAATATATTCGATACGTTACAATATATATCCCCAAGTGTCATTCGAACGGTGCCAATGACGTACGAGAAGTGCTGAGTTGACTTAATAGATGCTGCCTCTAGACCCGACACCAGCCAGCGTCTGGAGACAAATGTCTACTTTGGGCTGACGACCTCATTGACAGTTTTGACACGTCGGTTTCGGCAGTTTCTTGGAGCGCACTGGTGCGAAATTCAAAACGTGTCCCAAGTTTAGAATTGTTTATTCTCTTAGAATTTTGTGATTTGAGGTAGATGTCATCACATTTTCTAGCACCACTGGTTGAATTGGGTGTGCATCACATGGAATTCCACAGCAGGAACGATCCTCCCAGCAGAGCTGCAACACTATCTTCTTGATCCACGCTTTTCCAGTAAAGTTGGTATCTTGGGAGTCGACTATGACGACCGATCTAGTAAATGTTCAACCGGTGCAAGGAGGCGTCTCACTTCGTTCAATTGTGACACAGAAGTTATTTTATCAATTTCGGCGCATATCCAATTGGATAAATGTAATTTTTCTTCCTCCAGATCAAAACCTTCATCATTATCATTACTCTGACTCTCCTCGACATCTACAAAACTGACCAAATCTTGGATTTCATTTTTGAGGGCAACTTCTTCAATGATGTTTTCACCTGAAATAAAGAATATGTATTCAACTTGGCTTCTACTCCCCATCCTGTGGTGGTGAATGTTGATGCTAAAAACATGTGAAATTGTTACTGAAAATGGAAGTTGAAAGTCACATTCGAAATCGCAAGTACATTCATTTGCAATATCAGGTTTTGTTGTTTTTTACCAATACTTGTGCTATATAAATTAATTTGATAAATTAACAATAAAATATGCTGTCTTTTTGAAAAATAAGGTGTAATTTTTTCTCAAAAATGTTTCATTCATTCATCGATTTGATGGGAATTGAATAGATTCAATACGATTGTGCAAGCTTTTTTCCAATCCTGAAAACAATTCTGATATGCACTTTTTGATGTCGCTGAGCTCTGTTAGCTATTCAGTTTTTATCTCCTCAATCGTTGCGAAACGCCGTCCTTTCATGGGTCTCTTCAATCTTGGGAACAGGAAATAGTCGCAGGGGGGCAAATCTGGTGAATACGGTGGCCCAAGCTATGCTTTCAATATTCACCTCATTTTTTGAACAGACCTAGTATTATTTGCGGTGATTTATGTTTTTATATTTATGTTATATTTCAATTATTTACATTTTTATTCAATTAGGACAAACTATTGTTTTCATTCATTATATATTTATTATGTAGTGCAATTTTCGATTCACCATATGTACAGTAAGTACCAAAAATGGTTAATGAAGGTAATAATAATAATTATTGTTGTTTTTCAAGTCAAAACGTGTTCCCCTGACATAAAAACTCGTTCTTAACCTTCCGGTACATTCTCAACGAACCATTTTATGTAATCTATTCTTGTGTACAATTAAAACACACCTTTACCTGATTCCATTTCATCTCCCAATTCTGTCACTTCCTCTTTCCCACTCAACAACTGTATTTCTTCTACGATTTCGCGCCCATCGTTGTCTTTTTTGCTCAACAATCCCTTTTCATATCTGCATACCAAGTGTATGTGCTTGCACATATTATACGCCATGCTCGAATCGATGCACGTACACGAATATTGGTGTAAACATGCGTCGTCACATTCCGGGCAGACGATTTTACAAGTACATTCGAGTTTTCTCTGCTCGACAAAGTACGTCTTTTGATTTAAGGATGACGAAACTTGCCAACCATCCTTTACTTTCATCACCGAGTTCAGGTCCAGCCTCTGGCTTTTATCGTGTCTCAAACGCAAATCCTTCAACTTGCTAGACAGTTTACTTATATTGATTGTCGTCATTTGTTCGAGAAGTTTCTTCCTCACGAACTTCAGCATGTCAGTAACGCTTTTCTCAAGTTTATTATTTTTGGTACTGCTCTTGAAATATATATGCTTCAGAGTGTGATGCATGCGTTCCACGTTCATATTTGCATCAAAGTCGCTGTTGATTCGATAACAATTAGCCCAAGCTGCGACTTTATCGACGTAGTTCGCTAAAAAATAGTTCCCAAATTCCAGCGTCTCGTCATCCTCGAACGTGCTGTTCAAAAATGTCTCCAACATAACAGGAAATACCTTTATATCTACTTCTTCGAGTAAAGAACGGAGATGCTGGTATACTATCGCCTGAAAATTATTCAATCATCAGTAAATTCATAAAGATAACATAATACATAACATGCGACTATTATTCTACTAATTTATTTATAATAATACTTTACACCAACATAAACCGTTGTAAACATAAGCTTGTACAGTAGTTATTTCACCAAACTACATCCATTCAACAAATAAAGCAACCCAAACAAAGATAGATGCATGATCACCAAGCACATTTGCATCTGGTGGGTGAAATAAACAAGTCTCGTTACGCTGGCCAATCAGATTCAACTGCAATCGGCTGGCGGAATTCATCGTTAAGTGTCGAAGTGGTCAGTTACGTTTTAACGCATGAGGTGTGTATATATAAGTTGTATATTCAAGTTGAACTACAAGGAGTCTACAGTCGACTTGTATAAACGGAAAGAAAACGATTAGATTTGTAAATTTGACTTTCAAAATCAATGGTGACCAACACAACCATATTGTTTGTATAGAAATATTATCTCATGAGTGCATTTATGTTCATTTTGATAGTCATATTCAAACACACGCCTGCGCTAAGGCGTTCTAACCGTATGAAAGAACAAACAAGGAGATAAAACGTTAAGTTTGAGTAGAGCCATGAATATGAAAGCACGGCCTGCTTTCGAAAGCGCTCGCATATATTAATTAGAAGTTATTTGTTGTTAGTTTTTGAATTATTGTTTTTTTCCTGCTATAAACACTAAGTTTCTTGGGGGAAAATATTATTATTATTATGTATTATGGTCATAACATACTTGCGTTTCTTCAGAGGTGATCTTTGCCAGATTTTCTCGCCATGCTCGGGCCACATGCCAAGAGCAGTAAAGCCTGCAAAATGTTGGAATTTCAAATTAGAAGAAACAAATAAGTGAAGGATATTAGGTCAGGCCTTAGCAACATTTAAGTCGGGTTGAAAACAGTCGGAAATGTACTCATTATATCACTTGACGTTTTTTTTTAAATCGTGAGTATTGAAAAAAAACTTGTCAAAAAATTATTGAACAATTTTTCATGATCTACAAATGTTTTATAATTCACTTCATTGTCAGATGATTTCATAATATTGCTTCCCAGAACCAATCAAAGGCGATTCATCAGTAAATGAGACACATTTATTGTGGTGTCGCATAAATACAATAAGCTATAAGCTTCAAACAATTTGGATTTCAGTCAAACAAAAATACTCACGATGCCATATTTTCATGCTTATATGAAGTGTATAGTAACATTAATAGACGGAATATTACAGCGGCAGTCTTTTGCGACTTCTCTAAAGCATTTGACTGTGTTAATCACGAAATTCTGCTCAGGAAACTCTATCTCTATGGTATTGAAGGTATTACTCATAAATGGTTTGCTTCTTATCTATCAGGTAGAAGTAAAAGGATTAAATATACAACAGTATCTGATTTTTCTAACATATCTAACGGAGTACCACAAGGATCAGTACTGGGACCTACCCTATTTCTACTCTATATCAATGACTTGACTACCATTGATATTGAGGGTAAATTTACTTCATTCGCCGATGACACTACAATATTAAGGCGCAATACCAGCACAAATGATCTATATAATGCCATCAGCTCTGATATTTCCAAACTTTCAGATTGGTGTGAGGCAAATTTACTAGCTTTCAATGTCTCAAAAACTAAAGTTTTATCCTTTAATGGCATTGTTGATAATATTCCTCTAGCCTCGAATTCGAATGTGATTGAGAACACGTCATGCAGCAAATTTCTTGGGTTATTAATTGAAATTTGAGGACCACATAATATCTCTTAACAAAAAACTTTCATCTGGATGTTATGCTGTGAAAATAACTTCTAACGAACTAGGACTAACTGCAGCTAAAACTGTCTATTATTCATTAGTAGAATCACATTTAAGATATGGGATACCTTTCTGGGGGGGTAAGTAATCAAACTCGACTGGAGTCGATTTTTATTCTGCAGAAAAGGTCATTAGGATTTCTCTGTAGAGCCAGGCAGCGAGATTCTTGTTGGCCTTTGTAGCAAACAAAATTTTATCACTGTATGCTCTATTCATTTTAGAAACAGTTTGTTTAGTGCATAAACATAGAACTGAACTTCCCTCTATTGTCTCTCGTTATACCACACGCCAGACCCCAAATTTAAGTCTTCCCATACCTAACACTACTTTAATTAAAAATTTTATATTGTATAATGGTCTCAAGATGTATAGTCATCTTCCAATCTACCTAAAATGCATAATAATCTGTAGTGAATTTCGAAAATATACAAAGGATTGTCTTATCATATTTTATACACATTTCTCTCTATACATTTTTATTTTTTAAATTATTTTTGTGTTTGTAAATGTATGTGTGTATATATGTGTATATACATGTGTATATATGTGTATGTGTGTATATACACACATCGGAAAAGTCTAGGGATATTTTTATAACATACTAAATATCATAAAAATGAATGCATGAGGTCGTTTAATTTCGATTAAATTGGTACACTCGACCACCCTGTAGATTTCTATGGGTTGAACAAAGCCTGCAAAAACGGTAACTAATCTTTTATCAAGTTTTTTACAAACTGGAGGTTTTCGGCTAAAATGAATAATCTGAAAGTGTCGAGTTTGTACATTCTATGCAGTTCTTGCTCAGCAATTAAACTGAAAATATTGTGCTTTAACATGGAACGCCATCATTTACCATTGGCTAAGATAAATAGAGCTGTAGGGCTTCTTCAAGGTGGCATGCGACAAAATGATGTAGCTCTTCGTTTGGGGGTCTCCCAAAGTGTTATCAGTCGATTGTGGCGGCGTTTCCGTGAAACTGGCAGTCCAGCCGAACAACATCCAGGGCGAGGACGCGCTACAACTGCAGTTCAAGACCGATTTTTGGTCTTTATCGCAAGAAGACAACCGAAAATCACAGCACCTGAGTTGGTTAACATGTTGCAGCAGACGCACCAGGTAACCATTGGTCGTGATACTGTCAGAAATCGACTGCATGAAGCAAATCTCCACAACAGAAGGCCACTTAGATGTCCACCTTTGTCGAGAGGCAATCGCGGTAGAAGATTAGAGTGGTGTTAAGAACATCAAAACTGGGATGCAAATGATTGGGCCACAGTTTTGTTTACAGACGAATCCAGATTTGGATTTCATCCAGATTCTCGTCGAGTAAGACTGTGGAAACGACCTGGACAGTACCTCGACACCATTCTTCTACCTATCGTCCGTCCGTTTGCTGGTGCTGTTGGTGAAAACTTCCACCTAATGCACGATAATGCTCGTCCACATGTCGCAAGTCTAGTGACTGACTGGCTCACCAACGAAGGAGTTGATGTATTGCCATGGCCAGCACAATCACCGGACCTGAATCCCATCGAGCATGTGTGGGACATGCTTCAACGTATAATTACTCCGCATATGGGGAACATTCACACAACGTTTCAATTGAGAGAGCTTTAAATCGCTGAATGGGCAAATGTACCTCAACAAGACATTGACAATCTCATTTTGTCGATGCACGATAGATGTAGGGCCGTAATAAACCAGCGTGGAGGCCATACTTTGTACTGATTCCAATTTTTTTTGTATTATGATTTTTTTTCGGGGTGCCAAAGAGCCATATTTTTTTTTAGTTTTGCTTATATGCGCACTCATTATTTTTGACCATTTAATAAATTTTGTTGTAAGTTACATTCGTTTAATAATCACCCGTGAACTTTTTTTTCCCTAAAGCGATCTAAAAAAAAATTATTGCCATTTTTAAAAATATCCCTAGACTTTTCCGATGTGTGTACATACATATATATGTTTATATATTCATATATATTATATATTATTCGATTATATTTGTTTATACTGCATTTATATAGTATATAATCCAATGTTTTTCAGAAAATGCGACTTTTATGACAGGACTAGATATTTTTATCAATCTACTAGCTTATATTCTGATTTCATGCACTTGACTATGTTTTTTCTTTCTCAAAATGTTCACCAAAGCTTTGTCAATAAGAACTTTTCTTTGGACAATAAAGCATATTCATTATTATTATTATTAAATTATGAAAAGTAGCGTCCCGAGAACAGAACCTTGGGATACCCCGTGAGCTTCATTCAGGGGTATTATCACCAAATGAGACTCGTTGGTGGGGCAGCGTCATTTACGCTCTAATTAATGATATTCCAGTTCCTCTAAACCGTAGTATGATACATTTTCGAGAAGAATATTGAGATGTTAAGTGAAAAAAAATGAATAAAAAAATATATTTTTTATACTTCCCATAGTTTGAACGTGACAGTGTTACCATCGAAACTCACCTGTATTCTGGGGGAGCCATGATTCTCACCCATGCATCATAAAACAGTTCCTGTATATCTGACATGAAGAATTTCGGTGAAACTTTCGCTTCCATGTTCGTTTCAATACAAGCGTAAAACAAAGACATAACCTCTTCGTCTATTCTGCTGGAAATCATGAAAGAACAGGGGAATCCCTCCCTCATTTCGTCAACTACCATCAAAGTTACCAGTTCGAATCCGTAACTGTTCGATTCGTGTGTTCTGTCTACGCAGACGCAGTCATTCCCGAATTTTCCAAGGATATCCTTCTGGCCCTCCGTCATTAGAATCAAAACAAAGTCGTCTCCTTTCAAAAACTGATACTCTTCCGATACATAACCCTGAGGTTTGTGGAAAAGTACGCAATTACTCTTCTGCAGCTCTTCTATCCAGTCGTGCTCGTTTACGGACTCATCAGACTTTTGCCTGATGGAAGTGGAGTTCAGATTGTACGCGTTTTCGATATTGTACAAGTCTTTCCTAGTCAAGAGATGTATTCTTTTGAAGTTTGTGTTAGTAACAGAGTCTTGAATCTCTTCTAGAATATTAGACAACGGAACCTTCGCAGCAATTTTCTTGGCAAGCTCTTGCTTCGCTTCCTCGTCTAGTAACAAATGAGCCAAATCGCTCCCGTGCCCGACATGCGTCGAGATATATTCCACGCGCACTGTATCATCCGCCTCTTGAGTGAGGACGATACTGGCCGGGCAGAAGGCGTTTATTTTGTTCGAGCCTTGGGACTTCAACCGCCTCTGACCTTTTCCTTTGGGAACATATTTTCCAGACCTGTGGCACGCGTACACGTACTTTTTACGGTTCGAATGGATCTGCGAGCCGCGATTCTTTATGAATAACGACCTTGTTTTTTCTTCTTCTTCTTTTTTCCAGAGGAAGAAATCAGCCGTGCCATTGAATTTTATACTCTCGGGCTTGATTGATATTTCGTGGGACTCTCCGAAATGTCGATGCAATCCTGTTTTGGATTTGTCTTCGTATTCGCATAAAGGGCACTTCAGTTGTTTTTGTTTATAACGCGGAATGGTCCTCTGCCTCTCGTGCACTCTTTTGTGAGCTTCAAAACTTTTCAATTTCGAAAATTGCTTTGGACATTGAGAACACTTGTAAGGATAACGTAATTTTTTTGGCAAATCGTCAATTTTATCTGAAACAATTGCAACAGTAGTATTTGATGGAATTTGCTGCTAGTCTACTAATTTTACAGAAAAGGGCAATAATGTATATGGGGAACCTTAAACCAAGAGACTCCTGTAGAACCTTCTTCAAAAAACATAATATTCTTTCCCCCCCAAAAAAAATAATATTCTAACGGTAACTGCATTATTTATACTTGAATCTGTGCGTTTGATAAATATGCATACAGGGTATTGTATTTGTATTTATTTATTAAGTAGGCAAGTAATGGCTACATCCCAATATTAATCACATGCCCCGATTTCAAAGCTTTTGCAATTGCGCTATTTTATTTTTACCAAGTAGAAAAAGTAATGTTGTACAATAATCAAAATGAGGTTGTATTAGGCTTTTAAAAAGAGTCAACCTAGCATACATATACACTTTTTTACATATACGAGAGAAAAAAAAAGTTTTTTAGATATTTTTTTACAAATAAAATCAGCATGACTATTTAGTTTTAAATTTATATCAATTATAAAACCCAAATATTTTATTTCAGTCACAATTTCAATGCTAACATTATTAATTTTTATAACAGCATTTGCCCAAAAAATTTGATCATACTTATAGGATGATGTCGAAATCATACTTTTTGTTTTACTGACATTTAGTTTCAGTTTATTGATAAATAAATATGTTTCAATGCTATATAAAGACCTATTCATTTCAACAATTGCCTGATCCAAATTTTCATGTGTACAATAAACCAATGTATCATCTGCAAAAAGATTTATACAGTGTGATCCAGATATGTGATTAATATCATTTAGGTAAATAATAAAAAGCAGTGGACCTAACACACTACCCTGGGGTATGCCACTCTCAATTATAAGTTCATCTGACAATTCTTTTCCAAATTTAGTTTTTTGTCTTCAGTTGAATAAGTAACTTTGAATCCAATCGAAAACAATCCCTGATATCCCATAATATTTTAATTTTTCAAGTAGAATATTTCGGTCAATTGTTTCAAATGCCCTTTTAAGGTCGAGAAATGTCGCAACAATGTACTGATTTCTATCAATTGTATTTTTCCATTCAGTTATTAAAAATTGTAGAGACGTTTCACAGGAGTGTCTAGCTCTAAAACCTGATTGGTTGCCTATAAACAATTTATTGGTATTAAAGTACTGAATTAATTGGTTATATACAGACATTTCTAACACTTTTTCAAGAGTTGGTAGTATATTTAATGGTTCAGCTTTAATTGAGTTAATTTTCGGTACAGGAACAACAGTGGAAATCTTAAATTGATCTGGAAACACACCGATTCTAAGTGATGTGTTAATTAAATTTAATATTGCGTACCTAGCTACATCAAAGCTTTTTTTTAAGAAATTATCATTTAAAATTTCTGCTTTGTTAGTTTTGTCAATAAAATCCATATCCTCACCATCAAATGTGAACTCCCGCAGCTTAGTTTGAATAACAACATTCTCGAGATGAAATTGTCTTCTAAATTCTTAGGACTCAACACCCAATTCAATTTTTCAATTCG
Source organism: Leptinotarsa decemlineata (assembly GCF_025532065.1). Lineage (NCBI taxonomy): Eukaryota > Metazoa > Arthropoda > Insecta > Coleoptera > Chrysomelidae > Leptinotarsa > Leptinotarsa decemlineata. The sequence continues at coordinate 286,402 of NW_027412532.1, forward strand.
ATATAACAACATACTTAGATAAACATACATTATACATTATAAACAAACACCTGAAGAGTGATTCTTCATACTTTTATACTACTTTAACGTAGTTCACCTGAAAAAGTACGTTAAATGTATAGAAAGCCCCGCATAATTCAGAAAAGCAATCAACACTTGTTCTAAAATACATCGTACTCTAAGTTAATGATAGTATCAAACTCACGTGTTCCGTATTTGAAAACTGTCGAGAGAAAATTTCACTAAGTGATACTTTGATACTACTCTCAAAACCCAAGATTCGATATGAAATATTCTTCAGGAATTCTTTAAAGAAAAATACTAGGTGATATGACTATGAGCCTCTCTTTCACATTCCATACATTGTATATATATATAAATGGAAGAACTTACCTGGATGAAATGTTTCTACATGGGCTTTCAAACTAGAGTATTTTGTATAAGATCTTTCGCATATGTTGCATATAGCTCCTACCCTGTAAGGCTTTTTTGGTGGACTCAATTCCTCCAACCTATCTAAAAAATGAAGTAAAGATTATTTCACGCAACAACTGTAGGTTGGAAACCTACAACAGCTTTTCACCACGAATCAAAGGTTTGAAAATTCTAGTAGATCAACACTTTATTGTAACTCTACAATCTATTTTTCTATAGCTTAGATGAATTATTCAGTACTGAACGAGAGGAATTTGCAAACATTCCCCCAGTGAAGAAACTTGTACACAAACGTCTGGCAGATATAATCCAATATCCGTGATGATATTAGCCACGGTAGTAGTTGTTATTCGATCTGCATATGCCTGTTCCTACCGTGTAAGAAGATTGGTAGAGGTGAATATTTGAAATATCTATTCCAAATATTCAATAATTTTGATCTTACCTGAATGAAATCTCTTCAAATGAGCCATCAGATTGGACTTTTTAGAAAAGGGTGGTCCTCCACAAATGTCACATGAAAATTCTTCCATTTTTTTATTTTTTCAAAATATTTGTGATAACTTCCATAACACCACCGTCACAGTAACGATGACATGTGACACATGACAATGACAAGACATAAATATTTTCGAAACAGTGTTGCTTCTCGATAATCAATCATCTCGAAATTTCAAATTATAAAAAAAGTCATGATTTTTAAGCAACGAAAGTTTCATCCCCTACAGTAATATCTTCACAGATGTTACTGTGAAATATCACAACGTAGGAGAAATTGGATATCTCTTTCAGTTTCACCTACAAATCAGAGAGACGATCCGACTTTCTCTCAATGGGAGAGTTCACTTGATTTTAAAATAAGGCCCCCATAATAAAAGGTGTCAATTTTGTAATATTTATAAAATATTGTAGTTATACTTTTGTTAATTGGAAAAGATGAGATAAGAAATATGAGTTCTGTGATGACAACAGAACTGTCATAAGTTCGACAGTCCAAGATGATGTCTGTCTCTAAACACTATTAAAGTAGATCGCCAATCGATACATGTTCACTTCATATGTGAATATGGACTGATAAAACCTCCACTCTCTATCTTTTTAAAATTTGAATTAGTTTTTCTTTTTATGATTTGACTTCATATATTTTTCAATATTCTGACAGCACCTAACTAGTACCAATGAATGACAAGGTGTTTGGTTGTGAAATATTGACTATACAAAATTGTTAATGGATACTTTGGCTTAGCATTGTTGCCATTTTTACTTAGAAGATTTGGGAAACCACGACAAAAGAGAGATTAGGTACACGCTGGCTAATAATAGTCGTGTGAAGATTACTGTTTATCATAGATTAATCGTTTGAAAAATTTTGTTATTGGTTATGAGTGCCTTGAAGCAAATTAAAAAAGTTAGCCATGTCATTTTCGATATGGATGGAGTCTTGCTGGGTAACTATATTATTATAAATTAGTCATGACGAAACAGCCGATTGTATAAGTAGATTTAAATAATCTTCATGACCTACATTTCACCTTCATTTTGTAGGTTAATTATCTGTAAATTATTACGCGTTTAAGTTTGTCCCATCGATAATTTTGAAAACTGAGGTATATTACCACAGTCTGTATTACTTTAATGTAAATTTGTAATGTTCGTTTTTAAAAATTGATGCCTGTCAAAAAATTGGAAGTGACTACGTTGCCGGTATCAATGCAACTCGATGCAATAATGCTGATGAAACTATTATTAACGTAAATTTGGCAACGCTAGTTGAATCGGTCATAGAATGTGTCTAAGCGCCAGGTAACGTTACAGTAGTTACTTTCCATTAAACTTTATCTTTCAAATTTCAAAACTTCTGAAACAGTAGCTGTGAATAGATGGATTTTTAGATACGGAGAAATTGTACTCGAAAGCAACCCAAAATGTTGTGGGAAAGTATGGCAAGACTTATGACTGGTCGATTAAAGCTCAGATGATGGGACTGAAAGGCACAGAAGTGGCTGAAAAAATCGTTGAGATGTTAGATCTGCCAATAACACCGGAAGAGTATTATAAACTGGCCCATGATGAATACAATATCATAATGCCAGATACGCAGTTGATGCCAGGTAAATAGTTATACCATTTTTATTCTTTACAGATACAGAAATCATTTACAAAAAGGCAATACAGAGTATAGCCGGCAGATTTGGAAAAATGTACACTCCCCAAATACAGGGTAAAGTGATAGGTACTGTTGAAAGAGAGTCTTCAAGAATTGCAGTGGAAATGATGAAACTTCCAATATCTGTTGATAAATTTCAAATTGAATTCAGAACTACAGCACATCAGCAAATGCACAATGTAGCAATGATGCCAGGTAAAACCAGTGAAAGACTAGTTTAATCATATAGTTGTGAAAGAATGGTTAAATTGCAGTAGGCACTTATGATTGCAATATGAACTGATGTTTTATATAATCGTGTTTTTGAAATAACTTCAGTTCAACGTGTCAAAAATCAACAATTTTTCATTTTCAAGCAATTGTTTCATATTTTGTTTCAAAAGTTCTAGAAACTTCATACTTTAATTGTCACTATATAGTTCCTACTAAGGATTCTTCATTTTACGTATTCCTCTAACAAACTAATTTCCAGGAGCTGAACAATTAGTAAAACATCTTTATGAACATAAAATACCAATTGCAGTGGCTACGTCTTCATCGCTAGCCAGTTTTGAACTAAAAACGGCAAAGCACAAAGCCTTTTTTGCTTTATTTAACCACATAGTTTGTGGAGGAAGTGATCCTGAAGTGAGAAAAGGAAAACCCTGTCCAGACATATTCTTAGTATGTGCAGAAAGGTGAGAAATAAAACACATACATGTTTGGGAGACTAAAACAGTAGAATGTTGATGTCACATCAACTCCTTTATATCAATAATTCACTTGATACAAAATGGGGGATTCACGAGTACACTTGAATATAATGGACTATTTTTTAGGTTCAAAGATAAACCACTTGCTGAAAAGTGTCTAGTATTCGAAGATGCCCCCAATGGAGTTGCTGCCGCTTTGAAGGCTGGTATGCAGGTTGTTATGATACCTGATGAAAACGTACCTGCCGAGATGCTCATTGAGGCTCCTATCAAAATAAACAGGCTAGAAGAAGCTCCTTTGGAATTATTCGGATTACCTCCTTTAAAGAGCTAATGTTAGTTACTGATCCAATAAAGTTGAGTTTTTTATTCTCTGATTTGATTTTGTAGTTTTTTTTCTGTGTGTTACATTTCATTGTTACATCACAGCCACAACTAGGTCAAGGTTTCTCTAATGATTATATGAGTTAGATCATGTTCCTTCATGAATAAAACAAAAATGGAAACTTTGACAGCTCTTTTTGAGTTTAAAAGGAACAATTAATTGGTGTTCACACAAGTGCTGTCAACATGAATATTTTAAACAAGTATATAATGATTATAAATGTGAAAATTCGAAGACAAAAGTTTATTCTTGTTCAGATTTATCCTTGATTTTCAGAGATTGAGTCTTCTGTCGATCCCATAGATGGCGTTTCCGTAGGGGTAGATGACATCAACTGTACTTATAGTCTAAGATTGAACTGTGATTCGCAAAGGCCTTTACAAAGTATTATGGTTATGGTTGGTGTTTTTAAGAATAGTGTTTGCACACAATCACGAAACCTTTTGAATTTTCAGATGCGTTTTTTAACTGAACAACTGAATAATAATATAATATATGTTTATCGCATACACTGATATACATTACATAGAGTGCTATCGAAAATAAACAAGATAATCACAGAAGCCATAGAAATGTATAGCTTGTTGGTGATTATGATACATTGTAATTAAGTGTATAAATACTTAATCTAACATTGAAAACTAATGAATGATCAATAACCTTATTAACAGAGACAGTAGTTTCAGACAATACATAGTTATTTTTGTCTGCTCAACAAATGCTTAAGTTAAATTGCTGTTTGAAATAGTTTGATTAATAAAATCAGAAAAAAAAGGTCTTTCGGTATTCAGAATGAATATTTCACCAAACATTTGTTAGAAACAATCTTAATAGGAACAATAGAAAAAAATATGGAAAGTATAAATAGTTTTGAATCAGGGACGATTGCTTTGACAGCTTTGGCCACTTCAAAAATGTTTTGTTGGCTACATTGTATTTTGATGTTTACATTTTGAGGTTAAGTTGTATTTTTATTAGTGATTGAACATAATGAACTACGTCTTGGGAAAATGTTTTGTAACGCAGTAGTTGAATTTTTGTCGGGAGAGATGTAAATGAGTCAGGCGTTCTACAAAAAAGGATTTATAGAATGCTCAGCCCTGAAGTTTTCAATTTTCCTGCACCGGAATCGCAATTTCAAGTAGAAAAATTCGAAGGAAAGGTGCCCTTGACCAATAATAATATCAACAACTTTCATTACAGTCACCTGGTGAGTGAGTGAGAAACATAAATAATCCTTGAATCAATGTTTAATTTTTTTAGGTAACTTTGATATTTCCGGAATCTTCGGGAAATTTTGGAAAACTTGAAAATTTTGAAGAAAACTCTGTGTACTACAAAATTTACGATCTGAGCTTATCAGACTTGGTTGACGTTAGATTTATCAGTAGTTTTGTAAGAAGTGGTATGTTTGTTATTACTTTGAAAGCTTAAAATGAGCTTAATCCTCTCGTTTATAGGAAAATTGACTCTTTTGAGTTTGGATAAACGAATCGACTGTGATAATTGCATTGGCTTAACCCCAAATGGTCAACTCCACCTAAACCTGACTAAAGAAACCTATGAATCTCTGGGAATAGACGGCACCGTCTCTCATTTTGTACAGAAGCTGAAGAGCCGATACAGTAAGTCTGTCCTTTGAAAAACATTCCCAAACACAAGTAGTCGTATAACCAAATCATAAGAGGTAAATATTCGTTTGAATGGCTCGCGTTGGTTTTTGAAATATCTTGAATTGGACTAGATTGTTTTGGTCCATTATAATGTGAAGACAAAACTAATATTTACCCAGAAAAAATTATGGTGCCCAACATTAACACCATAAATTTTTTCAGACTATGCCAAAATATCGAGACGTTCCTTCTCTGCAGACTCTATCCCTGAGGAGCATAGGCTCCCTTGTTGTCTACATCACGCCTGAGATAATATCTAACGTACGTGTACATAAAGACCTTCAGAAAATAATTTCTAGTCTCCAACAAAACGTCGACTGGCTGAACAAGCTCTTGACGTCGCACGTCCCTCATCATCTATACAATGATATGGCTGTGGAAGTACTCAAAGCTGTGAAACTGGTGATAGAAAAAACGAAAAAGACATATTTTCCGAACTCTTTGATGTCCTCCTTCGTGACAGAGATGCACATCGTGGTTAGTCTTACTGAAGTCGTCGTTAATCCCCAGCTGAGGAGCATCGATTTCTCTCAGTGGCCCAAAATCATGCGCTATGTCCTCTACAAGAACTTGCACAACCTAACCGGACTAGAAATCCTCAACCTAGGCTCCTGCTCAGGGGGTTGGCAGACAGCAGAATTCAACAAATATCTACTAAATAGCATATCTAGGATGAAGAACCTCAAGTCCCTCTGCCTCTGCTTCGACTGTACTGATATCATCGTACAAACCGTCGGCGATTACTGTCCCTCCATGCAGTGCTTGGATCTGACGTCCTCCAGATCGGTTACGGACCGAAGTATCCCCCATTTGCTCAAATGCCGGAACCTGCGGGAACTGCAACTACACAGGACTTCGGTTACGACTGACGGACTGGCACAGCTCATCATAGGCCTGCCCAAACTGCAGGACATCGGACGGTGTGACGAGTTTGGGCCTGTGATAAAGTGCCTTCACCAGAAGTACTCTAGCTCAGGCCCTTTCGGGCTGCGCAAGATCCAGTCTCGCGATATTTCTACAGAAAACCTGAGACTGTTTGTAGACATGTTTCCTAAAATCGAATACGTGAGTCTCTTCCATGACGAGCAGATCTCGGACTTGACGGTTCTGATATCCCTAGACAACCTGCGAGATCTTAAACTGCTCTCCTGCGCCTTTTACGGGGACTACTTGAAGCAGCTACTGGAAGTGAGGGGCGGGAATATAACTAGCCTTCATCTTGAGCACGTGGAGGAGATCGACTTTAAGGTATTGGTTGATATAAGCCAAAGCTGCCCCAAGCTGAAGAACCTGGTGCTCTACAACTGCGATTTCCGAAGCAGCCCGCTGATATCTAACAGCTTCAAAGTGCGCCCGTTTTTGAACCTGGAGAGGATCTTCTGGGTGGTGGACGGGGCCGTAAGCCACCTAGAATTCGTGCTGAGTCACGCAGTCAACATCCGCTACGTCCACTTAGGGTCATCGACGGGCATCACGCATTCTTCTGTCGTGAATGTGCTCTCCGTGAACCCCCTGAGGAAGCTAGAGGAGTTCCGCGTGCTCTACAGCAGCGACATGAATATGCGGACCGTGGAACTGCTCCTGGCGAGCAGCAAGAACCTGAGAGTTCTATCCGAGTTGGAAAGTTGGCAAGGGATTCAGATGGAAGAATTGAAAACTTTCAAGGAATACATCCGTTCGCATAATTTTGATTTGGATATACGACCTACTTTGTCTTTTACTAGTTGAGTTAGGGTTGATGTGATAATAGTGTTATTTTTGATATAGGTGTGACGTGTGGCTCATGAACTTTACTCAAATAAATGGTCTTGGGTTGAAAGTTGTTATAAAAAGTCTTTGAGATTGTTTTTAGCATTATTTTAGATTGCAAATTTTCATTTTATTTACCTTTGCTACTTTTTATTATCATATATCTGTAAATTGCATATTTTTTCATGTTTGTTTTTTTTTAAGAAATGGTTGTTAGACCGATATTGGCAATAAAGTGTGATAAATCAATATAGGAACTCAACGATTTATTCCACATTTTTGTTGTGAAATCAATTTATAAAAAAAAAACTGGTGCTGCATCACAAAAGTTTCGAGTCATCTTGACTTCATCTTCAGGTCCAAGTTTCGGGAACAGTAAGTTTCCTTTATTGAATCTCGTATCAGTCTTCATTTACAGTTTGATAAATAAGCAACCAAGAAAATGAAAAAGTTCATTCTCACATAAAATCGATCAATCAATTATTGGAGCTGCCATTATGTCAATGTACAGACTGAAAGTCAATTTGAATTTTACAAACACAAGAACACTGATGAGGCATGTGATGAATCAAGAAACAGTATATTGCGAGATTTTCGCTATACTATAGCTTATTCAGACGTGTCTTTGATAACTAGTTTTGGTGTGGAATTACAATGATCGACACATTTATAAATCACCTCTTTTACCAAAATTAATCATTTATCTAATTAAGCTTTGGCATAAATTTACAGTAATCAACATGTTCATGAATTACATTTATCTAATTGAGTTTTTGCATGAAATTCCAATAATTAACATATTTATAAATTACCTGTTTTCTCAAACGTGATACTTTATTGTTTGTTTTCCGAATTTTCCTGTTTCACCAGAATTAATCATTTATCTAATTGAGTTTTGACTTATAATTTCAGTAATCAACATATTAATGAATTACCTGTTTTACCAAAATTAATAATTGATCTAATTAAGTTTTTGCATGAAATGCCAATAATTAACATCTATGAATTACCTGTTTTTCCAAACATAATAATTCATTGTTTGGTTTCCGAATCTTCCAATTTTACCAGAATTAATCATTTATCTAATTAGGTTTTGGCATAAATTTACAATAATCAACATATTTATAAATTACCTGTTTCGCCAGAATTAATCAATTATCTAATTAAGTTTTGACTTATAATTTCAGTAATCAGCATATTCATTAATTACCTGTTTTACCAGAATTAATAATTGATCTAATTAAGTTTTGCATGAAATGCCAATAAATAACATATTTATGAATTACCTGTTTTCCCAAACGTAATATTATATTGTTTGTTTTCCAAATCTTTCTGTTTTACCAGAATTAATCATTTATCTAATTAAGTTTTGGCTTAAAATTACAACAATCAACATATTTATAAATTTCCTGTTTCACCAGAATTAATCATTTATCTAATCAAGTTTTGACTTAACATGTCAGTAATCAACATATTAATGAATTACCTGTTTTACCAGAATTAATAATTGATCCAATTAAGTTTTTGCATGAAATGCCAATAAATAACATATTTATGAATTACCTGTTTTCCCAAACGTAATATTATATTGTTTGTTTTCCAAATCTTTCTGTTTTACCAGAATTAATCATTTATCTAATTAAGTTTTGGCTTAAAATTACAACAATCAACATATTTATAAATTTCCTGTTTCACCAGAATTAATCATTTATCTAATCAAGTTTTGACTTAACATGTCAGTAATCAACATATTAATGAATTACCTGTTTTACCAGAATTAATAATTGATCCAATTAAGTTTTTGCATGGAATGCCAATAATTAACATTTATAAATTACCTGTTTTCCCAAACGTAATATTTCAGTAATCAATATATTTATAAATTACCTGTTTTACCAGAATTAAACTAATCAATTAAATTTTATAATTACCTACTGTTGTATAAAATACATTGTAGAATAGTTTGATGTATCAGCCAAACTGCTGAAACTACTGTGTAGCAAAACATGTCTTTATAAAATTCATAGCCAGAAAATTGATAAAATTCTCATCATAGGGTTAGTTTGTGAACTTCAGATGTGAATGAAATACTGTAATGATAGCCTCAAACTATTGAATTAACTGTGACTCTACTGAATTCTCGGGTATACAAATTGACCTGTTCAAATTTAATGAACGCTGTAAAAATCAACCTCCGGATATTACGGAACAGACTTTCTGGATATGTTGCATTTGCATATACGTTTTTCACATCAACTCTATCTGCATTACAATCATAACACTCCCAAACATTCTTTCCTCTCACTTTCTAAAAGCAACACTCATCTAATGAACGTGTTGCTCTTTAGGTAAGTGCTGTTGTGATTGTAATGCATTAAACAGTGTCGATAATCCAATTCCTCGCTTTCCAGTCGTTACCATAGACTTGGCAGAAGATAAACTACTCCACAACAAAAAAAAACTCGCCAAGCTGAAATCCCGTTTACAAAGCTTTGAGAATTTCACCGTACTCGTATCCTGGCAACCACCAACAGAAGACGTATGTCCTTCGTCGATAGCAAAGTACCTCGCGGACTCTGGTTACAAGGTGAAAGAATGCAGGCCGGCATTTAACGAAAAGACAGTCACCTGTGAAATTCCATCGATTGATCTGTCCAGCATTGACAGGAATGAAGCCTCGGAGTTTGCAGAGTGGTTGGGAATGGTGTCTCTAGGTGGCAGTCTAAGCCCTGACCTAGATGACTATCTGTCAAGCTACGTGGCGCCATCTGTGAGCGGGAGGACCGAAACGATCAAATGCTTACAGTGGAGGGGATTTTTCACAAGCAGCGACGTCAGCAGGCTGATTGAAGGGGTAATGTGAGTTGAACAGTTGTTTTTCCCATCGAGAGGTCATTGTGTTACGATAAATATTTTGTTTTTAGGTTTGGTTGTAATCCGTTGGCGACAACTTGGACGTCGGTCTACGTTCAGGGTTTTGACGATTGCCCTGTAGCTTGGGGTAACGAGGAGCAGCACTATTTCACCAATGGAGACAATGCGAACCTGATTATTTTTAACAATGCCAGAGGTGTGATTTGCTCTCAGAAATGTTCCAGAAAAAGATACAAATAAATTTTTGTAAACCATTGAGTAGTGTTTTTTCAATCTCAAAGAATAAAATCCAACCGAAGTAACTTTGAAATAAACTTATATATTTTCTAACAATATAATTTCATTTTCTTTTTCTTCGAGCTTCATTGGGATTCTTTCTCATCCAGTATTTGAACTCTTGGCCAGGTCTGATGCAGAGCTGTGCGGATTTAGAACTGATGTCTCTCATGACGAAAGGCGAGACTCCTGGAAAAAGAAATGCTTCAAGTTCACGTTATCTCTAAATCTTAGGGAATAAAAATATTTGCCAAGGGGTAAACCTTAAAGAATAATAATGATAATCTGTATTAATTCCAAGAAACAAGAATGTTTATGACAGGGATAGAATATGAATAACAATTGATTTCTCAAGTTTGCTTTGATCAATGAAAAATAATTTTACCTGCAACGTAGTCCTCTTCCATGGGGTTGTTTTTCATTCTTGCCAACCTCGACGGCATGTTATGAGGCATCGGCTGATCCTCAACTAAAATAGGATTATTAGGATGCTTTCCTCCTCTGATCCGAGGCAAACTGAACTTCTTTCCTCGTGCAGTGAGCGGCCTTTTGGCATTAATATGTATCTGAAGTTTCCCATTCTCGTCCAAAGACACGGCTACCTTCTTCAGGGTGTCGTTCCCACACTTTGGACAGAACTTCTTAGTCATTACACTCGTAGTCTTGAAACAGGCGTAGCAGCGGAGGATGTAGGTCCTCAGGTGTTTGATGAGGCGTCCGTCTAAGGCGCTGACGTTCAAGTTCATTTGGCGAAGCACGTTCTGCATCGCAAAGTCTGTTGTCATGCAAGCTACCTCAACTTTTTTTTCTACAGCCAGTTCAGAGGTTTTTTTGAATTGTTTGATGTTGGAAGGTGTTATCCAACCTGTGCCGTCATCCTCATCATCTTCCTCATCGCTTTCTTCAGATTCCTCTTCATAATTGCTGAGCACTGGAACCAAAACGTCCGCTAAGCTGTCGTGTTCATCAGATTCCGATGCTGTCTCGTATTCATCGCTCTCAGAGCCATGATCTTCTGTAGGTGATTGTTTCTCAATTGTGATATCTTGCTTTACTTCGGTATTGTCCTCAATCAATTCAGATTCTCCAGTTTGCTGTTCCTTTGACTCTTCTTCAACATCATTCTCAGTCTGGTTTTTCTTCGTTTTACTGGGTAAGTAGAAACCTGGTTCGTTCGAACTGATATCTAACAGAAATCAAAATGAGTCTGATAAGCATGTTTAAGAGAGATACCAATGTATTAATAAAATAAATATTTCAAGGAACTCCTAATGAGACAGACGTGATTTGAATACTTGTGACCTTTCCTATAAATATGAGGCTACATATCAAAATAATATATTAATAATAAATACCTGCTGGCTTATTTTCTGTAGTAATCTCAGCTTTTCGCATGAGTGGCACAAGTCTGATGTGATCTGTCCCGACTTTTTCTTTCTCTAATTGGTATGTGAGCGCCATAACTTTGATGTCCGTTGCGGAAAGACTGGGATAATCACCAGTTTTTTTAGCAAACTCGCTTACTACATGTATGTTTTCAGGAAAAGCCTCTTTGACAATTAAATCGTAGGGGAGGACTACTAGTCGTTTAAGTTGCCGCTTGTTTTTTATTTCTGCTACCACTTCAGGGCAAGTTATAATGGTTTCTGCTACATTCTGTAAAAAAAAACGAGCATGCTATTTGTAACTTTGGAGATTTTTCTTAAGACATACCTGAAGCTGAGCGTTTTGTATGAACGCGGTTGTGTCCACTACCAAGCAACCCACATGTTTTTCAGGGCCCATTGTGAGAAAATAATACAATTCTAGCCACCACAAAAGCCTGTCTGTTCTTCTATTGCTTGTTTCTATGAAAATGCTGAGGTTAGAGGTTATGTTCACATATATCGCATAGACATAGAAGAATGCTAAAAGACCATATGAAAAGTTGGACTGCGCCTAAGGACTGCGCAATCTGACCATTAGACAGAGAGCATTGACCCACGAAGAAAGATAGAGTGGGGGGGGGGGCAAATATGGCTAATATGCCGGTAGCGTTTTCATTTCCAATTTTTAGTAAAATATGAATGCATAATCGAGCAAGTTGTAAGTTTTTTCCGGAAACGTTCCATTTCTAATTTCTGTCGAACAAACCCTGACTTGAAATAATGTTTATGGTCGTTCGGGATCCACACCGAGCAAACAGAGCGACAACTCGAATGCAGCTAGACTTGAGTTTTGTGGTTCTGAGTTTTACACTTGTCACAGCTGTCAGTGTCACTGAAGAGTTTGACAGATGACAACTCTGCTCTCGCGAAAGATAATGGAGTAGATTTTAGTGTTGTCACTGTTGTCAGTGGAAATTCGGTAAATAGTTCTCAATTGTGTAATTTTTTCCTTCGTAAGTTGCTGAAGAGTTTAAATTAAAAGAGTTTTCATTGTGCTATGCAAGAACTGTTCGATTTTGCATCAATTCGTCTCTAAAAAGCGTTTTTTACATTGTGTAATGTTTCCTTACGTCAGCGTTTGGTAAGTATTTTTTATTATAATTTTGTTACCGATAATGAAGCCGTACAAACTGCTGCCTCGATAAATTTTACAATATTTGCATATTTTCACTCCGTCTTATCAGTTCGTTGGTAACTAATAGAGGGCGATCGAGACAATCGCGTGTCCTTACTTTGTTGTGAAACATCAGGGAATACCATAATATTTGTTAGTGGGGTAATTAGAAAACGGGTGTACGAAACAATTACACAATTTCATGATTTCTTCGCCAACTCCTAGTTTGTGTTATTGCATGAAATGATTGTTTGTTTCCCATTCTAGATGTTCAGTTGCATTCCATGAAATGGATCAAGCACAGGCAAATGTTCCTGGCTGGCATGAGCTGAAGATTACAGGTTGGTGAATATTTAAATTTACCATAACAGGTGCCTTTCAGCATATTAACGAAGCTCTTGGGAATTCCCACTGGCTGATTTTGATGTCAATTTGAGTAGAATTATTTTGGTGGGAGTTTCACAGACTTCAAAGGTCATTTCAACAGTTAGTCATGTGAAGATAAGTAACAATGGTATCAGCTTTTGATAAGTAATTCGTAAAGTGAATTTTCTGGCCTTGAAAACACATCTATCTCAGAGATAAATTATGTTGATGATACGGAAAAATTGCCGGCTGATTGGACATATATCTCTCTGGCACCTGATTGCAATGTTAATGTTGATTTGTTTATGTGAAGTCTATCTTATTTCCTGCAGTTTTTGTCTTATCAAGCTTTATAGAAAGTTATATTCCAACAATGTACAAAACAATGTTTCCTTGCCACAATACTTTGATGAGTCTTTTGTTGTACAAAAGACCATCTTGTACAATCTTATTTATTTTTTTATTCACACTTGAACATGGGTGAACCATAAGTTATTGAAGGTATCCGATAGATAAGATATCTTGAAGAGGATTATTTGAGAACAATACTGAGTACAATCAGGTGTTTTTATATATTTTTTGCGTCTTTATTCTATTCTTTAAACAAATATATAGATAGCTGATTACAAGAAAAGCATTTTTGAGGTTAAACTTGGATGAAAAGTCAATGAAAATTCACACCAAATAATTGAAATCTGAAGAGAGGAAGGACTACTTGTCCGATAGCTTATTGCTCAAATGAATGATTGAAGAAAACTTATTAACAATTAACAATATTATATTATATTAATAATTTTCCATCAATGAGATTGGTGGCTAATTGTTAACAGTTCTGACAATTTCTTTTGAATTTCATCCAAAATAATCATCTTACAGTTTCCTGATGATGACAGTAACCATTGTCGAAATATTTGAATCATTAATAGGTAGATTTATTAGAAATAGATGTCTTAATGTACATAAATATTATACGAATATATAAGTTATTGAACAAAATAAAGTATATAAGACCTATACAGTAAAATAAAGTGTGTAAAAGAGTAGCAGTAGTTGATGATGAAGAGATTATTAGAGAGAAGAATGATGAACAACTCAGTTGGAATAATAGTGTGCTCGTAGATATTGAGATAAGGAGCATTTGAAGAGTTGGAGGGTGTTACTTTGTTTAATTTCATTAGGAAGCTTGTTATAGTCCAAGAGTCCTCTGTTGAAAGTAGAGTTCATTGTTCTTGCAAGGTTAGTTGGTGAGACAACCAAGTCATCTCTTTCTCTTGTGAATCTGATGGTTATATGTAATGAATTCATTGAAGTAATGTGGTGCTTTTACAGTGAGTATTAAAAAAATGAAAATATTGTAATCTATCTTTTACTGTCATCGATAATATATGAATACACTTACGGCATTTTGATAACGAGTGCATTCCTCTGTTTTGTAACTTTTGTAGAGATAGAATTACCGTCTAGTGATGATATCAGATTAGCACAGTAATCAAAGTGTGGTAGGATTATTGTTTTATAAACAGTCAAATTAGATTGGAATGTTACTTGTCTACTGACATATACCGGAAGTGTTTTTCCAAGTTTATAATCAACATTTAATATGCTCAGTGGAATGTGCCCACCTGAAACCGACCAACTTCCTCCTCAAACCGACGCCCTACGTCGAAATATCCGTCGACGACAAAACTCCAGTGAAGACGGAGACTGTCAAGACGACGCTCCAACCGAAATGGGATGAAACGTTCAAGGTGCTTGTTACGCCGCAGTCCAAGATTAACTTCGTCGTCAAAGACCACAATAATTTACGCAAGGATACCACCATTGGGGAGAAGAAGGTCGAGTTGTATTTGCTGCTGTTCCATTTTAACGGCAGGTAATTATTCGTTTTGCGTGATTCAGTATTGAATTATCGATTTTTATCACTCTATTGAACAAATTGGAACTGATTTTATTTCTCAACTGTCTTTGTAGAACTTGTACTTCATCATTGTGATTATAAAGCAGGTTTATATCGAAATAGACCTTACATTTTCTGAAATGAAATGGTAAAGTCGATATTATTCGTTAGTTCTCCATTTTAAAGTAAAATCGAAGTTCAAAAAATGCTTGTGATGATTCTACCATTGAGACTCACCCCCCCCTTTCAAACCACGTTCCAAATTGTGTATAATTTTGTGAATCATAAGAAAGTCAAGGAAATATCCTCTTTAACAAAATTCCAAATATTAAATCTTTGTTCCGTAATATGAAATGCTTCTTAAAAGGGATTCGTTTCTATTTCACCATTTGACAACATCGGTTATAGCTAGTAAAGGACAATGAATCTGTTACCTGTATGAGACAAACAATGATGACATATTTCAGAGGCGTGCTGTTCTGTTTACTTAAGTTCCGAGACATTCTGTGACATATGACATTTTGTGCACCTCTATATAAATAAATAACAAAACAACTGTTGTTTATGTGGCTTGTGTTAATGGTATTGAACTATAATTTATATTTTGCCTTAATTGTTGATTTATAAAGATGATTTTCCTTTTTTTTTAAATAGAATACCTAGAATATCCCTTTAAAAATTAAAACCCAACATTTGAAACATCAATTTGAATACTTTTCGAAGTGAATTTGAAAAACTCATTTCGGAACTAACTATCGAATCGGCCTCAAAAGCAAGTTGGCAATGTCGCACACATGAACAACAAAAAATAAGAAGAAGAAAATTAAATACTGCAGTATGAGTAAGTTATGCAGTGTTGCCAAGTTCATATCAATCGTTAGTGACGTCGCAAGGTTCCTGCGCATCCAAAATGAATGGCTGAAACTTTGGTGAGTAACTATCAACAGATGAACAACGAAATTCACTATATTTTTTGTTAACGAGTACTGACATCTTCATGTTGAGGTCATAAACTGTGCAGACCCCCTCGTATTAACGTTACAGTTTCCACCTTTGCGGTTATACCAATATCAGGGTTGAGAAGTACATTATATTTAGGAAAAACATTTTTATGTAACTTTTCTATCAATTCATGTTGTCGATTGAAAACCTATGAACTATTTTTGTAGTATAATACGATGACACGACATTTGAATGTCCATCAAAGAAGTACTTCCTTATTTGTAATGCAGTAATAACATATTTTTTTTTACTCAATTGTAACCCCTTCCAGATGCGACAATCTCGACCTAACCCTGGATTTGATGAACGACAGCAAACAAATCGAAACCGCCACGAAAGTCGGCGAACTGATGTGCACTTTCAAAGGTCTGATCGTTGATATGTCGAACTACGCTCGTTCTAGCACCACTCCTTTGACTCAGAACGCAGGCAACAGTAGCGATTCTTCGCACCGCAGCGTCTTGAACGGAATCAGAGCCAAGCTGAGGACGACTGGGGCCGAAAATGTCGTGCCGAGCTTCTCCAGAAACAGCTTGGAGAGTGCCGAGAGGCGCCCCTCCATGTCCGTCGTGCCCCTCGCAATGTCGCCCAGCACCAACAGCATTCCCAATGGTAGGTGATTTTTGTGTGAAGGACGTGAATCAGAGTCACAATTTTTCCGGTTTGAAGGCCGTGTATTTTAATCTGAACATAACCTCCTTGATATATTGACGTTATTGCTTGATCTATTCACGGGCAGATGGCGCTGTATGTAACTTCCTTGATATATCTACATTATTGCTTGATCTATTCGCGGGCAGATGGCGCTGTATGTAACCTCCTTGATATATCTACATTATTGCTTGATCTATTCGCGGGCAGATGGCGCTGTATGTAACCTCCTTGATATATCTACATTATTGCTTGATTTATTCGCGGGCAGATGCTTGTCTGTTTTTGTCTGTACTTAGTTGTCTATCTCTGTTCTTTTCAGTTGAAAAGAAACAGATATGGACTTGGTTTTAATTCTCTTCTTGGGGGTTTCAGGTAGTATTGGTCCACCTATAACAGTGCCAAACGGCAACATTGCGCAGAGCGAACCGGAAGAAAACAGAACAGACTCTGAACCTCTACCGCCTGGCTGGGAGATGCGATTTGATACTTACGGAAGACGATATTATGTCGATCATAACACTCGGTAAAACCTTTCCTTCAAATATATATGCAACAATATAGTTTTTCTTGTAGTATTTATGAGTTTTGTGGAACTCACAGAAATTTTACTGAATGGTGTCATATTTCAGGTCGACTTCTTGGGAGAGGCCGCAGCCCCTGCCCACTGGATGGGAAATGCGCCGCGATCCTAGAGGTCGCGTCTACTACGTTGATCACAATTCCCGTACGACGACATGGCAGAGACCGAACTCTGAACGACTGCAGCACTTCCAGCAGTGGCAAGGACAGAGACAGCATATAGTCCAACAAGGTATCTGTACTTTCTGAAGGACTGAATCGAATGGGGCATTATTGTTGATTATTTTAGGTAACCAGCGGTTCTTGTACTCTCAACATCAACCAACTGGACCCGCTCCTGCTCCTGGACCGTCTGCCGTGTCAGATGAGGATGACGGACTGGGTGCCCTGCCTGCGGGATGGGAAAAGAGAGTACAGCCAGAAGGTATTTATTTTAATTTTTCTTTGAGATCCAAGGAAAATACTTTTCCGAGCGTTCCAGATCACTTTTCTCTAGGATTAGGGTTAATGTTATTACAAGCTGAAGTTTGAGGTTAGAATGGACGAATCCTCGATTGAAGTTTGGGTGAGAAGCTCCCTTTTTTTTCAAGGACAAAACAATTCGTTGCCACCGTTCATACAGGTTGATACAACCTTCCTCGACCATCAAAGTAAGACGATATTCGTCTTGGAATTTTCAGCTCAGGCTGACACGAATATCGTCAGAAAAGGGGAAGGAAAAATAATGGAATATTGAGACGTAAACTTTGAAATTCACAGACTCAATCCAGACTACCCCGTTGAAATGGTAGTTACTGTTTTTGTGTCATTGGTGAAATGATATCTTCCCTAATCTCGAACCTCAAGATCTGACAAATGCAGTAGATTGTCATCTTGTGTTTACTCAGAGCACATGATTCTCGGATCCAATGGATCACTTGCCCCATGGTGTACGGAGTGGTTCGTGGTTGATGATGCCCCCTTCGCAGTTTTGGAGCTTCGGCAAAACTGCCACACCGGCGCAACTAATTAGAAATTACATTACCTCCTATTATTGTCGATTTGAACTACTCCAGGCGTTGAGAAAAGTACTATTACTTTTCTGGTATGCGGGAACCTTTTTTAGATCAACTTTCCATGTTCTCATTGATCCCCGTCTTCACATAACTTATCATTACAGGTCGCGTATATTTTGTCAACCACAAAAACCGCACGACGCAATGGGAGGACCCAAGAACCCAAGGCCAAGAAATAAGCGAAGTGGAGGAAGTAGCCTTACCGCCTGGGTGGGAAATTAGATACACTGAAGACCAAAAACGATACTTTGTAGACCACAACACGAAGACCACCACTTTTGACGATCCCCGTCCCGGCGCTCCTAAAGGCCCCAAAGGAGTTTATGGAGTGCCGAGAGCGTACGAGAGGTCTTTCAAATGGAAAATCAGTCAGTTCAGGTATGCATTGTTTCAACGCTAACACTTTCTATTTGGTAATGGCCGATAGAACTGGCCAATCTAGCACCTATTGATTTATTCCCTCGAAGATGCTTCATTTATTGAAAAGGAAGTTGGTTTGCTACTTTGTATTATTTTAATATTACTCCGCAGATTCCTGTGTCAAAGTAACGCCCTGCCAAGTCACATCAAAATACAGGTGACGAGACAAACCTTGTTCGAAGACTCTTTCCACACGATCATGCGCCTACCGGCTTACGAGCTACGTCGCAGGCTGTACATCATTCTCAAAGGCGAAGAAGGACTAGATTACGGTGGCGTGAGTCGAGAATGGTTTTTCCTGGTCTCTCACGAAGCTCTCAACCCCATGTACTGCCTCTTCGAGTATGCCAACAAGAACAACTACAGTCTGCAGATAAATCCCGCTTCATATGTTAATCCGGAGCATTTGACATACTTCAAATTCATAGGTAACTATTCCAATTATAAGAACGAGCCACGCTATATTTTTTTTTCGGCGCCCCACGTTGGGCGCCGGATTGCTACATTTACAGTTCATATCATTTCAGTTGCAAGGGATCAAAAATACTATGAAATAATTGCAGTGGTACCATTCCACAAATATACATGCATTGGAATTAATTTTAACTGTCGAACCTGTTATTCACTGAAATGCAATTGTGGTTTGAGGTTAAGCATTCGGTCATTTATCAATTGACGATGAAAGGATTGTGTTTGTGCCTTTCAAAATGCCTAAATAGTTTGATTGTGTAATAAAAAATGTGTGGCACCTCGCGTTGGGTGCCAGCAGATAATGGAGCAATCATTAGTTTCTTCACCTTTCCAGGCCGGTTCATAGCGATGGCGCTCTACCACGGCAGATTCATATACTCCGGTTTCACGATGCCATTTTACAAAAGAATGCTCGGCAAGAAGTTGGTCATGAAGGACATCGAGACGATCGATCCCGAATTCTATAACTCGCTAGTGTGGATCAAAGAGAACGACATCGACGAATGCGGCTTAGAACTGTACCACAGCGTCGATTTCGAGGTGCTTGGCCAAGTCGTGCACCACGAACTGATCAAGAACGGCGACAAGGAACGCGTAACCGAAGAGAACAAGGAGGAGTACTTGACTTTGATGACCGACTGGAGGATGACACGAGGCATCGAGCAACAGACTCAGGCTTTCCTCGACGGATTCAACGAGGTCGTGCCGATCGAGTGGTTGAAGTACTTCGACGAGCGCGAGTTGGAACTCCTGCTGTGCGGGATGCAGGAAATCGACGTAGAGGATTGGCAGAGGCACACCATCTATCGGCACTATACGAGGAACAGCAAACCAGTCGTGTGGTTTTGGCAGGTGAGAGTTGTGTAGTTAGATCCTTCCGACTGCGCCAATTTTTTGAACTTGTTATCCCAAGATGAACGATGTTCTTTTTCAGTTTGTCAAGCAGTCCGACAATGAAAAGAGGGCTAGGCTCCTGCAGTTCGTCACTGGCACCTGCCGCGTGCCGGTCGGAGGATTCGCCGAGCTAATGGGATCGAACGGACCACAGCGCTTCTGCATAGAAAAGGTTGGCAAGGAATCCTGGTTGCCGCGATCGCACACCTGCTTCAACAGGCTGGATTTGCCGCCCTATAAGAGCTACGAACAGTTGGTAGAGAAACTGACGTACGCCATCGAGGAGACCGATACTTTCGGGCAAGAGTGAACACGATTTTTTGTATTTGTATATGTACCTGATTCCAACATATAAGTCTGTATTCTTTCGATGAAAGAGTTTCTTTCTAGGGCGTAGTCTAGGGCTCTGTTTTGATTGGATGATTCAGGTGGTGGAGCAGGAAAGGCATGTATTCGAAAGGGATATGTCGATAGCAAATTGGCGTATTTAAGGTCCATTTAGTTCATTCCAAGGTAGATGAAACCATCAATCAGTTTTGATGCGAGAGTTCATAAAAATTGATAGTCATATGTTCCTGTCATTCGACAAAGTAACACCTATGAAAAACTTCAGCTGTCATACATGTTATCTATAGTGGAAAGATGGAATGAACTCTCCAATATTATAATGGTCTAAATTGATAACACCAAATATCATTTTAGATGAAGTCTTATAATCGAGCTTAGTTCAGTTGAAACTCGACTTTAATGTCTATGAAATCGGTCATTTAATGAGAAAAGTAGTTGAAAAAATTAAAAGTTCTAGAAAGTTAAATTTGAAAACTATTATGAATAGCAGCTTTCTAACACTGGTTATGTAGGAAGGAAGCACATACAGGTGGCAGGCCACAATGAAAATAATATACAATGAAATCAATACACTTTCGATGAACTTTTGCTGGTGCAGTCAAAAATTATCGTCTACTGTCAATTTTCCCAGAGATCATAATCATTTTACTGCAGGTTTCAGAGGCTCGCACTGTCCATATGTAATTTAAAATATAGATAATATTTAAGTTTCTACAATTTTTCTCATTTTCAGGAATCAACTAATTTTTTTCTCAGTTTATGAAAGATTTTGTTATTGCTGATTCACCTATCAGAGGTGTGAGTTTCAAAGAAAAAATTCATTGAATTTTTTAAGTATCGTCAGAACGAGATTTGTGTCGACTATTATTCTGCTGATTTGGGGCTGTTCAAGTATTATGTAAGCATATTTATTACAATTATTTACCCCATCTCCATTGTCAGCAAAAGTAAGCAAAGCTCTTACTCAACTGCTGCTGACTTAATCATCATCTAGACCCCCCACCCCCCTATAGTGCTCATGTAATACTTGAACGGCCCGTATTCGAAACGGTGTGGTTTTTGTTTTTTCAGGCGTTTCTTTGACTATGCTATCTATCAAATACAATGCACATTTTTGGAGGATTACATGCAATAATTTATCGGAAAACGATAAACTTCATTAAACGTGAAATAAAATTTAAAAAATATCACTGGTCTTGTTGAGTCCGGGAGGTACAACTTGTCGAATGTAGGAAGAGCTTTCTGAATTCCGTTATTGGCCCGCCCACTAGATGTGCGTTTGTTTAGAAGACTATGAGAGCGAGAGAGAAAGAACTGTCAAGTCTTCCTAGATTCGACAAGCTGTACCTTGAAGTTTCCCTCTATATTGATGAAACCCTTCGAGTCTGTTGTTTTTGTGGTCGAGTTTCGCTGGACATTTCCTTCTTTCATAATTTCACTGGGAAAGGGTTCGTGACACAAATGTTCAATGGCGTTTGTAGGTACATATCTGAGAGGTGTAGCAAAACATGAAACGAAAAATCGCCTGTATTCTACGTGGGTTCTATTCTACATCGATTATACATTTTTGTTTGTTGATGGTACGATTCTTATATGTAACAATTTTTATTCCTGAAATGAGGCATACGCCATTCGGTTTTGTAGTATTTCACAGTATTTGGTTGATGCTGTTAAGAAGGAATTTGTATTTGAATGTGATATGTAGTAATACGTGGGCCTATTATTTCTCGTGTGTAGATTAGTCCGTGTAAATATTGAAGTAACAGTAGAAAATATAGCACATATACAATATTTACGGAGATGTATTTATTTTCTGAAAATATACCGACATTCCTCACTAATTTTTTTCTCGTGAACACGATGATCGCAAGGCCTCAACTGAGAACCAAAGGTTTTATTTGTTTTTCTATTCAGTATATTTATTTTGGATAATTATCACTGTATATTCTAGCTTAATGTATAGTATGATGTAAATGAGATTACGTTATTTTGTAAATATTATTTGATATTGTAAATATATATACATCATTTAGTAAAGTAAAACAGACATCGTTTTATTTCTTTTATACATTCAAAGTTTCAGTCCAAAAATTTGGTCCATTTTTAGTACTTTCCTAGCCTATAATCGCTAAGAAAAGTATTTATTTCTGTTTTATCTGTTTTTTCCTTATGCTTCATCACTTTTTTTTCTAGTGGGTTGATACATTAAAACAGCGGCGGCTCGTCAGAGGAGGCTAGCCTCCCTTTAAAATTTGAGGCTATTCATCGCAATAAATTGAAAGATATTGACAAATAATCATGTTTGTTTTTTTCTAAAAATGCTCGGGTATCATTACTTTACCATTAATTTTTAATATAAATACATAATATGCCCGAAAAACACTATCACTCACTACGTAGTACGTACCGCACTGTATCTTGCATCAAAAAACCTCAAACGCAACGCCCACGAACGAATAACGAAGAAACCATCAACCGGAAATAATAAATGCCATACGTTGCAAGGGAGCCAAGCCTCCGATCGCTTTACAAAACACAAGCTCCGTGAGACCGATCCAACCAGCGACATACGTCCCGATTTGTAATTTTAGTTGCGGAAATTATAGCGTTAGAAGAGGCTAGCCTCCAGTGGGGTGTAAGGTCTTGATATCATTGGTCTGAGTATCTGTGACATCATTCTTCCAATCTGTGATGTTTATTCTCGTTGTATTGTGGCGTTAGCTTCAGTTATCCAGTCTGTTATTGGGCTGCCGTACCGCTGATTGAAATATCAATTGATACAGTATTGTTCTTCTGAAGATGCTTACCTTTTTAGCGAAACGCGCGTCGAGTGCATAAAATATCAATTTGGTGTTAGAGTAATTAATCTCCAGGAAAAGTTTCGATGGTTTGTTTAGTTCCGATTCTAAGTTATAGAGGGAGTTGAAAATCGTTGCCAGCTGACAGCATTGGTGTCAACTACGCGTGTTCATAATTTGACCAATTATTGCTGCGACCTCTACAGGTGGTCACACCGAACTACAAAAGCATCTCCGACTATTTCCGTGAAACGTTTATAGAGTAAGTGGTTTGGTATACCAAATTTATTAGTTTCAATCCTAATGTCACAACCTTTGTATGTATGCTGTGTCCGGTGAGTACCTACCAGCGAGTGAAGATAGAACGCAGATACTCAAGCCAAAAGTTCTAATTACGCAAGAAAATCTCAATTCACGTGGACTCAGTGTCTATCAATAACATACAGACGTAGTTTGCGTTAAGCAAGACACACCACGTCCCCGGACGAAGCGACGGTTGCATAACATATGTTATGCAATAGAAGGAGACTGGTCTACTGCGTCAAAGGGAAGCAAATACCATAAAAAAAGAGAAGGGAGGAGGTCGCGTTTTCATAGCACGGGCAAGTTTATCTGTGATAGCAGAAGCCAATATTAGAGAGAGAGAGAATTAATTTTTTACTAATACTCATCTAACAGTGATGCCAACTTGGGGGGGTTCCCCTTAAATTTAGGGGATATAATTTGAAAAAGGGGATCTTTTGGAGGGGATTTTTTTAGGGAGAAAATGAATAACTGATATCGACACAAATGAAGAACAGGAAGATGATGAGTTTTTCGGAATTAATAATGAATTGGGAATCAATATAGTGTAAGTATTCATGCTTATATATAAAGGCAATAAAAAAGTTACCATGTTTTAAACATTTTCCAATAACCTTTTTATTCAAAACTTTGTTATGATAAGAATATGAAGGTAAGTAAAACTATTGACTTGTTAATTTTTGGATGTATAGCAACTTTAAATATTTAATTAGATTTTTCATTTACTAAAAAAATTTGGGGTATCTTGGTTTGAATTTAGGGGGTTTTAAAATAGGCTTAGGGGAAAAGATTTTGAGCAGTTGGCATCACTGTCATCAAATTGAAATTATTCATAATTTAAAATGGATTTCGTTAGGAGATTTATATTCGGTAATAGTCAACAAGACCAGCGTTGGTAAGAGATAAATGCTGCAATATCAATTCACTTTATAGGTAGAATTGGAACCTCTGGTGTAAAGAATCTTAAGAAAACACTTTTCCAACACCAGGACAAAAACACTGTATCTCGATGCTTGTTTCGCTAACCAAGACAGCATCATCAGCAGACAATAAAAACTGAATTTTACATACCGGGACTGTTTTTATATACCTCAGGTAATGATGGTTATCAAATCAGGTTCATTAAATGTTGATTTGTAATAATATCTTGGTTATTTTCAATTTTTATGTTATTGATCATCTGTTATGCACTTGAAATTTACCTTTGTTACTGTTCACACACTTATCTGGTTTATATGATGGAATTGGCCTATACATGATGAAAATCCATAACTATCAAATTATTTTCACTACAGGTACCGTAAACTCAGTTTACGTATGAGGAAGCTATTGTATAGCAAAACACGTGTCTCGGTTTTTGTAAAACCCTTTATAGCGAATACCACACAATAAACTGAATTAATTACTTTCAATATGGATTTTCATCAAGTATCGGCCAGTTCTATTCGATTATTATGTACCTTCTTTTGAAGGTTAGGGTTAACTAAAAGTCTAGTAGCTACCATTTTAAATCTGCTCATGAACAGATCAGCCATGAAGGAGGACAACGGATTCCTCATTGTTGAACTAAAAACCATTTTGTTTGATGCTTTTGTTCTGGTACAGGAAAAGTGTCTCTGGTATATCACTTATTTATTGTTTAATTTTCGATATCAAGTTCACGAAGAATCCCTCTGAAGAATGATGAAGACATCTCCAACAGGCCCGGAGCCCCACGTGAGCCGTTTTCAAGAGGAGGCTCCAACACTTTCTCAGATCCACTTAAAATGTATGAGTATTACGAAGAGGAGTTTAACAAAGCGTTGCAGTCGTTCGGGTGGCAGAACTTAATGAAATCCTCATGTGAGTTTTCAATTCGATAGTCTTTGACAAACTCTGCATCAATCTGTTTTAGCTGGCATCCCTAATTCGCCCGCTTCGGAAGATTCGGAACCTCCCAAAAGTGGTTATAAGAAACACTCACAGAGCAAAGCCGACAAAGCTGACAAGGATTTGGATGACAAGTAATGAGATTTGTTTTTTGTTTGTTCAGAACTTCCCCCGACTCAAGTGGGTGAATGTTCCTTTCAACAGGTTGGGCTAGCTTTTGAAAAAACTTTTTTTTGTTGAGCATGCTGCTCTTACCTTCATGAAAATGTTTTTGTACTGCAAAAAAGAGCTCAGATTACCAAGACTATCCAATAATATGGTTAGATCTAAAGAAATTAACTTCAAATGTCCAAGCCAGTCTCGAATATACCTACACAGTAGCTTGAATGGACTGACGCCTATCACAAAGCAACTACTCCTCTGGCTAATACCACGGAGGGCGTTGGATTATATCCGACAGGCGTCAGTGCAGAAAATTTCCTGTGAAGATTCCTGCACTGACGCCTGTCAGATATAATCCAACGCCTTTCGTGGTATTAGCCAGGGGAGTAGTTGTTTTCTGATAGGCGTCAGTCCCTTCAACCTATTGTGTAGGTATAGTCGAGACTGGCTTGAACGTTTAAAGTTGACTCTTTAATATATAACGGCATCGACATGTGTAATGGGGAATGTTCCTCCTGACGAAAATCAAGTAGTTTTCATAAAAGAGCTCTAAAACAACGCATTTTAAACTTATCATTTCAACCTTTTTCTTTAAAAAATTATTTAAATACTTAAAAAAGAGGAATGAAATAATGCATTCAACATTTAAAGGGATTCGTTTCTATTTCACCATTTGCCAACATCGGTTATAGCTAATAAAGGACAATGCATCTGTTATCTGTATGAGACAAACAAAGATGACATATTTCAGAGGCGTGCTGTTCTGTTTACTTATGTTCCGAGACATTCTGTGACATATGACATTTTGTGCACATAACCTATCTTCTTCTATATAAATAAATAACAAAACAACTGTTGTTTGTGTGGCTTGTGAAGGTGGTATTGAACTATAATTTATATTTTGCCTTAATTGTTGATTTATAAAGATAATTTTCCTTTTTTAAAGTAGAATATCTAGGAACGTTTAAATTATTTCAACATATGTTCCCAATTTCAGCTGTTTTCAGTTTACCAACATAAAAAATAAAATCGCGAGTGGAATATTCGTTGCCCGCCAAATATGAACATTCACCTTTTTTTTTTTGTCATCGTATATTATCTTTATCTGCTCTTCTTCAAGCAGGGTTTGATTGAATTTTCTTTCAGAGCTATTCCTGGAGATTTGGATCCAGTGTTTAAGGGTGCTTTGAAGAAAAAAATTATACCTCGTGATAAACAAATCCAAGAGAAATCTTTTCATGGAATAATGATACCAAACAAAAGGAAAATGCCACAAAATTCCTATTATAGAACGACACTTATGGTGGAAACTGTGGTCAATCCAGATGGAGTAAGACGATTTAAACGATGTTATTAACCATCATATAATAGTGTAATTTTTTCAGTTCGGACTTCCATTGTCTAATATAATATAAATTGATTAAATTCGAAGTTGGGATGGGAAGTTTAAAGGTAAAATTGCTATTGCGAGTAGCATGAGGAGTAGAAACAAAGTTAAACTTCGATTTATGTTTATAAATAAGGCAAACTGTGTCTAAGATAAAAAGTGCGATGACTGTTAACATTTTATTGGCAGTGAACAAATTCCTGCCCGATTCTCTGGGTTTAACTTTACAGAGACATCTTAGTGCCCTCTTCTGTAATGTCAATACAGAAGAGAGAAGGGATGAGTTGCATGCTCCCCAAAAAGGTATTCCATAACGTAGTCGAGATTCAATAAGTCTTTACGTCATGGAAACCCAACTCATTTGAAACCACTCTAACTGCCTAACATCCTGAGGAGATCTTACTCTTCAGTTGTATCATCCGCGAATAGAGTAAAACTACCAGATACGTTAATCAAAGATATGTCATTCATATATAGCAGAAACAGAATAGGGCCTAACACAGAACCCTGTGGTACACCAGATTCAATGGCCCTGTTCTCCGAGAGTTCCGTTGTCCTCACCATTTGACTCCGACTTGAAAGGTACAATTCGAACCAAGTGTTCGTTACACCTCTACATCCATATTTGTGAAGTTTTTTTTAATAAATTTTTATGATTGACGCAACCAAACGCCTTTGAAATATCGCAAAAAATTGCTGCAGAACTTCACCAGCATTTAATTCAGAGTAAATTTCATATAAAAAAAGAGAAGATAGCATCATTTGTATCTTTTTCCGCTTGAAACCCAAGCTGGTTTTTGCTTATAATACAGTGCAGTTTTAAGAATTTATCTAAACGTACTTTGACTAATTTCGCAATAATTTTTTCTAAAGTCGGTATTAAGGAAATGGGACGCAGATTGGAGGGGTTATCTAAATCACCACCTTTATGTAGTGGAATGACAACGGAAGTCTTCAGGGAAGAAGGAAATAAGCCAGTTCTGAATGGACTTATTCCTCTGTGATCTGACTATAGATCGTTCGAGTGCTTTCACTTATCCCCTCTTCCCTCTCTCCGCTTCAATGGTTTTAGCGGGAGATGACCGTTTGGCGGGAGTTGGTCGTTTTTCGCTTGATTAGAGGTTTCCATATGTTACGTATCTCTACTCTAGCGTGACTAAATGCGTTGTTGGACAACATATACGCGGCTTCTTTGAATTTCCTCCTTAACCAGTGTTCCTCTTTGTGGATGATTTCAGCTTGAGCCCACTTTCGTCTGTTATATATATATATATATATATATATATATATATATATATATATATATATATATATATATATATATATATATATATATATATATATATATATATCGCCACGAAAGTGGCGATCCCATTGGCGGTTCCTCATCTTGGTTGTTGCTTTTATGTTAATTCAGTTTTTTGTTACATAAAATTGTTATTTTTGGTTAATCTTTATTTTTTTTTAGGGATTTCCAATCAATTTATATTATATTAGACAATGGAAGTCCAAACTGATGAAATACACGACAAAACATTGTCTGTCAACCACCTTCAAACAACTGTAATTTCTATGAGCAAATGAATGTTTAGTAATGGAACCTCAATCCATTTAATTCTTCCAGAGAAACTGCTGTTTGGGTCAGATCTTTCCTGCACTGATGTGAGGTACTACCTCAAAACCAGTCTGTAGTTGATCTGATAGATTGGCTCCAGCCTGTTGCACGAACCAGAAGTATCTGCAAAACTCACCTCTGTGAGATATCTTGCAAAAATGTCTCTTGGGTATAATTCAATGTCCAGCCCGGCATTAGCCGGGAAAGTAGTTGCTTTCTGACAGGGATTTACCAGAAACTACTGTGAAGAGATGAATGTTTTGAGATATCATTTCGAAATATCCATTTTCTTTTGTGTATGTACTTTTTCTCGATATAGTATTTGGATTTTTTTTTTAATTATATTGAATTTTTTGTTTCCCAGTCTATCGAAACTTGTTCGACTGTGAGGGACAACGAGGGAAACCAAGAAATAGGCTTTTGCCGTAGAATCGGTGACAAGGAATGTTGTTTGATAGGGAATAGATACAAAAATGGGTATGAAGATATGAATATACACTTATATCAATATAGATGAAAGTGAGAATTATATTTTCCAACCGTAGGGACTATAATCTTGTGATATAGGAATACATTCTCATAGTGAATTGTTGATATATTTTTATATGATATTTATATATATATTTGATTTTTAAACATATTTTTGATATTTCAATATATTTTTGAGTAATCCCGGCTTTTTATTTATACTCCCAAGAACTAATTTTTATGCATTTAAGTCAAAATTGACTAGATGGAGCCACTGAAGGGACTTGATTGTACTTGATCCATCTTTTGCTAAATATCACTGTCAATATTATTAGAATTATTCTAAATGATCCCTCATTGATCCAAGGGTCTTGATTTCTGTTCAAGCAACTAATACAAAGCCAATAAATGCTCATGAGTACGATATAAGGCTATCCTGAAATTTATAGTACCGACCCTGATCAACAGAGAGCGATGTCGATATTCAACGTGGTGACCAACAAACTGGGTAATAGTCGCTGACAACCAGTCGGCTGGACCATATGGAAGTCTGGATGTACGCCAAAATTGATTTAAATTAAAAGACCGTCTGGTTGAAAGCGACTGCTACCCAATTCTGTTGGTAATTACATTAAATACCGACATTGTAATGCCATCGCTCTCTGGTGGTCTATAAATTTCGTGATATACTAAAAACTTCTATGGACTTTGTATTCTTTGGTTCAAGATATCGAGAATAGATTACATATGACTATAAGATCATTGTATATTACAAAGCTATCATCATCAAACCTGTGATCGTACACAGCTCCGTTTTCAACCTCACCCGTCTTAAAAAAGTGGTTGTATATACTTCAGAGCTGAGGTGACGAAATATAAAGAAGAAGAAGAAGAAATGTCACTCTCCATTGTCAACTTTTTCCATAACAATTATTATTCTCATTAATACTTTCACTTTTTGCTGGCATTCATCGAATTAAAATTTTTCGTAATCCATAATGGATTTCTTCAAAAGATTTTTATTCGGTACTAGTAGAGAGGATCAGTTCTTCGATGGGTAAGAAAGAAAAATCACTTGATTGGTATAATTGGAAGCTCTAGTTTATAATGAATCTTAAGGAAACACTTCTCCCACACCAGAACAAAAACACTGTATCTCAACGCGCCTTTTGCTAATCAAAATAGCGTCTCCAGGAGAAAATAAAAACTGAGTTTTACATACCAAAAGCAATGCTTTATCAACACACGAAATTCCTTCTTATCCATTTTCTTCAAACTAACAAAACATCCCACAAACTAATAGTCCGACAGCTGTGAAGGTTAGGGTTAACTAAAAGTCATATGGATTGACTTACTAGTAGCCCATCTAGTAGCAGCCATGAAGTTGTTGAACTAAAAGCCATTTTTTCTTGCTTTTGTTCTGGTACGAGAATAGTGATTCTGTTATTCATTATTTGATTTGCAATGATATCCAGTTCACGAAGAACCTCCGGAACAGATGATGAAGACATCTTCAACAGGCACAGAGCCCCGGATGAGCCGTTTTCAAGAAGGGGCTTCAACGTTTTCTCAGACCCACTTCAGATGCACCAGTATTTCGAACAAGAGATGAACGAAGTGCTGAAGTTATTTGGCTTCCAGGGCTTCGGGGAATTCTCATGTGAGTTTTGAATTTGATAGTCTTCGACAAACTCAGCATTTATCTGTTTTAGTTGGCATCCCCAACCCGCCCGCTTTGGAAGATTTGGAGCCTCGTAATTCTCCAAACGTCAGGGATCAGTTTCTCAAGAGTGGTTATGAGAAACCCACACAGAGCAACACTGACAAAGAAGACAAGGATTTGGATAACAAGTAATGAGATTTGTTTTTTTGTATAGAACTTCTCAAGGATTACAAAGTGACAGCTCAGCTTTAAGTCGGATTTAATTGGATCTTTTTCAGAATTCTCTCTGGAGATTTGGGTTCAGTGTTTGGGAGTGGCTTGGAGAAAGAAATTACACCCTATGATAAAAAAACCTCAGAGAATTTTCATTACGGAACAATGACGCCATATGAAAGGCAAACGCCACAAAATTTTTTTTACGGAAAGAGCCAGACCATGAAAACTGTGGTCAATCCAGATGGTGTAAGATAATTTCAACAATGTTATCAACCGTCATGTAGTATTGAATTCTCTATAAGCAAATAAATGTTTCGAAATGGAATCTTGAGACATTCAACTCTTTCAGACACACTGCTGTTTGTGTCGATCTTTCCTGCACTGATGTGTGGTAATACCTCAAAACTGGTCTGTAGTTGATCTGATAGATTGGCTCCCGCCTGGTCCTACTGCTGCACGAAACAGAAGTTTCTGCAACACTATCTCCTGTGAGATATCTTGCAAAAACGTCTGTCAGATATAATTCAATGTCCAGCCCGACATTAGCCGGGAAAGTAGGCATTTACCAGACCTACTGGCTCAATATTCCATTTCGTAATATTAATTTTCTTATGTGTATGTACCTCTTCTCGATATAGTCTTTAGATTTATTTTGATTCATATTGAATTTTCTGTGTTTTCAGTCTACCGAAACTCATTCAAATGTGAGGGACAACGACGGAAACGAAGAAATGAGTGTATGTCGTAGAATCGGTGACAAGGAATATTGTATCGTAAGGAAGAGAGACAAAAGTGGGAAGGAAGAGGTGACTGAACGCTTTGTCAATATGGATGAAAGTGAGAAAGATATATTTTCCAAGCCCAGGGGCAGTAATCTTATAACTGAGGAACCTTCTGGTTCACGATTTCCTTTTGACAAATTCTTCAAATGAGCTTGTGATATAGTAATAAATTCTCATAGCGAATTGTTGATATATTTATTTACGATATTCAAATATATTTTTTGAGTTTTCCTGGCTTTTTCATTCTATGAAGTATCAATTTTGATGTAGCAAGTTCCAAGTTGAGAAGATGCAGCCACTGAAGAGACTTTTGTGGTTAATCCATCTTTTGCTAGATGTCTGTCAATGTTTTGTATTTTTGTTCGAATGATCCCTTACTAATCAGATACAATTCAAGATTTTGGAGTCTTGATTTCTGTTTGAGCAAAGAATACAAAGCCCTTGGAACGGTTTTAGTGTATCCTTAAATTTATAGTATCTACTCTACCCACCAGAGGGCGGTGGCAGTACGATGTCGGCTTTGTAAAAAAAGATGTTGGTATTCAATGTGGTTACCAACAGAATTGGGTAGCAGTCGGTGACAACTAGCCGGCATTTCAATTTAATTTTGGAGTATATCCAGACTTTCATATGATCCGACTGATTGTCAGCGATAGGTTTGTTCTGGTTGTTTGAATACCGATATCGAACTGCCATCACTATCTGGTGGTCAGGTTAGGTACTATATGGATCATGATACACTAAAATCGAACATATGAGCTTCTATGGTCTTTGTATTCTTTGGTCTATGAATAGTCTATACCATTGGCGGATTCGGAGGGGACTAAGGAAGCTGCAGCCCCTCCTTTTGTTTGGAATTTTTAAATTGTTTTCATACCGGTATTCTATCATGTGATATAAAAATGCCGACTATTTACTTATTTTCATTTTTTACCAGCATATATTTAAATGCAGTAACTGTGTATCTTCACGGTAAAATACGATGGCTCTAATGCACTTTTTTAAGGAGTAGGTAATCGACTTGACGCGGAAACTATGCACCGCTACTGGGCTACTATTTGTCCTTTCCATTCCCCACCTTTAGCCGGGGAAGTAGTTGAAATGAAACTAAAATGTAATTATGTTCCTTTATAATACAAAATTTCTGTAATGCATTACATAAAACTGTCTACGTAAGGGCCACACAAATCGAGAATATCCATTCTCAAAGTTAGAGTTGACGATATACAATATTTTATTAAACCATGAACAGGTTCACATCAAAACTATCACTTCAACGTAACAATTATCGAAAAGCTAACAAAAGCCTGGTGAGGCCCAAAAGTTATCCAATGAAAATTATTCTATACAGAACATAATGGAAGAATCATATTGATACATTATTTGAATGGTTTCTCAAACTTTTCAGCTGTACCAAATCTTAGCCTGTACAAATGTATGCTCATCGTACTAAAAACTCTGACATATTTGACATTTTTTCATCAGCATTCCCTAAATCCTGGCAAGTTGAAACCTATCACCCAGTATTAGATAGCGAGGATGAATAAATAGTAGGCAAGTGTTTCACCATATTAAAACTGTTTCTAAACAACTCATGTAACTGACAACCTGGGAAGTTTATCCATAGTATCATTTTTGTTGACAATTTTCTTCAAAGCGATGAAATGAAAAAATTGACCGCCAGGCCACAGTGATAAAACCAATAAAACGCTTCTTCTTCTTCCGATCAGTCATGAAATTGACAGCGATAAAATTGAGTCATGAAATTAACATTTATCTGAGAAAACTTCTGGATCGAGTGGTATTCGCAAAGATTTATTCCTGAAATATTATCAGCTGGAAGCATCGATATAAGAATCAAATGGAATCAGTTAATGACACATGAATCTTTATTTTAAGGTTGTCAGTTTTATAGCAAAGAATTTCTACCGAAGATGGCGCTACTCAAACAGCTAACCAGTAACAAGACCTTGTTTTTGTTTTACCATCTGGTCTAGTTTTAACATGTCCGTTAGATGTCGCTTCTGAACGATACTCTCTTCAGAAGAAGCGTTTTATTGCTGTACTGGCTGTCTAACCTTCATTTTTTTGCTTTGAAGGAAATATTCGTTGAAATGAAAACATCAGGTCCGACACCTTGCATTATTTTCGAATAAATGATCCATATTATAATTTTTTTCTAATTTGTGAATAGTTTTCGCCTCAAAAATTGTTCAGTATTTTCAATTTGGGTACAATTATTACCACTGTGTGGTAAGACTACAAATTATTGATTTAATATAAAATTATGCTTGAAACCAATTTGTTATGAATGCTATATCAATTTGAACAACTGACAATAATATTTCATACAAACTAAGTTTTTCAGTGTACTTCTGAAATTTCATGTATATTTCAGTTCTCAATGACCTCGATACTTCAAGTCAAATTGTTTCATTCAAAAAGATATCGTAAGATAACAATAATCATACACTATTTTTCTTCAAGTGTAAGACAAGTGTAAGCCAGCATTGTAACAAAATATATCATTTCGTGTATAAAAAATGACTTATCAAACTTGGCGGTTTCCGATAGACTTTCAAAGTACTATACTTTGGAATCAATTCAACTGGATCCTTGCTTGGCAACATTTAGTATTCATTTAGTTGTCGAGTTTGGTTTTGAGGAGCCTGAAAAAAATTTGAAAAGTTAATCTGAAATTTCTAAACCTGAACTTGGTATTAAAACACCACACTAGATAACCAGTCAATAAAAAAATATTACCTGCAGCCTAATCTAGCCAAAGCTATATTTAACTAATAAATATACCATACGTGATATGTTTTTCTGAGTTCTGGTGGAACTTGTCAAATCTAACTTTGGTTAGGTTAGAGGTTATTTCATCAACAATAATGTGCTGATTATGAATACTTCGATCCATTGCTTGATGGAAATTAATGTCAATGATAATAATTAATAACTATATGATTTCTCCAATGATTAACAGAGATGTGTTATCATTACCTAGTGCTATATAAATGACATTGTAGTTTGATGTACTAGTATTTGATGAAGCTGCCGCTTAGCAAATCGCGTTTTAAATAAAATTACTGTGGCAATTTTAAAATTATTATCATGGATCGAATTATGTACTGAATAAATTTGTGATGAATATATAATGATGACATCTATTATGCTGCGTGTAAGATGTAGATGTTAGCAATTTGTTGTCTACAGAAGATGATCATAATTTACTGTTTTACGAATTCACACTCACAAATGTGAATTAATAGTTCGATTTATAGTTAGAAATACTGTTAAGAAATCCTGTGAAGAACACATAAGAGTATTCGATAGTTCCACAGAACTATTAGTTCTGTGGATAGTTCCAAGTGATAATGTGTCAGTTGTCAATGTTATCATCTATGTCAACAATTATTTTCAGAGCTTCTTTCTCCAAGATTTCAATTTCATCTAGAGAATTTAATGAATAACTGCTGCCCAGACAATTTTAATCCTTAAAAGAATACGTCCATGTATCAAGAACTCTGTACAGGGTGTGTTTTTGAAACAAAGTGTCCCTAAAGGCTGCTTATATCAGAAAGTGTTCCCTACTTTTATAATAACTGAAATATTCAGGCATATCCAGTTATTCCTTCTTCAACATACTGACAAAGTACTTACGCATTCCCTACTGTGTTTGTGTAGGTGGTGTGGTTTAAATATGTAGTGAAGTATCTGTCACCTTAATTGTGATCCCTTCATCATCCTCTTCAGCGCACGTAGAAAGTCTCTTTTCCAATTTGTTCTCCTTCTTCTCGTCCTTCTTCAGTTGTTTTTTTTTCTTGAAACGGCTGGAAATGATTGGTTCAGACTAGTATTATTAAGACACAACTTCATGAAAAGATGCCTCAAAAGTCAATGTAAGCCAGTGGTTGTATATTTGGAGATCGGAGAGGCCTCACAATGGGATGTAGACACCTCTAGATCCACACTCTAGAGGTGTGTAGATCCACACTCTAGAGGTGTGTAGATCCACACTCTAGATTAACACACAGATCCAAACATTCCCAAACTTTTCGTTTCGTGGATAATAAGCTGTCAGCACAGAACTCATAAATTTAGACATAAGATATAAGTTTATGAGTTCTGTGACTGACAACTGCGCGAAGCTACAGGTACTTTTGAAAGACAATATCTTGAAAACTATTTGCCGTATAATTCATTATAATATGAATATGAATCATTTGAGACCATCAAGATTTGTTACTTTTCTATATTATAGGACGCACCAAAAATGATGAAATGTAAAAATGTAGTCGGGTGAAATTAGTCGTGTGACATTATAAAGGATACAAATCAGAGGGTAGATAGTATAAAATCAATTTCTCTTTGGTCAATACTCACTTTTTTCCTTTGGGGCTCTTCTTTTTCTCCTTCTCTTTCTGGTTTTCATTGACGTGCTGCCAGATTCCAGTTTTATCGACCTCTTCAGATATGTTAATGGCGGACAGTGGTATATTCATGACGTTTCCATTGGCCAGAGGAATTTTCAAATTTCCAGCGTTGTTCCCTAGTTTTAGGGGATTTCCTTCTGTTTTGTCCTGATGAAACACAAAATCTCATAAAACCTCATAATCGAACAGTGCTGAAGGCGTTTCGTGCCATACCTCTTCTGAGATTGACCATGGGAAATAAATCTTGCAGTCTGGACGAAAAGTTTTGTTCCATACTCAGGCCAATCGTAGAAACTCACAGATGTATGCAAATGAACAAGAAAAAATAAAAAAATAAAATAAATTGGTAATGTAATAGTAATTTATTCAAAGAAACATAACTATAAAAATTATAAAACATAATATGAATGTATATAACTAGGTAAACAGCAACAATGATAACAAGCAGATGGAATGTGACATGAACAGTATAATATACAACTAACTTACGTTTACGTAAGGAGATCACTTTACAAATTGGAGACTACCAAAGAGAAAATTTGAGTTTCCTCCACTAATATTGGGCGGTTATAATGGTGCAATGCTCTCTCTGAACGTTCAAAGAGTTCATACAAGGCCAATGGTTGATGTAGATGAGAAATCTAAATAGAGTAATATGTTGAAAAAAAATTAAATCGGGCATTCAAAGATCCATTCATAGATCGTCACGAATGATTGTTGAGGTAGTTTGGATCATTGGAAAACATAAGGCTAATCTTTGAAATAAATGAGAAGATGAAAATAATCGGTGATGCTGATGTAAGTATGACAGTTGAAATGCATTTTTTGGTAGTTTTCGATACATTTTGACAAATGAGAGACCTAAATTGAAATAAACTGTATTTTAACTTTGCAGTACATATCAACAGAGATGTTGACTGTGCACCACTACAGGTGGCGCTGTGGTTCACCCTACTGACTCAACTGCAGGCCTTGATCATCACTAGATGCCTATCTGAGTCAACTTTGTTCAAATATCAATGCAGATATCGGCCTAGTCCAGTTAGATAGTGATATTCAAAAGGCACAAGATATATCTGTTCACATTGAAAATATTTTTGATACTATGACAAAAATACTTTTTGGCAACTGGATAAACAAATTCAGTCTATGTTTTTTTTTGAAGGATACATATTCAATCAAGCTGTCGATGAAAATTGACTTAATAAAATTGATTCGGGATGAAATCTTTGAGAAGTAATGAGAATGGATCAACTTCAGTCTTGTTCAGAAATCAGAGAGATTATTAAAAATATAAGGGTGCCCAATTCAAAAATAATACATTTCATCATAAATTTTCATACATAAAGTCAACACCTCGAGGTAAGCCGGTACGGCAGCGATGAATTTCATGAGACTTGCATTCTCTGAAATGAATATTTACGTTACTGACTTCTAAAAAACATATCGACGATAAAAACCCAAAAGCGCTACCACAACATCTGCAACACCCGGATGTTCTCCTGCATATCACTCTTATCATTATTTCATGGTCTGACTGCAAATCACATATTGCCTATTCCTAACTAACTTCGGACCCAAAATCCACCTGCGAATATTACTACAGTTCCCCACCTGGGCCTCTTCGCTCTCCAGTTGGGTTCTCTTCGAAGTTTCGGGCATCACATCGTCCAAAATTTGGAGTTCCCGTCTGGTGAAGACGCAGTCTAACGACTTCCTCAGCCCAATCATCACCACCAACATGAGGGGGAACAGGATTGACGTTTGGTTGAAGGATTTTATCATCCACAGGCAGAACAGGCACGTCAGTTGGATGATGGTGAACAAATGGACCTTCTTGATTGGCACCTGGAAAGGTTGATGGTGTTAGTTTTGAAGGACTTTCGATTCACTTCTGAATTATTGTTTTTGTTGTCCATATGTATATATTTCCCTAACTGATCTTTACCTTCCTCAGGAACATATAGTCCGGCTGATATTTGTTCGGCATAAACATGATGAGGATCCTGTCGAAGAACTGCAGCCCCTTCAAAGACGCCATTCCCATATACAGAAACACCCCGAACAATACCGGCATGGGGATGTGGCTCAGCATCGGAGTCAGAAACACCGAGCAGCCGATGGCCAAGAAGATCAGAATATGCGTGACCCTCTGTTCTCGGACCCCCAAGAATTTAGGCTTATCTCCGGGGGCAGCACATTCAGATTCTAGTTTTAGGGAGTGCACGTGGGTTATCGAAAGAACTGTAGCGGCGACGAACCAAGGCAGGCCCATGATGGAGCAAATTTCGATTAGAATTGACAGGACGAAGAGATCCAGATGGTAGCCACATCCTGGAACATAAACATTTATAAGATGTTTGACTTGTTACCTCCATGTAATGGATGATGAAAGTTCGCCGGGTAAGATTAACCTACTCCCTTTTACCTTTCTTCAGTTTGAACTCCTTCCTGTTGACTATAACAGCAGTAATTTGCTGATCCATGAATATGAGGATCGTTCCTAAGAGTGCTGGGGGCAATGCGAAGAATACCGACCAGATGGGGTTGTTATTGAACGGCGACACGATCCAGCCTCTGTTGGGAAGGGTTGGTTTGAATTCGTGGGGTACCTCCAATTTAGGAGTCGGAATGCCAACTTTGTAGTCCAGCATTGTCATGGAGAGAATTGCTATAATAACAGCGAAGTCGCTGATGAATTGACGAACCTTAAAGTCAGAAGCAAATGTTGGTCAAGCTGAATGATCTTCACAAACACGTTTTGAAGGATGTTCTTTTAAAAACCGCTTTTACGTACCTTAGAAGGGAAGAAGAGCGCGTTCTTAAAGTCCTTCAGGTGAGTGGAGATGAGATACGTTCCTAAAAACAGTAGAATTGACATGAGGAATACGTCAGAAGCATATGGTGGAGTGAAGCATCCTGGAGAAAGAGTTCCGTTCAGTTCCTGGAAACATATTTGAAGTAAATGGTTTTGAATTTTTCTACACCATGAAGGCACACTCACAAGGCATATTGTTTGGTTGAGAGTGGAGTAGCTTGATATGTCCGGATAGTTGGCTGCAACGGACTCATTTAAGTAACAGGAGCAGTCAGTCGAGAAATTCAAAGATCCCGTCGTATTGATCGGGTACTTCTTTCCTATGGCTATCACATTTTCAAAAGCCTAAAAACACGGTACATTTACCTGATATGTTCGTACACACGTACCTATTTCTAAGGCTATCATCATACCACTGACCTTAATTATGAAGATGAAAGCGATCAGCGTCGCGAAGTTCTCTTCCGTGAACCTGGTGATGTAACAAACGAAAGCACTGGCGTCAATAGCCACCAGAACCATGAGAATCACGGCCGTCCAGGTACCGATCCAAAACCTGAAAGACAAATAATCCCACCCCATGCTTTGACAGAATTCGTAAACGATGGTTTCGAACACCAGCACCGGACCCGTAGAGCCCAAAATAGTAAGCGGCTGCCCGGAAAAAAATCCGTAGCCCATACCGCAGACGAACCCGGATACCAGGGACTCCATGGCCGCCATATTTTTCCCAGTCGCTTCGGAAAGCAGTCCTCCGAAAGTGATAATAGGGGACAGGCAAGCAAAGTATAAGAAGATCCAGGAGGCTATACACTGCATGGCGAAGGCGTCTTTGAAGTCGGACCAGTACCACGGGGCTTTCCGCTTCAGATCGTTCACGAGGCCTCCAAAGAGCACCTTAGAGAAAATTGAATGTATAAAAGCGAATTATAGTGGACTGTAACAGTGCTCACTCCTGTTCTAGCGAGACCGGATTCTTCTCTCAGCTTCTGCTCTTCTTCTACTTCGTCGATCTCTTCGGTAGGTTTCTCTGGTGGTCTTTTGCGCGGGTCTTGGGATGGAATGGCCGCCGGCGGTTCAATACGTATTGCAGGATCCCACTCTCCGGGCGGTAGCACTGTAACTGCGTCCAGGAATTCGTCCACTCCCGCTAGAAGATGGCTCCTATTGCGCGCTCTGTATGCCACCTCGTGGAACACCTCGTCTGACATCAAGGTAGCCATTGCCCGGCCAATTTCATGGTAGCCTAGAAGCATATCGTTTTGAGGGAATTAAAACTTGGAAACGTTATTTCATACCTGCTGTTGGGGAAGTTGGCCCGAGAAGAATGAACAGGAATCGTGTTGGCACTGGGACTTCTGTCAAATCTCCCAGATGGACGGCCGTGTTGAGCCTGATGAAGGCTGACAGGGTCTTGTCGATGAAATCAATCTCTCCCACTAGAATATTGCTTGTTTCTGCGCCTGGGGGAATTTTTCTCATAAACGCCAAGTTGTGCTGGTCGCTTCCCAGATCGCTTCCGCTTTGGTTTCTACTGATGGAGGCGTAGCTCGCACTTTTTCTCATTGATTCTGTACCTAAGTTGATTTGTTTTGAATTTCAGCTTGTAGAGTGTATGTGTGAGGTTGACAAAAATATTATTGTGCAATAGAAGTTACAGTCCACTGATGCCGATATTTTCCACAGTTTAAGGAATTAATATCTTTTCTGGTTGTGCCGAAAGTGGATTCACGTCATGAATTTTAAATAAAACGTATATTTTTTAATTCCAATCGATAGAACATGAAACTCTCTTTCAGAAGATACACCTCTTTCCTTGGCAAAACTTCCAAAACCAAAATTTTCCACCAGCTCACATACATTTTTCACATGTATTTTTGAAATGACTTATAGAAAAAAGAGATGAACTATGATATTGAAGTTGAAAAAATACCATTTTCAATAAGATTATAGAGAAAATTGAAGTGGATGTGGCAGTTCATATTCTTGAAGTCTTTGTCGAAAACTTGTTAAACCTCGATTTTGTTCCAAACGCCACCAAATTGTTTGACGTAGATGACGTAATGGCACCGTCACATTGAATTTTGGAAAATAAGTCTGTGTCAACATTTTGACAAGAGAATTTCATGTTCCATCGAATGGTGTAGAATCTAACCTAACCTAAACAGGGTTTGATTTAAAAATCGTGACAAAATTTCTTGTTAACTGGAAAAAATATTTAATTGCTTCATTGTTGAAAATGTAAGTCCATATCTTTACTCAAAATAATACATTTCTATTCTTACAACAATTATGCAATGATTCAGTCACCCAGTATAGGACATTTTTGTCTTTGTTTTTGATAGAACAAAAGTTTAATAAACTTTAGAGCTTTGAATTTTTTAGCTCTCCCAAGATAAGGCAAACCGCGAAATAAAATGAGCATGCTGAAGCAGAAATACATGATACAGAAATAATGAAACTGAAATAAATACAAACTGAATATGGAGTTTTTTGAACACGAATCTTGGACAAATATTAATCATTAAAGTTTAAAAAAATTAATTGGATGTTTCTTTTTGATATCCAATTCAAATTCAACCTTCAACAATCTTTATTCCATAACAATAATGATAGATGTGAGATTCAAAAAGAAAATCAAAGGCTAAAAGCTGAAACCTGGTTTGCTGTTCATGCATGATTCCTCGTGGGACAAAAAAATAATCAACATCGTACAACACACAAAACAAATGATATATGTTTACCGTGTCCAGGAACGGCGAGAAACTTTCCAGAATCTGGCGACTTTCCAGAAGCGTGTTCAGAATAAAATTGTTCCTCGACTGAAAATAATAAAGAGATGGCGATGAGGTACATGAAGATGATGAAGTGGAATCTGCTGTAGGCGGTCTAAAACGATTAATTTGGATTACTAGCGGATTTTTGTTAGATTTGCCACCAGAGCAAGATTAGAAAGTGAATGATGAAGTTTAATTTTACAAGAGTTAGATACGTGCTAACTTTTTTTAACCATTTACGATCCCTATCCTTGTTAGTTACTCCGTTTCAACAAGTTCTAACCTGCAAGATGGCAACCATTTTCTTTTTTATGATTTCTTTCATCTGCTGATTCTTTATATCTTCTGCCGTTTGGAGAAAAGTTGGCGCAGCTAAAGCAAGGCCTATCTGAAACATCCACTCCAGATCTGAATTTACATTATATTTCCATAAGAATTTATCTCAAAAGATATTAGAGAAAGATTTCAGTGGTGATATTTTTTCCGCATCTGAGCTTTTTTGAAGGTTACAGCTTTCGTTAAACCATTCTGTTCCTTTCAATGAAACAAATCGTATGTGAAAATGTGTTCAGAACCCATTTTTTGTTTCCATATCAGTTACTGTATTTTAGCATGAAGTAGTCGAGGAGAACTGTCAACATAATCATTTTTATGTCAAGATAAGTTTACACTGAATCACATTTCAAAACAGCTACTGATGCAATAATAATGTAAGGAACCATTGAGATCAGAATCGGGTAAATTTTCTTTATGAGGACACCCGGCGATTTTGAAAAAATTTTTGACTGTACTTACGTATTTTGATGCGTAGATTACGAATCCGAAAGAAAAAAGCGGCGCTCTCCCTTATTTAAAAAGTTACGGCCCTCCAAAGTTCAGAAAAGGGCAACTTTTCAGCCTTCTTTTTCACTAAATAAATATTTAAAAACACAAGCATTTATTCACTAGGTCACCTTTACACCTTATTCCTCCTTCTTTAACACTTTTCACTTCAATAATCAACATTTTTCTTATAAAAATGTTAAAAATGTACGGAGCTGCTTTTTGGTTACATATCACTGTATTTTACGTTTTTAAGGTTGATGATATGGTTGGTACGACTGATGCAGTCCATATTCCTGAAGTAATTCAAATGTTTTTTACCTTCATTCTTTAGATCGTAAATTGGTTTTTGGTGGTGTATTACGAATTTGAAATAGTAGGCGACGGCAAATACCAACCGCTTTTTTCTGAAATGTCACTAGTAACTAACCTAAAAATAGAATAATGTCACCAGGAGAAGCATTCGTTTTTAAATTAAGTTTTTTATAAGAAAAATGTTGATTATTGAAGTGAAAAGTGTTAAAGAAGGAGGAATAAGGTGTAAAGGTGACCTAGTGAATAAATGCTCGTGTTTTTAAATAGTTTATTTAGTGAAAAAGAAGGCTGAAAAGTTGCCTTTTTCTGAACTTTGAAGGGCCGTAACTTTTTAAATAAGGGAGAGCGCCGCTTTTTTCTTTCGGATTCGTAATCTACGCATCAAAATACGTAAGTACAGTCAAAAATTTTTTCAAAATCGCCTGGTGTCCACATAACGAAAATTTACCCCACTTTGTAGTAGCTGTTCTGATTATTTTGGAATCCGAGGTGGACTAATGCTTCTTTCGAACTCCAAGATCATACCGACTTGGCGCACTGAACCAAATGCACGATATTAAAAGAGAGAAAATTGTACATACTTTTCGAAGTCGAATGATTCCTCATCTCATTGAAGGACCTTATGAAAGGAAGTCCGTGATGCTTCCTTTGATGCTGGTGTCTGTGCCTCTTCAGCAACACCCCCCTCACTTTGTCCTTCTTCTCCAGCGACAAACTGTTGTTGTTGATCATGTTCTCCAGAACCA
Organism: Leptinotarsa decemlineata; assembly: GCF_025532065.1. NCBI lineage: Eukaryota > Metazoa > Arthropoda > Insecta > Coleoptera > Chrysomelidae > Leptinotarsa > Leptinotarsa decemlineata. The sequence continues at coordinate 330,057 of NW_027412532.1, forward strand.
GGTCCGCGATCTGGTCCATGGAAACAGCCTCCATGTCTAGGATGACGCTTCCGTTGAGTATGAGGCTTCTCAGTTCGAAGAGGGAGTGTAGCGAAAGAGTAGCGACGTGGGGTTTGGACCAGCGATTTCCGCCTTCTTCGACGTCTTCCTCGAATTTTATCCACCTGGCGGTTTCTCTCCACTCCATATCCTCGCCGTCGATGATGAGTTCCTCCATCTCTGAGAAGAGGGGATGGCTTTCATGCTTTTCGTCGTTTATGTCTTCGCCGAGGATGAATTGCACGCGTTGGGAAGGAGGAGTGCCTGCGAATAACGAATAGTTTTGTAAGTGACTTCTGTGAAGGAGGAGACAATGGAAGCATCCTCAGAAAAGACGAGTACGGTAACTAATCTGATTGAGATTGGGAATTTTGCGTGTATTACATATCTTTACCGTAACCCACAAGGTGTTACTCAAGAAAACACTCTTCAATAAAATCGAGCCTTTCTCAAATCAAAAAGCACTCCTGTCAGATCACGTCATCTAATTTGTATTCATCCCCACAGAGATCGATCAGTATGTATCGTGTTTACTGTATCTAATCCACTTTGTTGATACAGGTCTTTGCTTGAAGTTCAGCAAATCAAGTTGATTAACTTGTCACTTGATCTAATTGAGGTAACGAGCAGTATTAAATTGACATTAGACCTTCGTCTGAAGAAAGAATCCCGAAGGTCACAATGGAAATTAGACACCGACATGAGAGATTTTATGGTGGTAATGAATACCGTGGAAATCTGACTCGTTATTTATTAAGTGAAGGGAGATAGATTAGATTAGAGTGTATTAACTACATTACATTTATTCATTTACAGGGAGGTAAAAACATCGATAAAACTCGGAATAAGTTATTGAGAAATTAAAGCAAAAACAAAAAAAACTGGTCATGAATAAAGAAAGAAACTATAAGCATGAATGGGTAATTTGTGAAAGATTATGTGAAAGTTGAAGAATAATAAAGTTTTGTGAAAGTTGCTGACAAAATAGAGATTAAGAAACCTTCAGAAATGATGTTTTGGTGAAAAAGACAAACATCTATTTTTTGGAAAAGGAAGTTTTTGGCTTTCTACTACATTTCAAACATTCGTTGTGGAATAAAAATCAGATATTATTCACATGAGTTCTACTTTAAATGAACGGTAACAAATTGCACTTACATGGAACACTGTCATCCTCACTGGTATACATCGATGTTTCGCCTTAAGACACTTGCCCCAAGGCTCTTCAGTACCAAATTGGATAACATCATAGAAAATACACACCATTCATTCATGAATTACTATTTTTAATGTCACGGAATAAGCTTGATCTGCTTATGTCATCGATGACATCGTAATGACATTCATTCACCTATTTGATTTAATCCCAGCCAAGAGGAATCTTATTTGAATTGAAGGGGTTATATTTTTAGGAGTGATTAATTATTGGGAAAGAAAGGTTTTGGCTTTCTACTACTCAATCTTGATACAAAAAAAAGAATGAGGGAATCTCATAGAAAGTCAAAAACTTTCCCAAAAATTAATCACTCCCAAAAATATAACCTCTTCAATTCAAACAAACATCTACATCTAATATAAAAAGTGAGCAACTGTTGAAGATGTACTGCTGAAAGAAAGAAAGAAAGAAAGAGGACCTGAATAAGAACATGAAGAGAGAGAGAGAGAGAGAGAGTTCTTGATTAACTTCGGTTTCAGTATTGAAATATTAATTTCAGTCGAACGTATAGGAACATACTGGTCATAGGGATTTTCATTTTGGGACTATTGTCGTTTTTATCTTCAGAGTTGAAGTTGAAACATTTATGTGAAAACTTCAACAAGCGCATGCGATAATGTTAATAGTGACTATTCAGTACTATCAATCTCATTTCTGAAGATTGGTCTTTCTTTCTTCCAGGGGAGTCTGGAAATCATTTGGTAAGTGACTAACTTTTCTCAAAACACTGCCCTTTTTAATGAATACGTTTCTTCATTTGTTTTCTAACATTACCTGAGTACCGAAATCTGGAGATTTTGGTGGCAACCAAACAATTGAACCATTTGTCCTGAACAGACAAATTTTTAAATTGTTCGTTTGAACCACTATGCATTTATTACATATTTTTGAAAAAATATAGGAATTTTCTACAGTGCTCCTTTTTTATGGAGCATTGTAGAAAATTCCTCAAGAAGATCTGAGAGCCGTGCCTTTGCGAAAGCGATGATTTACGTTGGATAGCATTCAAAAATACTGCCACAAACTAAACACAAAGCGAACAACGTCTACCATCGTACAACAAACTTACTGGGTTTATTATCTTCCTGTTGAGCACCACCATTCTCCTGGGCGCTGCGGTGGTGGTGCTTATGGCGGCGGTGGGAATGCCGCCTTGGGGGAGGCACGTGGACCCCGATAAACACGTTGTGAGCTCTGTGGCCTGGCAGAAGTCAAAATTTATTGATTCATTTCGAAACAATCATTGAATAATTATATTAATGTACATGTGTGCTCACAAGTGAGAAAAATATTTCGGAATGAAAGTAATACTACGACATAATTTAGTAGATACCCCACAGAGGTTAGTCTTGCAGATTTCTCGTTCATCCAGCAGAAAGACCACGCTGAAAACAATCGATTATAGATCACCCACAGATAGGTTTCGGGGTAATACCCCCTGTCAGTGCAGGAAAGATCCAAAACAAGCAGCAGTTTGCCTGAAACTCGATTGATTTTAAATGTGATTGGACTGCATATATGAAACCCTCGTTTGATTGAAATTTGTTGATTAGTTACAGCTCTAGCTCGTGAATAAAGAATAAAGTGGAAAAGAAACTTTCTATGTACCAACTTTAACAGAAAAAAAGTTGATACGATTTTAGTTAGTTAGTTAAAAGCACTATTCAACTCAATTTTTGAGGCTAATGAAGCTTATCTCATAAATAAGACGAATGCGGTGGCAAAAGAGTAAAATTTCAAATTCGTGAAGCAACCATTTTCCCGGTTATTCAATTGCCCTTCCAAAAGGTCGCTTTCGGTCTTTCCAAATTCAATTAGAAGCTGTAGAGATTACCGCGATTATCAATAGTCGTCTTTTGATCGAACGGAAAAAACGAAAATGAGGGAAATTAGATAATCATTGGAAATTAGTTTCAAATGAATGAATCGATGGCCTAGTTTCAGGAAAATCAAATTATTTCTTTCTGGATTGAAATGTCAACGGAGGGCCTCTGTATCGATTTTGTTGAACCAACAGCGTTATGTAAAAGCCTTACTGAAATGTCGAATTTGTGAATTTTTTATAAGAGAAGTTCTCAGAAGTTTCGTACAAAGACTGATTTTCTGAACATCACAATTCGAAATGCTTGGAGTTAGCGACATCTAGGTTTCATAATTAAAACGTCAAACTCAGGGAAAACATTGACAGCGCCATTCACAAACATTCAAGTATATATTGATATTTGTTGTAATGTTCTTTAACAAAAATGTAGAGTCAGTTCTTGATAATGACAAGAATTATAAAATACAGTGAGATAGGGTGATAATTATGTATTAGAGCATGTGTCTGCGTACAGCTTGCCCTAAAATCTAAAACCAATTAAGAAATGGAAAATTATACTCAGAATCGGTGACGAACAACGATTCTTGTTTAGAGTCATATACCTTCAATTGATACAGGAAGCAAAGAATGATTTGAACAGTATCAAGCTAAATACATAATTTTACCTTCGAAATCTCTTTCATCGAATGGAAGTTTGATTCTGTGATCAGCTCCAGGGTCTTTGGGAGCCTCGTCAGTAACTTGTGGATCCATTTCACCAATTCTGAAAAAAATGAGAAATCCCAATGATCAATTATTGGTAGTGATATCAATTCGGAATGATGTGAATATGACACACAAATATTCCATCCAACAACCTAATATTTGTCGTAGGTATTATTACTTATCAATATCCCTTCGTATTCATAACTTACGTCTAAATATTTATGATACCCATCTGATTTTATGTGTATTTAACCATTCCTAATGGTTTTATAACAGTGTTAAAGATATACCTATATATTTGTGATCTTTTTAAAAATATACTTGGGTACATTTTCCCAAACAACTAAATACGAGGTAGGGTTTTGTAAATTGTCAACAATGGAAATGTAATTGTTCTAATAGCTCAAATCAGAGAACATCATCCACAGAATTGACTTCAAAGGACTATCGGAATCGATATATTGACTCGATGTTCCTGTAGGTGGGAATGAAGGTGACTAAGGTGACTAAGGTGGCAAACATTGATCCAAGTGAAACAGCATCTACAGAGATGACTCCAAAGGACTACCGAAGTGGATAGATCTAAGTACAATGGCATATACTATAGTTCGCACTCAGAGTCAAAAGTTCCTAGAAAAGAACCCTGTCTAGTCTGAGAAAGTAATCTACGTACATACTTTTCCAAAAAAAAAATCAGCTTTATCAACAATTAGTATGTTTATTGTCGTGCCTAACTACCGACTATTATCACAGTGTTTGGGTTTGTTTAGATTATCAACTTGCAACAAAGTTGCGAACTGAACAATGTATATAGTTAACAAATTTGATTCTGAAATAAATATTTGAACAAAACTGAGTTCCTTGCAGTAAATCAGGGTGTTTGTTTCTTCGAAACATTCATCACATAAAGTTGTTTTATAACTAAATTGGGGTATGGGATATGTACCCCCCTAGATTTGGGGGGTATGGGACTGTTAATTTGTATGTTTTTTTTGGTATGCTACAGGACGTCACTTTTTCGTTCTTGGGGTTTACAAAACGGCGGGCCTAACGTTGCATAGATAACAAATATCAGTTCATTAACTCGCTCCATTAATTACTATTGTTATTTGACTCTTTAATTTATTGCCTTGTCAATATTTGACGAACTGCAGTGTAAAGTTTCGTATAGAAAAGTAATCTAGGCAGTGGAATAGTTTTCCATTTACCTAAAATTAAAACTAGATTGAAACTATGTTGCATTTTCAAAAAAAATCCTTTATTGTTGTTGTCATGAAATTATTTTTTTAATTAGATATTTCAGATGTCTTACGCTTGTTATACGTAATTATATGTTTACTATCATCAGTGTTGGCATTTTGATTGATTTAATCTTGCTTCATTTGCTTTCGAAGGTAACATTTTTTGAACGAAAACTTTGACATGTACTAGCAATGTTGTCAGATTTTGTCTCTGATTACTTATATCCAATGTGACAAATCCATTCGATGACATTTTTTTAATATAATTGTCAGAAGAGTTCATTATTGTGTATTTTGTGTAATTACAAAATGTAGCAATAATATAGTACTTGAACATTTACTCAACATTATTTGCTTTTGTGCTGTGTTATATGAATTTTGGATTTTTTTTGCTATTCCTTTGTAAATTTCAAGGCTTTTCTGTACTTCTATTAGCTAGCAGAATGTATTTTTTCAACAAATATACGAGTACACCATTTTCTCAGAAGTTATTATTTTCAAATCAAATATTCAGATTTTGTAACACAATTTTTTACCCCCCTTTCGAATGGTTGTAAACCATCAATTGGCCAAAATCTCAACATGACATGAGAAATAACTGTTTGGGTTCCTGCATGAAATCTAAACGTTCCCCGAAGTCTACATTTTTATTTTGAACAGCTCAAACTCACCGAAATATTTTTGGCAACTCAGCTCCTACCCTTTAGGCCGGCCTTCTGAGAAACACGCCGACTCAATTCATAGAGACGCGTAAACAAAGTTAACCTTGACGGGATGTTTGGTACGCCTTTTGATCAGGCCTGCCAACGGTGGAAACAAGCGAACCCTCCCGATTCCCAACACCAACTAGAAAACTACCATGCAAAACTGAAAGTATAAATTCGAGATAACAAGTTTACTCATTTACGTGTACCCGTGACATTTGTTTATTAGCACTGTGAAGACTAATTTCATCAGGTAGGAAAAGGGAGTCACGGCCATTTTGTCGAAGGTTTCTAGTTTTTCTTAATGCACCTGAACTATTTATCAATCTCGCCGAAGTGTTTGTTCTGAATGTTTTTTGCTTCAACGTTCAATTGAGCTTGACTGAGTCTGAAACTAACTTATGTAAATACGAAGGTTGTTGCTAACTCAGTCACTACGAAACAAATATTTTTCATTGATGAAGGTTTTGTTGTTTTTAAAAATTTTCTAGGTTATGATCGTGCAACCAAATTTTATACAGAATATTTTCAGATGCTCACATTGAAACGGAAAACTCTTTGCTGTCAACATCGCTTGTAAAGTAGTTATTATTTTCAACAAACTACGAAAACAAGAGATGATAATGAGAGTCATAGGACATTGACAAACTTTTCTTGCTTCGCCAATCAAGACCAGGCAATTTTTGATATAGATATAGTTGTGTATAATTATAAAACATACGAAGAGAATGTTGGTTGTTAATCTTATTATGTTTAAATATGTTTAAAATATGTTTTTCCGTTAACCAGATATGATTCTTGTTGCAGTTTCACGATATTGTCAGCCAAACGATTTGTTCCTGCTATATTTATTATTATTTTCTGTTTTAATTGTCTCAGTGTTGACCTAAACACCTCATTCATTACAAACTCAGGCAAACATTTAATATTATTTGGCTGGGTAAAACTCAGGTACTTGAAATGTAGGTACTGGTTGAATGAGTCGTTGGACAACATATATGCAGCTTCTTCAAACTTCCTCTTGAAGCAGTGTTCCTTCCTGTGGATGATCTCAGCTTGGGACCACTTGATGTAACGTTGATGAGCAAAACATGCTCTGATATCACCGATTTGCTGTGCTCGGCAATACGGACTTTCAATATCCTCTTAGTTTCACCGATATAGGATTTGCCGCACTCACAAAATATCCTGTGAATGCAATTCTTGTATTCTTCCTTCCTTTGTATTATGGTGGTTGGTTTGTGATTCAGATACTGTTTCGTTTATTGCTTAATATAATTGAATTTCAAGTATTCATTCTAATTTTATTGGTTCTGTCTTAAATTTCGAATCATATTAGACAATGGAAGTCCGAACGAAAAAAATTCACCATAAAACATCGTCATTCACTTTCAAACAAAAAATGTATCATTTTGAGATTCCGTGATTTCATTACTGAAGGTTATAATTGAATTATTCAGAAACTGATTTTTTGTCTTCGATTTTTCTGTCACGAACCAGAACTATCATGACATAAACACTTGAATGTCGATTCAACAATAATTCAACACTAGTAAGACATTTGAAGAGCAAACAGTGTATAAAATCAGGCCGAGCATTAGCGATAAAGACGCTCAGGAGGCCTTTAAAAACAAAACAACTCACCTCAATAATCAATCCTCATTAAGCAACGCCAGTGTTGTGGTAAAGTACTCGATAATCTTCACAGTTCGCTTTAAATTTCGATATATTCGATGCTGTCACTTCTACGCAATCTGCGAAAGTACTTAAGAAGAGATTTCACAACTTTTTTAACTGCCATATCAAGGAGTGCAGGTGAAAGAAGCCAGAAAGACAGTTGCAGAGTCAGAAAGTTCGTGAGAAAAGAAGAAACAGGCCGAGACTATTTTCAGCGTGAGAACTGAAATCACACTGTCTCTCCGCTGAAACGCTGAAACGCGGAAACAGAAGCATGCGCCAAATATTGATCGGCGAGAAATTCAGGATTGACTTCCTTTGCCGAAATGTCCCTGCAGAGGTGTTATATTTGCGAATTCTAGATGCGAGTGTTCTTCGAGGAAGATATATTGGCGGAGAGGAATTTTTATGGATATGGTTATGCAACGGGCGAGAGACGACGAACAATGATAATAAAAATATAATGACAGCGACAAAATGGTTGAGACTTTCGCGGCTGAGGTTTTCAGTGTCCTTGTTTTTCGAGTTTGAAAGCCGTGGATTTTTGGAATTTCTTCCTGACGTTTCGTTGGCGAGAGTGGTTAGCTTCTGTCCGGACAGCAAGCCATGATGGTTTAAACTCTGAAGAAGCTAGCCATTCGCGCCAGCGAAACGTCAGGAAGAAATTACAAAAATCCACGGTTTTCACACTCGAAAAACTTGCAAGTCTGCAAGATCTAAAATCAAGTCATAAAATCCTTTGGAATATTTTATACAATGTGGGAATCAAGAGGTTCTGTACAGAGTCGGTTACAAAATTACTTGTACCTATGCTAGACATCACTTTGTATTCATGGGGTAAATTAGCGGCTATAGTGAAACCGCATCCTCAATCAAAATTCCTAATAGTTACAAGCAATAACCTAACCTGCGTCAACCTTGCGTCATCGAGACGTCATCCGAAACATCAAACTTCTCATCAACTTCAGATCATCGGGATGTTAATCTTCGGATTCTTCCTATTTCATCGCATAACCAAAATTGAAGAGTAACAAATATCGGTCGCGATCATAAACATGTCTTTCGTCAACAAGAGAGCCAGAGTGTTCATGGACAGAGGAGACCTCAGACCGGTCAGGCGAAGGTCCGAAGCCAGACTGAAGACGTACCCCTCTGCAGTGGATCTGAGGGCATGGTGTGGCAGAGTGGAGGACAGGAGGCAGCATATTTTGGAGTTGATTCAGCTCGAAACTGAAAGAGTGAGTACATCTATGGTGGCTCTTTGTAGATTTTCTTCCCAAAGCTTGAAAGTATAAATTCTTACAGATGATATTGCACTGAGAATTTTTATGGTGGCACTGAGAACTTTTATGGTGGCACTGAGAGCATCTATGGTGTCCCTTTGTAGATTTATGGTGGCCTTCTTCAGATTTTCTTTCTGAATCCTGAAAATATACGTTTTTACAGCAGATAATGCACTGAGAACATCTATGGTGGCCCTTTGTAGATCTATGGTGGCCCTTGGTAGATTTTCTTTCTGAAGCTTGAAAAAATATATAAGTTGTTACATCAGACACTGCATTGAGAACATCTATGGTGGCACTGAGAACATCTATGGTGTCCTTTTGTAGATTTATGGTAGCCCTCTCTAGATTTTCTTTCTGAATCTTCAAAATATAAGTTTTTACAGCAGATAATGCACTGAGAACATCTATGGTGGCCCTTTGTAGATCTATGGTGGCCCTTGGTAGATTTTCTTTCTGAAGCTAGAAAAAATATATAAGTTGTTACATCAGATACTGCATTGAGAACATCTATGGTGGCACTGAGAACATCTATGGTAGCCCTTTGTAGATTTATAGTGGCCCTCTGCGGATTTTCTTTCTGAATCTTGAAAAGTTCTTACACTAGATATTGCTCTGAGAACATCTATGATGGTACTAAGAACCTCTATGGTGACACTGAGAACATCTATGATGGCCCTTTGTAGATTTATGGTGGCCCTCTGCAGATTTTCTTTCTGAATGTTGAAAATATACGTTTTCACAGCAGAGAACATCTATGGTGGCCCTTTGGGACACTGAAAACGTCTTGGTGGATCTATGGTGGCCCTTTGCCTACTTTCTTTCTAAAAATCGAAAGTATGAGTTCTTAAAGCAGATATTACACTGAGGACATCTATGTTGACACTGAGAATATATATGGTGGTCCTCTGTGACACTAAACATATCTTTGCTGGGCTTTTGAAGAGTATCTCTCTGAAGCTTGAAAGTTTTAGTTCTTACAACATTTATTGCACTGAGAACATCTATGGTGGTACTGAGAACATTTATGGTGGTACTGAGAACATCTATGGTGGTACTGAGAACATCTATGGTAGCCCTTTGTAGATTTATAGTGGCCCTTTGCATATTTTATTTTCAGAGCTTTGAAGTATAAGTCATTACAGCAAGTATTACCTTGAAAACCTATGTTTCTATATTTCCAGATGCTTTCCCTTACAAAATATGAGGCTGATGATCCCTGTCGAAAAGAGCTTTTCCTTTGCCTTTGAGTTCAGTCTCGAAATCATTCTTAGCAAGATTGCATAGAGACGGTTTCTAGCAGCTTGTAGAGTCTGTCAACTTTGGCTCTTTGGGTCTTGTCTCAATATCACTTCCAATCTACCAAATACATAAAGTTTTTTATTGTTCTTTTCCTCCAGTGTTTTGGCAAGTTTGTTCCTGTAGATGTTATAATCAGTACTCTTATGGCCGATAAAAACACGAGTATAAAAGAGCTCAAAAGATGTTTATCACAGCTGTGGAATTTTTTGGGAGGTTGCAAGTTGAGAAACGAAGACAGACGAAAATTGATAGAATTAGTAAGTATCTCTGTCATTTCTAATGATCCACTGTAGTGTATAAGAAAACTGGAATTGGCTGTGAACAAAGTAATGTCCTTGGTGAAAGTTTCAATTCCAGTTATAATAATATATTTTATATACAAACGAATATTTCATGCTGATTTACTAGTTTTGTTTTTCATCACTTGGCTCCTATCAAAATATCAATGGTATTCGTATCAGGAGTAATAAGCGGCGATTACGGAAAACGTAATTGTCTTGGGGTTTCCATTAGGTTAATGATTTATTTACAAATAATGCTTGAGAAGAAATAATAGCGCAACAGTCACAATATGATTGGAAAATGAATCAATACAATTGGAAACGGTTTTTATCCATCTTCTTGAGAAATATTTTGTTTAGATGAAAGAAAGTTATCAATATTTTAATTTACAGAAGAAACAAATGACCAAGATTTGTCTGGATGGGGCCCAATATGTAAGAAGGCAAATTATGCTAGTTGTTACAGAAATAACATTCATGTTTCTTTCAGGTCGGGTCCGATGCTCAACTTAGATCGGTGAGTAGGAAAAAATCAACTTATATTTGAAGTATTGATTTTTTTATTTCCAGAATATTAGCTTTTTATTCTCATTGTTAATTTTAAATGTACTCGTATATATTTATGTGTACTTTCCAGCATAGTCCAATTTCACGATTTCAAACTCTTCTTCTTCTTTTTTTTATGGTCTCTTTGCTTCCCTTATGGTGCAATAGACCAGGATTTGAAACTCAATAAATTTCATGTAATTCGTGAATAAAATTCTGCATCGATCTTTCAGAATAATAAAAAAATAATGTTAGTAATATTTTTTTCACAGTACGGCGAAACCAAAGATAAAGAAAATATGTCATTGATTTCCCTATGCCTTCAATCAGCAAATATGATCCTTACAAAAAATATAATCAATTTTTCAGATGGGATACGACGAAGCTTATCGTGAAGATGTTATAGAGGTAAGAATTTAATTTAATACATGCAGTTATCAGGTTTAAAATGAGTGTTATCTTGACTTATTCATGTGAAAAATGTTCGTTCTGTTTGTCTATTTTATAATAAAATGCATTTTTGAGGTTATTTCTGAATCTATTGAGAAAAAACTGTATATGAACATATGTCTTGGCGGTCCTAACCTTCAAACTACAGTGTACTAGTTTCAGGAAAAAATATATTTCGTATGATAAATTTGGTATGGACCTTGGATATTTTTGCAAAATGTCAGTGACATTGCTGCTTTCTTTTCAAAGTAAATAAAAAAACCATCATATAATTCAATTAGATAGTGACCTTGCGGACACTTTAACTGAAAATGATAACAACTCACTCTATTGGAACATTTTTGAGTGAATAGCTGTCAACTATACGAATAATTTTTTCCTTCCTAGTAACCTTTGCTCTGCACTACGTAATATGCAATCCACACATTTTTTTTTACTTTCGAGGCTCGACCAGTATCCCGAGGGGCTAAATCCGTTCCCAGCAAAACCCAATCAGTCACCAGCAAGACCAAATCAGTCACCAGCCAGTCCCGATCGAAGACTTCCCAGCCTAAACTTGAAGCTGAATCGACCCGAAGAAAAAGTTCCATATCACAACCTCCACTAGAAGAGGAATCCGACCGAAGAAAAAGTTCCACGTCACAACCTACACCAGAAGAGGAATCTGAAAGAAGAAAGAGTTCCACGTCGCAACCTACACCAGAAGAGAAATCCGACCGAAGGAAGAGTTCCACGTCACAACCTATACCAGAAGATGAATCCGACCGAAGAAAGAGTTCGATATCCAGCGAGTGCCCAGCTAAAGAACGTCACTCTAGAGAACAAGCCGAGATTGAAGCTCTAACCCGCACAATCCCAGGATCTGAGGTTTCCAGCAGTTACTTTGTCAAAGCCAACGGACCTGTCAGAATAAGCTCCAAATTAAAAGGACTGAAAGGAGCACAGTCGCCAGTTGGTAGTATCAAGGTAAAAGCTCAAACTAACAGCAGAAACAAAAGCACCTTCCCAAAGGTGAAGGAGGAACAACTAGAAGAAGAGCCTACCAGATCCAGTACAGCAGAGGACGAAAGTCCTGATTGGATATCTGCCAAAAAAGAGAGTGACTTGGAGGCTCCTAGGAGATCTGCAGATGAAGGGCAGCCTGCTCATGATGAACAAATAAACGGTGTCGATATAAAAACTGAACGTGATGGGTCAGGTAAAACGCCAGTAGGCGAGGAAAAGTCGTCCGACGATGAGGAAAAGGCCGATAATATGCCAGATGAGTTACAAAAACTACAGGATCAGTTAGCGGTAATTAAAATATGATGATAATAATAGTAATGTCTCTTAACAACGATTTCACAATATACAGCTGTTTCAATAAAACGCTGGCGCATAAGTTTCTTGACTTGTAGTATCAAAAATATAAAAGACTCGAAATTGTTGAGTTTATATGTTGATGAAACTTTGTGTGCAACGAAAATCTTGAATAGTCTCCAATAAATAACTGTTATTTGGTAATTTGTAGGCTAGAGATGCTCTATGTGATGAACAGCAAAACAGCATTAACAACTTGAGAAAAGAACGAGACGATCTCAATAAAAGAATACAAGATTGTTTAGAAGAACTCGATGCATTGAAAGTATGTATGAACAATGACTCTTCTCAACTGCAACTCACTGTCTACAACTTTAAAAAAGTTGCCTTCTTCATCGTCAACATCAACATCATCATCATCGTCAATTTTTCTAAATAGATCTCACTTATTACTTCCATTGTTTCTTCAGTCTTGGCCGTTTCCATTTGTTAAGGGCAACTGAAATTTTCAGAAATTTCAACTACAATCAGAACATGGATTACACTATCATGAACCAACCGGAGATGTTTTTGCTCGTTTGACCATATCCATGGTTTAGCTCTAGGACCAGAAAAAGATTGTTGACCAAGATATCATACTAAAGTATTTGTGTGACAGAAAACAGTTTCTGTGGCTAGTGAAAATGCCGGTTCATTGAGAATTATCACTTGCGGAGTTCTACAAGGGTCTATTTTGGGTCCAGTTTTATTTTTGGTTCACATAAATTCTGTTTCAAAATTATTCTTTGAAAGTAGTATTAAGTTAAACGCGTTTGAAACAACAATATTTTTCTATTGATACCAAAGAACTTCGCAGAAACAGATTACATGGTTTGCGAAATTTCGTTCCGGATAATTTAACCTCGAAGATGAGCCTGGTCAACCTGAAGTTATCTAGGACAAGGATTTGAGGACCATACAACGATGTCCAATTTTCTCCATTTTCACAAATTAATCTATTGATGGCTGCCAAACAAATACTAAACAACGCAGTGTCTTCAAACTTGAAACATATGCTTCATAGATTGTCTACTTTCCCATACAGTGATATTTTTCAAAAAGCTACCGTTATCTCTTCTCTCTGTGTTTCTCCTCAGAATCCAGTTATTTAATGTTTCCACACGACTTTGAGCCGTTGGTTGGGTAAACCTTTTTATGAACTTGAAAACCTTCTTTTCTTTCATCTCATGTTCCAGAAATTCAACAACGTCGGCGACCTGGGAGTGCCGACATCCTGCAAAGAAGAAATAGAAGCTCTGGAACAAGAAATGCTCATAATGCGCAGCGGAAATCTGTCTCCAGAACAGGAAGCGGAAATGATAAAAAAAGAAGTCGAGATGCTGAAAAGGTACTGCCTGAAATTGAAAGCCATCGAAGAAGAGAACGAGATACTCAAATCAACGAGATCTCTTCTGTCCGGTGACAACGAACCAACAGCGGTAGCAAGAATCGAGCAGCTGGAGAGGGAGAGAGACGAGTTGGCTCACAAACTGGAAATTCTCGAACAAGAAGCCAAAGAGAAGATGGAGGTTCCAGAAGATTACGAAATCTACAAGAATCGATCCGATATGCTGGACAAAGCCTTAGCGGAGAGGGATGAAATGCAGAAGAAAGTGGATAAGATGAAACAGTTGGAAATGCAGCTCGAGGAGTTGAGAGAGAAAGCCGAAAGAACAGATGAGCTGGAAAAAACGCTCAAGTACTACAACAAGAACGATCGGAATACTGACTACGAGTTGAAGAGGACCCAATCCAAGTGCATTTGTTTGGAAAAGGAACAACAAAATTTGAGGTAGTTGGGATGTTTTCGTTGTAAGTCATTAACCCTTCTCTCATATAGAGCAGTCATCAAAAGTCTTCCACTTGACTTTTAATTGGGAAAAAAATCAACTTCGCACATAGTTCACGTAAAAAGCCATAATTTCAGTACTTTTCATTGAGAGGAGTTTAGGCTTTCGCCATCAGGTCAAGGGCATTCCCCCCTACGAAAACGCCATCTGTGGGATCGGCAGAGAACTCAGCTTGGCTTGGCAACTAGGTTGGCAGTTGCCAAACCAGTTACCAAGCCAAGCCTCGACATCGACCGCCGAAGACTACTTGCCTTGCAGTGGAAGGCAGAGGAAGAATTTTGGTGGAGGTCGATGTCGAAACTTGACTTTGCAACTGCCCGACATGGGAAACCACGTTAATCTTTGAGTTAATCGCAAGGGGAGATATCGTCGACTTTAGTCAACGACTCAATTATTCACAACAGTCCCAGATACCATAATGATATCATTTGGTCTGTTGATATCTTCAACAGACCAAATCCTCTCGAAACATCCCTCCTATATTCTTTATTCTCCTGTATTCTTCTCTAGATGCGAAAGAGATTCAATGTGCAAACGAATCGAAGCGATGAACAACGAGCTAGAGTCTCTGCGATCCAAGGCCAAGGAAGCCGAGATGCTAAAGCTGGAAAGGGACAGGCTGCAGATCAAACTGAACGAGCTCTCCCACGTCCAGGTCCACAACGAAAACTTGATGCTGAAGTGCAAGTGCTTGGAGAACGCCGTCTTGGAGAGGGACGCCTACAAGCTGAAGTACGAGGAGATTTTGGGTATGGAGTGCCAGTGCGAGATGATGAAGTTGCAGATCGAGGAGTCCAGGAACATGGCGAGGGAAAGGGACGCTTTGGTGAAGCAGGTAGATGGAGAAGGAGATTGATTAGTGACTGATGTTTTTCGGGAAATATATCTTTTCGTTTTTGTTTTTCCAGGTTATGGACTTGGAGTCGTGCATTAGGGAGCAAGAGGAGGAGATCAAGAGATTGGTTAACCAGATCGATAGCCTCGTGAGGAATAAGGATGAAACACAGGTAATCAATAGTCGATACCATGGATGACAATGTCGTCGTTCTTGTTTTCTCAGGCTTGTTCTAGTCCAGTAACGCATTTGCGGCCTATAATGTGTTTGGGCTCTGTTTTTCAATCAGGTACCTGGCAGTGGAAGTTGCTGTGAAACAGAACGAATCTCATCGGCAGTCGATCGTTTTGCCACTGACTTTGAGTCTTCTGTAGATTTCATAGATGGCGATTTGTAAATAGATATTTCATTTTCCTCTTTCAGTCGCGCATGCGCGAGGCTTTGAGTAACATGCGAGCCGAGGTCGAGAAAAAGGACCAGCTGATCGCCGCTTCGGAAGAAAAACTGGCCGCCGTTCAGACGCAGCTGAAGAGTTCCATCCAGGGCGTTTCGTGCGAGACGCTTTGCTACAAGACGCGCATCGAGGAGCTGGAGAGGGAGCTGTGCAGCGCGAGATGTCGTATCGGGAAGCTCGAGAGGCAGCTCACGGAGAAGGAGGAGATCTTGCGGGGAGCACGGAGGACGAACAAGTCCGAGTATGAAACAGTGGGCGTCATGAGGAGGGAGCTGGACGCAGCCAAGGCAGAGAATAACAAGCTGCAGGAGATCGCCAAGAAGATGGTCACCTTGACGGGTGAGATGGACATTTCCTCGTAATTCCTCGCCATCCCGTTGTACTAATCGATGTTCTGTGATGTAGGTGACGAACACGTCCAAAAAATGCTGAGACAGTCTGAATGCGCAGTTCGCAGAGTTGTGGAAGAGCTGGGCAAGCAGTACCGCGAGTGGGACAACATGCGCAGTCGCCGCCAGAAGCATCGGTCACTCCCGAGAGAGGCCTCGTACAAGGGGGCGCAGTTCGATGACGGCTCGGACTTTGAGAGCACAGACGAAAAGCTGAAGGAGGAACTTCGAGACATCCAGAGGGAAAAAGAGAAGCTGGAGAGTATCGTGAAACAGATCCAGAACTCGGACGGGCCGCAGAAGGAGTTGGTGTCGATCAAGATGGAGAACGAGAGGTTGCAGGATCAGCTGCGGAACGAGGTCGAGAGGAGGAGGGCTCTCGAGCAGAAACTTAATAAAATTCTGACTTAGTGTGATTTGTGGTTTTATTTAATATAAGTCCTTGAGAAATTTTTCGTTTTGAACTGTACATAAAGAAAGAGAAGAAGAAACTTAATCGATATCGAGTTTTGTGGGAATTAAATTAGTAGCAATGCTTCGTCCGTGCTAGTCTTGGAGGATTCTGACGTACTTAGAGCTTCAACAACAGAAATACATCTAGTTTGCGCCTGACACGTTCGAAAGTTTCGGACAATATGGAGCGATCTTTATCACGCCACTTAGAATAAGCGAGTTATAACTAAAAAGTTATGACTTTTTTAACGAGGCTGAAGTATAGACAATGCTATTGTATAGCGAAACACATGTTGCGAATGAAGGTTCATTATTATTATCATTCCCCCATTTATTTCTAACGAAGTCGTGAATGTTCCACCAAGCTGATAGTGAATCCTCAAACACTCTGTGTTTTTCAAAATCGAATCACCTGTCATCTGTCAGTTCGTCAAGCCCTCCATTCGTGACAAAGTCAAGCAAATCTCCCGATGTAGGATTCAATCCAAAAATATCATTATCCATCTCCATTACGGCTAAAAGCGCAGCGATAAGAATAGTTGAATGCACTCAGCATGTCGTACGTGAACAAAAAAACCAGGGTGTTCAGACAACTACCTGAAGACGCAGAAGTTATCCACGTGAGATCGGAAGGCCGCATGAAGGATTATCCTTCAGCTACTGACGCCAGAGCTTGGAGTGATAATGTCGAGGAAAGACGCCAGCATATTTTGGAATACCAGGCGAAAAACAAGGTATTCGAATATCATGTTTTTCTCCAAATAAATAACTTCTCCACAAGAGCAGTCAGAAGTGCTAGATGTGCTCCTGCAGCAACTAATCGACGCGCGTCGAAAAGAGTATTGCATTTCTGGTGATCTACCGGATAAAGAACTCCAGTGCTTCCATTTCTTTTTATGAAAGTTTTCACAGATTTTTTTTCGCTTGATTTCAGGGCCCATGTTTGGAGAAGATCATCCCTCTCGACGTGCTCATCAACGCCATAGTTGCCAACAAAAACATGCAGATCCGGAAGCTGGAGAAACGGATAGCGTACTTGGAAAGATTGTTGGATATTTATTCACAGCTCGATTTGACGGAGGATCAGAAGAAGCAATTCGATGAATTGGTAAAAGAAAACGGATTGGATGAGTATTATGAGAGCTCTGATTCTGAATAGGTTATCTTGTTCCAAATCGAATGTATTACGAGTGCAATAAAGTGTTTTCGTTCCAAAGTACGAGGTGATTCATGTGTGTGGCGCTCTGCCTTAAATGTCCCTCCCTGGCGCAGTTATAGCATTCATGAAATATTTCCTAAAGAGTTCCTACAGACCTACCATGAGTCGACATGTTTCTTCGTCTTCCTTTTCGTTGAAGGCCCTCACTAGAACTTTTCGTTGTTGTCGCGAAGCAGCTTCAAATTCTAGGGCATGAATGTTGGTCATTCAATTTTTTATGACGTGACATCCTCAGCGACTGCTGCAGCTCCGTGTCACGAACCCTGTCGCCGAAACTATGGTGGTGCTTCTGGGTAGGCGAGTTTCTGCAAACTCTTAGGTGCTCACTGCCATATCTGACCTTCAGAATCCTTCTGCTTATTAACTGGAATATTTTGCAGGATTTTGGAGGCCTTTCCTCCTAGTATCAGTATAGAAGCTATTGCTTTGAAGGTAGAGAAGTTGTTTCCGATTTGCATTTTCCACAGCAAAGCAAAGCACAGGAAAGCGTAGGAAAGAAAGTTTATGTCTATCGTTTTATTTGAAATCACTGCCTTATTGTGTGTTGGTTTTCAACTTCGATTGGAAAATTATGTAATTTATGGTTTCTTTTGCATGTAACTGTGTTTCAGAAAAATCAATTGGAAAAAGCTCAAGCCGAATTGGATTTTTTGAGGAGCGACAAAGACGAATTAGAAACCATCTACGAGAGAAGAAAAAGAAAGGGCGAAGAACATCCTACAAGTAAACCCAAGAAAATTGGAAAGAAAGTAAGGGAGTTGACTGTTGTATTTCTTTTGATTTGCAATTTGATTCAATTAGGATTCCAGGAAGCCGTCGAAGCAGAAGGAAGAGGAGGAACCCGAAGAAAAACGCATTCAGCGAAAGAAAAAAATCAGAACTCCTGCCAAAGAAATACCACCATCTTCAGGTGAAGAAGAGGTTCCAGCAGCGAAAAGATACAGGGGAAAAAGATCTTCGTCAGAGCCTAAAACGAAACCCGCCACTACTGACGAGAAGAAAGTGGGCGACGAAAAGAAAAAGGTTGAAGTGCTTCCACAGCCCGTCAAAAAGAAACCGGTTAGTGGCGAGAAGAAGAAACCTGCAATTGTTTCAGAATCCAAAGAAAAAGAAGAAAAAGGACCGCCCGCTAAAAAAGCCCCTTCGCCAAAAAAAATGATACCACCGAAAGAAGTAGCTGGGCCTTCCAAAGCTATTGACACATCCTCAGAAGTAGCAGAACCAAAAGCAGAATCGTCTATTCCAAAGAAAAAAGCTAAAGCCGTTGGAGGACCAACTCCAAAGAAAATAACGCCTCCTCCAAAAGAAAAACCACCTGTTGAGAAGTCCAAAGGAGTTGAGGCCAGTAAAAAACCTTCAACAGCGCCAGAAGACACCGTGGAGAAAAAACTTTCACAGGCGACGACAGAAAGCAGTCCAATTGAAGATAAAGAATCAAAACCAGAATCGTCTATTCCGAAGAAAAAAGCTAAAGCCGTTGGAGGACCAACTCCAAAGAAAATGACGCCACCTCTAAAAGAAAAACCACCTGTTGAGAAGTCCAAAGAAGTTGAGGCCAGTAAAAAACCTTCAACAGCGCCAGAAGACACCGTGGAGAAAAAACTTCCACAGGCGACGACAGAAAGCAGTCCAATTGAAGATAAAGAATCAAAACCAGAATCGACTATTCCGAAGAAAAAAACTAAAGCCGTTGGAGGACCGACCCCAAAAAAAATAACGCCACCTCCAAAAGAAAAACCACCTGTTGAGAAATCCAAAGAAGTTGAGGACCGTAAACAACCTTCAACAACGCCAAAAGACACCGTGGAGGAAAAACTTCCACAGGCGACGACAGAAACCAGTCCAATTGAAGACAAACGAGACTTGAAATCTCCACGGAAAAGACCAGCCGAGAAGGAACCGATAAAGAAGTCTGACGATGGCAAAGGAAGGCCTTCTTCAGCAGAAACTCCGAGAAAGGAAAGGAAAATACAACCCCGAGTAAAGAAATCTGACGAGAAAGTACAAGTTGAAGAGAAACCATCTGAAGAACCAACTGTTGAAACTGTTAAACCTCGAGTGAAGAGAGAACCAACTGAGAAACGATTAGCGAAAACTGGAAAACCTCTGGTGAAAAAAGAACCAACCAGAGATAAATTTGACAAAACGCCTAAACCGGAACCAATCAAAGAAGCAAAACCAGATTCTCGAGTCGAGCCCGAACAGAAAAGACAAGGCGATGAAACTGGCAAACCAGAAGAAAAGCAACAAATAATCGAAGAGGAACCCAAGAAAGTAGCCAAACCTCAAATGAAACGCGAACCGACCAAAATGAAAGTTGATAAAACTCCTAAGGACGTAAAACCTTTAGTGAAAAAGGACCAGACTTCAGAGAAAGATGTGAGAACTGGAAAACTTGATGATGTTCCCTCTGAACCAACAAAGGAAAAGGTAGCAGAAAGACGGGAACCTCAAGTTGAAACAGTAAAACCTCAAGAAGTGAGAAAACAGAAAGCCAAACCTATCACAAAATCTCCACTTACTGAAAGTGAAACACCACTAGAAATAAAAGAAGAGAAACTAAAGCCAGAAGAAAAGCCTCAAACGGAAAAAGAACCGACTGGGGAGGAAATTCCAAAGCCTCTAATGAAAAGAAAGGAGGTGCTCAAACCAGTTGAAGAAGATGGTGAAGACACAAAAAGAAGAAAAGTGGCAGAGAAAAAAAAACCTGATGAGAAACGAGAGGCTGATGTGAAAAAAGAACCGATTGTAAAAAGAATTTCCAAAAGTGCAGAACCTTCAGAAGAAAAACCTATCGAAAGAAAGGCACCAAAAGCAGATAAGCCCCAAGTGAAAAGAGAACCGACAAAAGAAGTAGCGGAACTTGAAAAGAAAGAACCCGATAAGAGCAAACTTGTTGGGGAGGACAAAGGTAGAAGAAAGAAAAGGAAACCTGAAGATGAATGGTTAATTGAGGAAATTAAACCTGATACTAAGACACCTGAAGAGTTGGACACAAAAAAGGATAAAGAACCGAAGGAAAAAGTCGAAAAGGAGCCTGTGAAAAAATCTGAAAAACCCATGGAAGAAAGTAAAAAGGAGAAACAACCAGTGAAACCCAAGAAAACAATACTCAAAACTGTTCCTGATAAAAAACCAGTCGAGAGTGATATAGAGGCTCCTGCACAAAAAAGAATAAGAGAAAAATCTCCAAAGATGAAGAAAATATCTTTTCAAGATGACAGGGAAAGTGAAACGGGGCATGGAAAGTCAACTCCTGAGAAGCCTAAAAAATTAGAGGAGGCGAAGAAAGAAGAGCTCTTAAAAAAAGACCATGGTGAGAAACCTAGAAAAGATGAAGAAAGCTTAGGAGAAACTGAACCACCTGAGAGATTAGTTGAAGCAAAACCTTCGAAACTCGAGGATACAAAAAAGCCGATTGAAAAGCAAATGCCGCCTCGAACTCCAAAAGAAGTTGAGAAGAAGTATGAACCTACAATAGTTACGGAAGATTCGACTAAAAAACCAGAAGAGTCGACGAAGCCACCCGAGGATGAAGCTCTTCGAAGAATGATGACTCCAAAAGGGGTTACCACAGATGTTCCGAAGGATGAAAAGCGTCCGAAAACTAAAAAAATCATTGGAGATGGAAAACCCGTAGACACTAAAGCGAAAGAACCCGTTAAAGAAGATGCTTTTCCTGAAAAAGCTGAAAAAAAAGAGGTTCTTCCAAAAATTACAGACAAAACACCTGTGAAACTCAAAGAAGACGTTCCTGAAAAAATCAAGGAGAAGCAACCGAAATCTGAAATAATTGAAGACAAAAAATTGCCAAAATCTAAATCTGCAGAAAAACCCCCTACCAAGAAAGATATTCCTAAGGAAGCTTTAAAAGAGGATACCCCCAAAACAGTTCCAGAAGAAGTTCCTGTGAAGCAAGAAGATGTCTATGGGGAAAGGAAAAAACCAGAGTCCGAAGCACTTCGAAAAACGATAACTCCCAAAGAAGTTGTGAAAGAAGATATGCCTACAAAACCTGTAGATGAGAAGCTTCCAAAACCCAAAGAAGTTACTGACAAAAAAGAGTGGCCAGATGCTAAATCTGCAAAAAAATCACCCGTCAAAAAAATGGCAGAGAAACCTGAAGAAGAGTGGGTGATTGAGGAAGTGAAACCAACTGAAGAAGTGGATGCAAAGAAAAAGAAAGAACCTAAGAAAAAGGTTGAGAAGGAGCCAGTGAAAAAAGAAGATTTGACAGATATTAAACCTATAGAAAAACCACCTGTTATAAAAGAAATTCATCCCAAGGAAACTATTAAAAAAGATGTTCCTGAAAAAGTATCTGGGGTAGAGCCTGTTAAATCTGAGACAGGTTTTGAAGAAGAAGCTCTTCGAAGGATGATTACTCCTAAAGAAGTTGTGAGAGAAAGAGTTCCTGAAAAAACTGTGGGGGAAGAACCTCCGAAACCCAAAGAAGTTTCTAGAAAAAAAGAATTGGCAAAAATACCACCAGTTGAAAAAGATATTGCCAAAGAACCTATTGCAAAAAAAGTTCCAGAAAAAGCAGCCGAAATAGAATATGCGAAACCTGTAGAAGTTTCTGGAGAGAGGAAAAAGTCAGAAGTTGAAACACTTCAAAAAATGATTACTCCCAAAGAGAAAGTTCCTAAAAAACCTAAAGAGGAGGAACCCCCAAAACACAAAGAAGTTTCTAGAAAACAAGAGCCGGCAGGTGTCAAATCTGAAGAAAAACTACCTGTTAAAAAAGATATCCCCAAAAAAGAAGCAGTAAAACCCGTAGAAGTTTCCGAAGAAAGAAAAACATCAGAAGCTGAAGCTCTCCGAAGGATAATTACTCCTAAAGAAGTTGTGAGAGAGGAAGTTCCTCCCATTACTTCCAAAGATGTTAAAGAAGAAGCTCCTAAGAAAACTTTAGAGGAGAAACACCCAAAACCCGAAGAAATGTTTGTAAAAGAAGAGGTGACAGATATCAAACCTGAACAGAAATTGCCAGTTAAAAAAGATATCATTCCCAAGGAACCTGTAAAGAAAGAAGGTATCAAAAAAGTAACCAAGGTAGAGCCTCATAAACCTGAGGCAGTTCCTGAAGAACGAAAACAGTCAGAGGCTGAAGCTCTTCGAAGAATGACTACTCCCAAAGAAGTTCTGAAGGAAGAAGTTCCCAAAAAAATTGTGGAGAAGGATATTTCCAAAGAAACAGTCAAGATGGATATTCCCAAAAAAGTGACGGAGGAAGTGCCTCTGAAACCCCAAGAACTTCCTGAGGAGGAACAAAAAGTGTCTGAGGCTGAAGCTCTTGAAAAACTGATGGCCCCCAAAGAAAAAATCATTGAGAAAGCTGTCCCCGAAAAAGCTGCAAAGAAAGATATACCGACAAAAGTACCAGTGAAACCTAAACAAGTTATTGAAGAGATCACTACATCAGCAGAAGCTGAAGCTCTTCAAAGGATGATCAGTCCCAAAAAAACTCCAGAAGAAATTCCCAAGAAAGCTATACCTGAAGAAGTTACTGAGGAACAAAAGCTGAAAGAAAAAGTTCCTGCTGCAAAAGATATAATTCCTGAGGACGTTGCAAAAAAAGATATTTTCAAAAAAGTTGAAAAAGCAGTTCCTCCGAAACCTGAAGAAGTTCCTGAGAAGATCAAAAAGTTATCAGAGGCCGAAGCTCTTGAAAGACTGATGACTCCAACAGTAAAAAAAGAAAAACCCGTTGAAGATGATATTGAACCCAAAGAAGTTGAAAAGGAAGTAATTCCTCAAAAAGGTGAGAAGGAAGTGCTTGTTAAACCTGAAGAAGTTTCTGATGAAATAAAAAAGTTGTCAGAAGTTGAAGCTCCTCAAAGACTGATGTTTCCTAAACGAGTTGCCGAATCTCTTCCTGAAGAAGAGAAGCCTAAGGAAGAAGAGAAACCTAAGGAGGAAGAGAAACCTAAGGAAGAAGAGAAACCTAAGGCAGAAGAGAAACCTAAGGAAGAAGAGAAACCTAAGGAAGAAGAACCTAAGAAAAAGGAAGATATACCTAGGGAAAAGAAACCTGAAAAAGAGGTTGAATTGATAGAAACTGAAGCAGAACCAAAAACGCCCATTGAAAAAATCAGTCCCGAAAAAGCTATAAAAAAAGACGAACTTACAGAGGAGAAACTGCCTAAGAAAGTAAAAGAGCCAGAAGAGACTAAAGAGTCAGTAGAGGTCGAGGCACTTCGACGAATGATGGCCCCGAAGAAAGTTGAGAAAAAAGAAATTCGTGAACAAGTAGAACCGGCCAAAGGTGAAGAGGAAGGTGAAAAACTTGATGAAATAGTGAAAGCAAAATCAAAAGACTCAGTTCAGTTAATACCCGAAAAAGCTCCCCGCGAAAAAGAAATTATTGTATTTAAAAAAGAGGAACCACCTACTGAAAGACCAAAGAGAGAAATTCCAGAACCTCTGGAACCTGAAAAAGGTGAAGAGTCAGAAGAAACGCTTGCACTCAAAAGGTTGATACGAAAAAAGTCACCGAAGGAAAAACCACAACTTGTAGAAGTCAAAAAAGAAAAACCAGAAGAAAAAGTACCTTCGGTTGAAGTGAAGATGGTAGAAGAGAAAAAACCAACCGAGGAGATTGAAACTGTACCTGCAAAAAAAATTCTAAAATTTGAGCCGAAAGCATCAGAAGTTGAAACAATGGAAGAATATTCAACTCCAATTGGCGAACCCGCTATGTCTCATGATGAACTGGATGTAATACCTCTGGAAATGGAAGCCCCAAAACTTGAAGAAGTTGAAGAAATATACCTTCCCGTTGAAGCTAAGGCTGATCAAGAACTAATTGCTGCAAAAGCGGAGCCTGAAAGGGAAAAAGAAGAACCTTCTGAAACTGCAAAGGAAAAACCTGAGAGACTGGAAAGCCTTCTAGGAGAACTGGAAGAATCAGACGAGGACCAGAAACAATTGTTGAAAGAAAAACAGCCTGAACCACCGAAACTAGAGCATAGATGCGCAGCTATGATACGTCAAGCCCAAGAGCTGAGCGCCGCTCTAGCTGCTAGAAGTGGAGGAATAGTAGTTATGCCAGATACAAGATCAAAAGACCGTGATTTGATTCCTCGTGGATATCTTCCAGGTGAAGTTCTGCCGAAATTTTTACCCCCTCAGAAGTTACAAGTTCCTGAATGGACTAAAGTTAGTGAGAAAGAGGGCATGACATCATGTGGAGCAGCATGTTCACACCCTGAATCGTTGGGGAAAGTAGTGAGTGGAAAACCTGTTGAGACAGAGGCGCCCACGAGAGAGGAACCTGTTACGAAAGAAGTGCCCAAGGAAGAAGACGAAGTCTTTTCGAGAAAGCTGTTCAAAGAAGGCCAGCCTGTTGGAAGAGAAGCACCCGTAGAAGGAGAACCTACTGAAAGAGAAGTTTCCAAAGAAGAAAAACCCGTTGGGACACAAGAGAGTCCTGGTGGAGTTCCGTCGGAATTTAAAGAAGTGCCCAAGGAAGAAGACGAAGTCGTTTCGAGAAAGCTGTTCAGAGAAGGCCAGCCTGTTGGAAGAGAAGCACCCGTAGAAGGAGAACCTACTGGAAGAGAAGTTTCCAAAGAAGAAAAACCCGTTGGGACACAAGAGAGTCCGGGTGAAGTTCCGCCGGAATTTCTACCTCCTCAGGAATTACCTTTTCCTGATTGGACTAAAGTTAGTGAGAAAGAGAAAAGATGTAGAGCAGCATGTTCACACCCTGAAACTTCAAGGAAAGTAGTGAGTGAAACACCCGCTGGGAGAGAGGTGCTCACGAAAGGGGAATCTTTTGTGAAAAAAGAGCCCAAAGAAAAAGACGCTTTGAGAGAACTTTTCAAAGAACAACAGCCTATTGGAAAAGAAGGGCTTAAGGAAGAAGAACCTATTGGAAGAGATGTTTTCAAGGAAGAAAAACCCACTGGAGTACATGAGCTCAAGGAAGGAGAACCTTTCGAAAGTGAAATGGTTAAGGAAGAAAAACCTATTGAGGAAGAAGTGCTATCGGAACAAGAAGCGGCCTTGAGGAGATTACTGACTCCAAGGTTCAGTAAGGTAGAAGCCAAGGAAGAAGCCAAACCCACTGAAGAAGAAGCCGTTTCGAGAGAACTGTTCAAAGAAGGAGAGCCTGTTGAAAGGGGAGCGCCCAAGGATGGAGAACCTATTGGAATTGAAACGGTTAAGGAAGAAAAACCAATTGGGGAAAAAGTGCTATCGGAACAAGAAGCGGCCTTGAGGAGATTGCTGACTCCAAGGTTCAGTAAGGTAGAAGCCAAGGAAGAAGCCAAACCCACTGAAGAAGAAGCCGTTTCGAGAGAACTGTTCAAAGAAGGAGAGCCTGTTGAAAGGGGAGCGCCCAAGGATGGAGAACCTATTGGGATTGAAACGGTTAAGGAAGAAAAACCAATTGGGGAAGAAGTGCTATCGAAAGAAGAAGCGGCCTTGAGGAGATTACTGACTCCGAGGTTTACTAAGGTAGAAGCCAAGGAAGCAGCCAAACCCACCGAAGAAGAAGAAGAAGCCGTTTCCAGAGAAGAAAAACAAGAGCTCAAGGAAGGAGAACTTGTTGAAAGTGAAATGGTTAAGGAAGAAACACCTATTGAGGAAGAAGAAGCGGCCAAAGCTACTGGTGAAATTCTCAAGAAAGCCAAAGAAAGCGACGAGGACACTTCCTCAAGAGTAGCACCTCTCAAAAAGTTCGTTCCTAAACTGATACTCACTTGGGAGGAAGCCGACTCTGACCCAACAGGTTTTCCCAGCGATGCGCCGGCTCATAGAGTCTCTAGTGAAGCCCACATTGGGGGCCGTTTGTCGAGAGTACTATCTGGCGATACTTCAGGATTAGGAACTCCTAAGGTTCCTTTGGCAGGGGTTAGTATGCCTACACCTAAAACGTTATCAGGTGAAATATTGCAACGACGGTTATCTGAGAAATCTGTGGACAAAAAACCGAGCGATACCAAAAAACCAAAACGAAGTTATGCAAGTGATTCTGAACAGATTTTGATGAAAATTGTACCCGAAGATAAAGTAGCAGCCAGTAGAAAGGTATGCAGGGCACCCTGCGCAAGAATTTCCGATAGCGTTGAACCTTCTGAACAAAAACCTATTCAAGACAAATCTTCCGAGAGAAAAAAAGACGTAACAGTAGAAAAAGTGTCTGCTTTAGAGGAAACAGTTGTCCCAGACATTGATACCGAAACACTAGGTGATAAAGTTGAAGAGCTAGAAAAAGATGCTGCTGCTACCTCTTCAACTTCGGAAGCGTTAGAAAGTTCACGTGAGGGAAAAACTCGAGATAAATCAGGAGGTATCTCATTTGAGATTTTGGCACAACCTCTTTCAGAAGAAGCAGATGCAATGCAGGAAGAAATTGACGACCAGAAGGAAGAATCTATCATCAAAGACTTGCTAGAGAATATTTTAGTAGACGCCATTTCATCGAAGGTGCCGCCCGTGGAAGTAGATTTCGCCCAACAAAATGAAGATGACCAAGAAGGGGGACATATTGTTGCTGACTTACTAGAAAGTATTTTGGAAGACGCTGTTTCATCAAAATCATCTTCAGAAGAAATTAAACTTGCTCAGCCACAAATAGACGGCCAAGAGAAAAGGAATATTATTGACCCACTCAGCAAGTCATTATCAGGAGAAGTAAGAGTTCTCAAGGAAGAAATCCCCGATGAAGACGAATGGTCAATTTTTGCTGAATTAACAGAATTCATCTTGGAAGAGGCAACTTCTCCAGAATCATTGTTGGGAGAAATAATTACACCAGAAGAAGCCGATGACAAAAAAGAAGTTGACTCCATCGTTAGCGACACGCTGGATGATATTTTAGAAAGGGTTATGTCAGAAGCAACAAGTTATGAGATTGAAGAAGTATTGGCAATTGATAATGACGACGCACCAGCAATTCCATTGGAGCTGGGTGTTCCAGAGAAAAAATCCGATGTTGACATCATTGAAGGTATAGATACATCTCAAACAGACGTTTTCGAAGATGCCCGAGTAGATAGTTCTGAGCTCGAAGATTCATTGAAAACAGATCTGGTTGAAGATGACGCAGATGTGTCGGAATTGCGTTTGCCCCTAGATAGAGTTGGAGAACGTGTACCCCGAGAAATATATCTAGAAGCAAGGAAAAGTGTCAACGAAGTCATCGGTGAGGCAGTTAGATCTGTAGCTCGTCAGTCGATGGAGAGAGGACAAATGGTGGAATCTCTCGAGGAAGTAGATTATGGTTTCTCAACATTCTCATCATCAACTCCAGTTCCTGTTGAGTCCGAGATGATGGTGATCACCGATGATACACTTGGTATAAATCCTTCAGATTCAGTGATTGCCGAAGCTGAAATAACTTCGATAATCAATGAAATTATTGAAAGAGTCCCAGAGTCTCCGGATCACTCGTATGTGTTATCTGAAGCAACCGTTTCAGAAACAGAATGGTTCCTTGCTGCTCCACCAACTTCAGAAGTATTCCAGAGAGGTATTCAGGCCGTAGTTCCCCAAGAAAGTGCAGGAACAGGTCCTTCCTCCCGAATAATGTCATCAGTGTCATCTCAAGTCTCAGAAGGTATAGTACCACGTTCGGTCTTGATGGTGCCCCTCGATATGGTACCTGCTTCAGGTGCCGCTATTCCAGTAGTTACAACTGCAGCTCCCATAATCACAGTAGCGTCAATTCCTCCAGCAACATCTCCTCTTCCCGTTGCTGCGCAAGCTCCTGCTTTCAAAGTTCTTCCTGCCGCAACCGCAGCTTCTGGTTTTCTGCCGTCACTTTTCGGCAGACGAGCCCCAGTATGTGAAGCCAGATGTGCACAGAAGGATAACGAGTCCCAAACCCCAAGAAATATCATACAGGATAAAGATACGGCAACTGATGAAGATGGAGCCGGTGAAGATAAAGGAACCGAAGCTGAGGCAATGAGAATATGTCCTCAGACCGGTCTGATCTGTGAATGTTGGAAAGATACACTCGACAGAGGGCAAACAAGACGAGAAACCAATGTTTGCAAAGGCCCTTGCCGAAGAATACCTAAGGAATCGAAAGAGAAGTCTGATTTGAACGAAGAAAAAAAGCCTGGGAGGGTCTGTAAGGCCCCCTGTTCCAGAAGGAGTGGGGAAAATACAGGAGACGAAAGTGTTTACGAGAAAGCTGCTGGGTACAGGCGAGAAAAATCCATTATCGAGCTACGTTTTGAGAGAGATCAGGAGGTGTTAGAGAAGCGCATCACGTCTGTAACAGCAAAAGACTCTGAAGAGGACTTGCCAGCATTGATTATTCATAAAGATGCTGAGATCATAGCGTTGAAGAATGCTTTAGCAGTAAGTAATTTTTTTAAAGTAAATTGTTCCGAATTGTATCTTTAACTTTCAATTAAAGTACCATTTGATACGTCCCGTCCCTTTTCAACATTTTTCTCGTATGTATCAAGTACTGGTGGTACAATATAAAAACTCTCCATCGATAAAGTCGTTCTGAATAATCTGTGTTCATTCTAAGCATTGCTACATACAATTATATCGCCCTGTAGACTCAGACAAGTGACACTAACTGTCAAAATCGTACCCCATCACAATCATATATCATGTAAACACATACACGTCAAGATGACTAGCGTTTTCAACCCCGGAATTGTAAGTAGTTCCTCGGTGTTGGTAGTTCATTCGATGTATTTGTTTCGATTACAGGCCAAAGAATCCTTCTGCGCAGAACAACGGAAAATTGCCGCTGCTGCTTTGGAGCAGTTGGAGAACATCAAGAACATTGCGGAAGAGCGGGACGACCTCAGAAAGAAGTTGGAAAGCTCCCAAAATGAACTGGAACAACTCAAAGTAAGAAAAGAGACAAAAGAAACAATTTTTAAAGATTTTTTTGTTTGCCCGAAAAATTCAAAAGATCTTAGTGGAGAAAGAACTATGTACGCTACAATTTTTATGTTATTCAGATTGTGCAAAAACCAAAAAAGGTCGATATCATAAGGAAATTTCTTTACTGTAGTCATAGACTATTATATTCCTTCTTGGAACATTCTCAAATCTCTGCAGTTCCCATTATTATTGTTCTGAACACATAGTTTGATTTACTTTGAGCTTTCCAGAGGAAAAATCCTCTCCATATGAGTAAAGAAAGAATTGACTGGAAATTCTTTCTTATCGAACTGATAATGGATAAGGTAGACCCACTGTATCTAATTTCAAAAGTAGTTAGTGGTAAAACAAAAATTGATGGTCTTTCAACTACGCATCACATGACCACTACTACCACTTGAAGTTCAGGGGTTGAACAAGGTTAAAAACATGCTTAAAAATGTGTCTACCCAATATAATTATTTATTTGGCGTGAAAACTCATCTCTTCGTATCCCTCTCTAGAGAAATATCGCACTGGGAAAGCCATTTGGCATAGAGGAGGACAGATCAATCCACGTTCCTTTCATAGAAGGGAGCTCAGTAGCATGCGAAGAAGAAATAGCCACCTTGGAGAAGGAAATAGGTAAATTTGTTCATGAAATTTTGTTGTAAGTCAGTAGCGTAGAAAATTTTCACCGTTTCTTCGTCAGGCGACATGCGATCTGGCAAATTGACCCCAGACCTCGAAGCCAAGGTCATCCGCAAAGAAGTCGAAGTCCTGAAGAAATACTGCTCGAAACTGTCTGTGATACAAAAGGAGAACCACCAACTTAAAGCGCAAATATCTCAATACGAAAGCAAGCTGAGTCGCCTAGGCGTCGGAGAGAAGAACGAAATGGAAATCGAAGATCTCAAGAAGAAGTTGAGTACTTTGGAAGCCACAGTTAGGGAAAGAGACAACTTGAAAGTCAGATGCCGCCAGCTCGAGAAGGATCTGTACGCCTACAATGATCTTCCTGAGGATGTTGAGGTGTTCAAGCAGAGGTCGCTGCTTCTGGAAGAGGTCCTGCAGGATAGAGATCGCTTAAGTAAACGTGTCGAGCAACTTAGAGGTATTTATGAATAGGGTATTCTTATATAAGTGAACATTGTTAGTTGATGATGATTTATATTTGCTTTCAGTCAATTTTATTCCAAATTTCTCCCGTTAATCCTTCGAATCATCCCGAGAAACAATAAATTTGACTATAAACATCGGAACTTTCGGAACTCGGAACATCTGAGTCGTATTTTTTTCTAAAAAAAACACACTGGAACTTTTGGAAAGTTCCTTCTTGCAAATTGGATTCAAATCCTCTAATTCTATATTCGAGTCACCTTCAAGACTACTAAATCTGCCGAAATTTATATTAACCATGTTTCAAATGAAATTTTCATAATATTCAACCAGCTTATGGTTGGCACCGCTGCCCAATTGTGAGGTTATGTACTTTAAGGACTACTTCAGAATCGTGGCTAATTGACAACTTTCCGTAGGCATTGACGAAGAAGTTTACAACCTGCGGAAAAAATCAGCACGGGTTGAAGAACTGCAGGAGGCTCTAGACGCCTACAAGAAAGAGAAGGCCCGAATGGAGGAAGAACTGGATCATTTGCGGTGCAGATGTTCCATGGCCGAAATCGATGCGTTCAACGAGAAGACTGAAAGTGACACGCTGCGTTCGAAAATCGCTTGTCTAGAACACGACGTGGAAAGCCTGAAGTGTCTATGCAAAGACAAGGAGAGGACGAAACAGGAGAGAGACCATCTGAAGAGGAGCCTCGACGAACTAGTCCGCATGGAGAAGGACTTCGATCACATGAGGTCCCAGGTGAGATTCGGACAGTACAGTGTTACGACTGCTTATAAAACAGCGTGAAAATTATTCGTTTTTGTACCGTTACAGATGAAGTGCCTGGAAGTTTTGAAAGCCGAGAGGGACATGTTCAAGGCAAAGTACGAGAACCTGCTTGGATTGGAATGTGAATGCGACATACTACGCGCGCAAGTTCAGAAGGCTAAAACTATAGAAAAAGAAAGGGATGCTCTCGAAAATCAAGTGGAAGATTTGGAACAGTGCATAGCGGACCAAGAGAATGAGATCAGAAGATTGGTATGTCACATTGACGTGCTAGCCAAAGGAAGAGATGAGCAACAGGTAGGTTTTGAAACTATGATAGTGAGTGAGTGTGTGTTACAGATTCAATACCTAAGTGTCTCTCCACTTATAGGTTTTGCTAACTTTTTATTTTCGATCTGAATTTGAACTGTGTCGCTTTTAGGAGAAACTGAAGGACGTCTTGTCTTCAATGAGATCGGAACTCGAGAAAAAGGATAACCTAATCCAATCATCTGAAGAAAAACTAGCTTCTTTGCAAGCCGACTTGCGACACACCATTCACGGGCTCAGTACAGAAACGGCGCAGCTCAAAAGTAGAAACGAACAACTGGAGAAACGTTTCAACGATCTCCAGAAGGACAACAACAACCTGAAAATAGAATGCAAGTGCCTGCAAGATGACTACGCTTACTTGGAGAAGGACAAAGAGCGCTTGGAGTTGGCTCTGATTGATTTGAAGCAAGAAAACGATTACTTGGATAAACAGATCTTGGATCTAACTTCTGACAATGAATATTTGATGAAAATGCTTCAAGAAAAAGAAAACTCGATAAGAACCTTACAGGATGTTCTCAAAGACCATGAGCCCATTCTGAGCGATTTTGAGAAGGCGCAGGTAATGCTGAATCAGGTGCCACAAGATAAAGTCGCCATTCAAAATGAACTGGAAGCGGCAAAGGAAGAAAATAAGAAACTCCAAGAAACGCTTTCCAACATGGGAACTGCCGCAGGAGACGAACATCTTCACGAGTTGTTAAAACAGTCCAAATGCGCTGTGCAAAGAATCGCAATGGAGTTGAGCAAGCAGTACGAAGAATGGGACTGCATCAAAAACAAGCTGAAGGAAATAGAGGAGGACGATCAGAAGGATAAAGATGTGAAAGAATCGAGACCGCTACAAGATCCAGCTGGTGATACTCAACATTTCGAAGAGTGGGATTGCAAAGCAAAGACAGAAAGAGGCACAAATAAAAGAAGCTGCGTCTGTTTAACCATTGGAACAGGCACCAGAGAGCAAAAACCAAAATCACCTCCTAAACGGACTTGTAACTGCATGCAGTTCGGAGCTGAAACAATAGAATCCAGTTTGTGGGATTGCAAGAAGAAACGGGAACAGAGTTCTGGTGACCCAAAGACTTGGGACTGCAAAAGGGACAAGGGAGTTCCTACAAGTACTTGTACGTGTGTCAGTAAAGGAATAGCTACAACAGATCCAAAATTGTGGGATTGCAAACAGAATAGAGATAGGAGTCCCTCAGATCGGAGGCCTGTTGGGACTAGCACACGAGACTCGAGCATGTGGGACTGCAAGCGAGAGAAGGCAGTCGCTACTATTACTTGTACCTGTGCTAGTAGAGGGGTTGCGACTACGGATTCTACAGAGGGGGGTTACGAAATGACCAGGCCGCAAGAAGGTTCGGAAAAAGTCGATAAAGGCACCGAGAAAAAACCTTATGATGAAGTTAGCGATGAACTGCGAGCATTGGTCATGAGCTTGCCCGGTATTAGACCGTGCACATGCACATGTGCAGATAAAGTACGAAAGAAAGAGGATAGAGGGGTTGATAACATTCCCTGCAGCTGCATAGATACTGGTGTTTCTACAGATCATGAGGATGAAGACGAGATAGTTGTGAGAAAAAGCGCAAAAGCCAGTGAAACTGTCCCTTGCCAATGTACTTGTGTCGGTACTCTCACAGAAGAACCACAACAATTGGGTGAGAAGGAACGAGGGAAAGATAAAGGTGAGTATTTTTCCCCCTTAACTACATTGATCAAGTAAGTTTAATATCGCAGCGCTAATTTTAGAGACAAGATACGAACCTGACTGGAGGAAATGGGATTGCAGACCGTCTATAAAAGAGGAACCAGAGGAAGAACAAGAGGAGGAAATGCACACAGCCCGATCGACTGATAGTAAGTGCAAACACCTGGAAGAGAGAATTGAGGCGCTGGAACAAGAACTCGCTCAGGCTAATGATACCATCTTGAAGCTGAAGGATCGGTTATCAGATACTGAAAAGTTGGGAGCCGAAAACATGGCATTGCGGAGGCATTCCTCCGAAGTGCAAGAGGTAGCCAAAGACCAGATAGAGGATCTCGTTGAACGTTTGAAGAAAGCGAAGGAAGCACTGTCTATCTTAGAGGATGACAATTCTAAACTGAAAGGTCAGCTAACAGACATGCAACTAGAGAAGAACAGACTTTCGAAACTGATTGAAGAGTTGCAAGCTGGTAGGGGTGAGGATACTGAGAAGATGAGGAAAGAGTTGGAAAACTGTGTTGCGGAAAAAGCTGCTCTTCAAAAACGACTGGAGGTTTTAGAAAATCAGTTATCGAAAGATGTTTCGGAAGACGATAAACTGAGAGATCTGCTTGCCCTCAACAAAGATCTTCAAAATAGAATACTGGAGCTGGAAAAACAATCAGCTGAACTCAATCGGTCTAAGGAGGAACTCATGGAACTTAAGACGAAATTGCAGCAAGAGCAGAACCAACATCGTCAGGCTGAAGATCAACTTGCTGATTTTCAGAAACAACTAGAGGATTTACAAAACCAACTGCAGGAAAAAAAAGTTTCCGGAGATGATGAACTTGGAAATTTGGTGGCTGCCAACAGAGACCTCCAAAATAAAATACTTGAGCTGGAAAAGCAACTTTCAGAAATGATGGAGCTGAAGAAGAAATTACAGCAAGAACAGAACCTTCGTCAGAACGCCGAAGATCAAGTTGCTGCTCTCAATAAGCGACTGGAGGTTTTAGAAAGCCAACTGTCCAAAGATGTGCCGGAAGATGATAAACTAAGAGATTTGCTAGCTGTCAACAAAGATCTTCAAAATAAAATACTCGAGCTGGAGAAACAACTTTCAGAATTGTTGGAACTGAGAGATTTGCCAGCCATCAACAAAGACCTTCAGAATAAAATATTAAATCTGGAAAAACAACTATCAGAAATGATGGAGCTGAGGGAGAAATTACAACAGGAGACAAACCTCCGCCATAATGCTGAAGATCAACTTCTAAACCTACAAAATCGAATACTGGATTTAGAAAATCAGCTTTCTCAATTTGAGGAAGTGAATAGGAGGTTGCAACAGGAGGACATCAAAAACCAACAGCTGGAGGAGCAGTTGTCGAAGCTACTATCAGCTGATCAAGTAGACGTAAAAAATATGTACCAAGAACAATTGAAAAAACTCGAAGCTGAAAATGCAGATCTCAGAAACCAATTGGAAGCAAGCAAGAACCTTCAGCGCAATGCCGAAGATAGAATCAAGGAGTTAGAGGGTATAATTTCGGAACTAGCCAAGGCAGGAGATACCTCCGAAGTGGATCGTCTAAGGAAAGAATTGGACAAAGAAAGAACTGATATGAAAGACCGTTTGGCCCAAATCAACAATCTTCAGAAGCAGCTTCAAAACCAAGAGGATTTAAAATCGCAGATTGAGAAACTGAACCAGGAAAAGGAAGGGTTTGAGAAAATGCTAACTAGTAACGTAGTCACCACTTCTCGAAGAAGTTCCAAGCTAGAAAACGAGCTGGACCTGGTTAACAAGAAAAACAAAGAGCTCCAGGACGAACTTTATAGACTGAAGCAGCTCGAGGCTGAGAACAAAGATCTGTCAGCCAGACTCACGTCGTGTAAAAATGAAGGCGAACAAGTGAAAAAGGATTTGGACAATGCCAGGAGCGAGATAGAGAAGCTCAAGAAAGCTCTGCCAGATGCAGATCTTCTGGATAAGTTGAAGACAGAAAATCATGATTTGTTGAAGAAAGTTGAGCTACAGGCTAGAGAGATATCCGAGTTGTTGGAGAAGCTGAAGAAACCATCGCCGATCGTCCAAATAACTGCGTCGCAACTAGAGAGAGAAAAGAAAGAGAAAGAGGGCCTGCAGTCAATTATCGAAGATTTGGAGAACCAGCTGAAGAAAATACCACTCGCTGAAAAGTTACCGACTCTCGCACCATCTGAAGAGTTGCAAAACGTTATTAAAGACTTGACGAAACGACTCGAAGATGCTCAACAACGGGCTGAGGCTGCCGAAACAGCTCTGAAGAACATGAAAGCTAGCGATCCTACGGCCATGTTGAAGGCAGAAATCGCGAGGCTGAAAGAAAATATAGATGAGTTGGAGAAGGAAAACGGCGATCTCAAGCAGTTGGTCACTCAAGGAAAGAGCGATACAGACAAGTTGAAGAAGGATCTTGATAATGCTTTGAACGAGGCTAAAAAGGTAGTGGATGAAAACGCCCAGCTGAAAAAAAAGATTTCTGGTTTACAAAAGGAGAACGACGACTTGAAGGCGACTGTGGATAAGCTTAAGGCAGGCCTGTCGGGCGACGAATTGCTGAAAGATGAAGTTTCCAAATTGAAGGCTGATGTCACAAGGCTCGAAAAAGAAAGAGCGGAACTCAAAAACGATCTCGCTCAGAAAGATAATGAGATAAAGAACGCCTACGAAAAAATATCCAAATTGCAAGATGAGATTGGCGAGTTGAAGCAGGAAATGACAAAACTGAAAAGCGACAACGACAAGCTGAAGAAAGATCTTGAAACTTTGACCAGTAACTCTAGAAAAGACCTTGAAAGAATGGCACAGATGGAGAGAGATAACTCCAAATATCAAAAGGATATGCAAAATCTGGAAAACGAGTTGGCCAGGACGAAAAAAGATCTGGATTCGGCTTTGAACGCTGCCAAAAAAGCGTCTTCCGAAGTGGGCGACTTGCAGGCCGAGCTGGCAGCACTGAAACAGAAAACATCAAAGTTGGAAGAGGAAAATAATGGATTGAAGACCAAATTAGATGCTGCAGAGCGCAATTTAGGTGGCAGCTCCGATAAATCGAAGAAACTCGAAGAAGAGTTGGAAAAACTCAAGAAAGCTAAAGACAATGCTGAATCTCAACTGTCGAAGCTGCAGAAAGACCAAGACGCAGCGAATACAGAGGCGAAGAAAGCAGCGGCAGAGCTCTCACGGCAGCAAAACGACAACGCCAATTTAAAGGAACGACTCGCGAAGTTGGAAGCGGAAAATGCGAATCTCAAGAAAGATCTGAGCGCTGCTCTAGATGAAGCCAAGAAAGCATCGGATCTGCGGGAAGAGACTGCGAAACTGAAGCAGAAACTGGTTAATTTGGAAAATGACAATTCGAAACTCAAGAAAGACATTGAAAAAGCGGAGGGCGAAGCTAAAAAGGCCGCCGGGACCGATAAATCAAAAACAGATGATAATAAACTTGCAGAGAGGGTGGCCAAGCTGGAGGAAGAGAACGCCAGATTGGGCAAAGAGCTGAACACTGCTTTGGATAAACTCAGCAAAGCCAACGCGACGATTTCGCAAATGCAAGATGAACAGAACAAAACGAAGCAAAAATTGGCGCAATCAGAGTCCGAAAACGAAAAGCTGAAGAAGGATGTGAACAAGGCGCTAGACGACGCTAGGAATGCAGCATCAGAAATGTCGAAAGGGCGAGACAACGAATCCGCGTTGAAACAGCGAATAGCTCAGTTGGAAACAGACAACGCCAAATTGAAAAAAGACTTGGACACCTCCTCAGCTAACAGCAAGGCTAACTTATCCAATTTCCTGGCTCTGAAGGATGAAAACAACAAACTGCAGCAGAGAATCGAGCAGCTTGAACAGGAAAATGGAAGGTTGAAAAAAGATTTGGAAGCTGCTTCGGGGGATAAGAAACTCGTCGATGATTCGGAGAAATGGAAACAAAAAGTTGGGCAGCTGGAGGATGCGAACAGTAAGCTGAAAAAAGATCTTGCTGACGCCTCAGAGGAGCACATAAAGTGCCCAAAAACGATAGCCCAGCTTCAGAATGAGATCGACAACTTGAAGAAAAAAATCTCTGATCTGGAAAGAGACGTTTCTAGCTGGAAAACAAAGTACGAGGGCGCGGCAGGGGATGCGAAAAAGAGTGACTCCGAAATAGAAAAGTTGAGAGACAGCGAAGCCAAGCTCAAGCAACTCAACGCGCAACTGCAATCCGAAAACAACAAGTTGAACAAAGACGTATTAGCTTTGAATGCCGAGCTGAAAACGATTACCGATAATTTGACTCAAACCAAAGACGAGGTGAATAAATTGAAACAAAAGCTCGCTCAGCTCGAATCAGAAAACGCGAAGCTGAAGAAAGACTTGGACAGTTCCATGGATGACTTGAAGAAAGCCCAAACCTCCTTATCCCAACTGAAAGACGACGAAGCGAAGCTGAAACAACGCGTAGCCTCGCTGGAATCGGAGAACGCTAAATTGAAAAAAGAGCTCGATAATGCTACGGCCGAGGCGAAAAAAAGCCTTGTTGGAGCCGATCTGGCTAGGAGCGAGGACGCCAAGCTGAGAGAAAAGCTAGCTCAGTTGGAAGACGAGAACAAGAAGCTGAAATCAAACTTGCAGGACGCCCTGGCCGAGGCGAAAAGGAGCAACGCCGACTTGACGAAAATGAGAGACGAAGATTTGAAATTGAAGCAGCAGCTGGCTAAACTGGAAATGGAGAACTCGAAGCTCAAAAAGGACTTGGACAAGGCTTTGAGCGATGCCATGTCTACAAGCAACGCATCGACTCAGTTGAAAGATGAGAACAACAAACTGAAACAGCGTATTTCTCAACTCGAAGGGGAAATAGCGGGACTGAAGCAGGAGTTGAATACCGTGCTAGAGAACGCTAAAACGGGTGCTTCTGGTTTGAATAAATTGCAGGCTGATGACGCCAAGTTGAAGCAGAGAATGTCGCAACTGGAGAAAGAAAACGCAAAACTCAGGAGTGATATTGAAGCTGCATCAAAGGAGGCTAGAGAAGGAACTGACGCGGTGAACAAGCTGAGGGGTGAGAACTCCAAACAGAAGCAAACGATTTCGCAGCTTGAGTCCGAAATCGCAAAGTTGAAACAGGATCTAGAGTCTGCTGTGAACGATTCTAAGAAAGGATTTTCGGCACAATCCAACCTCCAAGAAGAGAATGCCAAGCTCAAGCAAAAAGTCGCGCAACTAGAAAAGGATAACGTTACACTGAAAAAAAATCTAGACAGCGCTGTGGCTGATGCCAAAGCCGCCGCGAACAATAGCATGCAGCTATCTGACGAAAACGCCAAGTTGAACCAGAAAATCAAGCAGTTAGAAAGCGAACTTGACAAACTGAAGAAGGATTTGAGCAAAGCGCTAGAGGAACAGAAGAAAACTGCCGCAGAGCTGAACCAAGCTAGAGACAACGAGACATCGATGAAGCAGTTGTTGGCTCAGCTACAGACTAACAACGCTCAGCTGAAGCAGGAGATTGACTCGGCCCATGGAGATGTTAGGAGCGGCAAGAGCGACCTCAACAAGTTGAGAGAAGAGAATGCTAATGTCAAGCAAAAACTGGCGCAGGTCGAGAACGAGAACACAAAGTTGAAAAAGGAACTCGATAATGCTCTGAATGATGCGAAGAGTAAAACGACGGAAGTGCAGCGACTGAAGGATGAGAACGCGAAGCTCAAGCAAAAAATTGCAGACCTGGAGAATAACAACACCAAGATGAGGAAAGATCTAGATTCTGCTCTCAACGATGCTAAGAGCAAAGCTACGGATATTCAACGGCTTCAGGACGAAAACGCGAAATTGAAACAGAAAATCGCGGAATTAGAAACCAATAGTTCTAAAACAAAAAAAGATCTTGATGCTGCCATTTCGGATGCCAAAAACGCCGCGGGCGTCGCTTCAAATTTGAGAGATGAGATTGCAAAACTGAAGCAAGGAATTGCGCAGAGAGACAACCAAATCAATGACCTCAAAAAGGATTTGGATAAGGCCCTCGCTGAGACTGGTGATAAAAACTCAAAAATTGGTCAACTTACTGACGAAATTGCAAAGCTCAAAGGAAAGGTGTTTGAGTTGGAGGATCAAGCAACAAAACTCGCTGATAAACTAGTTAAGATGAAGCAGGAAGCTGCTCAAAAAGACGAACAGCTGGGAAAAATGAAGAAAAATCTGGAACAGGCCCTTTCGGATAACAAAGCTAAAGACGCAGTTATCGAGCAGCTACAAGACGAAAACGACAAGCTGAAAGCGAGGATAAAACAACTGGAGCAGAAATCCGATCTAGCTGATGAAGTGTCCAAGCTTAAGCTGGAGCTCGCCAACAAAGAAAATCAGGTTAAGGATCTAATGAAAAAATTAGATAAAGCTAACTCGGCCGCCAAAGAGAAGGATACTAAAATCGCTCAGCTTCGGGATGAAAACGAAAAATTGAAAGAGAAAATCAAGGAGTTACAAGACCAGTTAGGGAAATTAAATGATAGCTTGAAGGAGGCCAATGAGAAAAATAACAAAGCCGCTGCCAACGCCAAAGAATTGGAGGAGCAACTGAAAAAAGTGAATGATAGTTTGAAAGAGAATAAAGAGAGGGCGGACCAGGCTACTGGGGAGCCGCGAAAAGCAACGACAGGAGACTTGGATACAATCATAGGTCAGACATCTACGGAGCGTATTGTGAATAAGTTTACTCAATTAAATTCCTCTTTCAGATTACGAAAAGAAGATTAAGCAACTTCAAGATGAACTGGCCAAACAGAAGCAAGAATGCACCGATACAATAGCATCGATGAAACAGCAATTCGACAGAGAAATGAAGAATCTCTTGAAGCAGAACGAAGAGAGTATAGCAAAGCTGCAGCAAGCTCACGAAGATTTCGTTAGAAATCTCAACGAGCCGCACGACGAAGACATGATGAGCTTGCAAGACGCTCTGCGCAAAGCTAAATTGGACCTTGAGGCTGTGAAGGTGGAGAGAGACAGATTGAAGAAGATTCTAGAGGAACAGAAAAGGAAAAGTCTCGATATTAAGGACAAGGTGGAGGCAGTGGAGAGCATAATAATGAAGGAGCGGAAGAAGAGCAAGGAAGAGAGACGCAAGAGCGAGATCC
This sequence comes from Leptinotarsa decemlineata, assembly GCF_025532065.1. NCBI lineage: Eukaryota > Metazoa > Arthropoda > Insecta > Coleoptera > Chrysomelidae > Leptinotarsa > Leptinotarsa decemlineata. The sequence continues at coordinate 370,774 of NW_027412532.1, forward strand.
TCGAAGCCAAAGCTAGTGAAGACGGGCAGAAAATCGCGGATTTGTTGAGGGCACTCGAGGAAGAGAAAAAGAAGAACGAACAATTGGCGAAGGACAATTCCAAGCTACAGAAGGAGAAAGATAATCTGGAACGGAGTTTGCTCGACATGAAGCAAGGTTTCGAAGACGAGAAACGAAAGAGTGAGACGCTCGCGAGAGATATAGAGAGCCTCAGAAAAGAAGTTATCGATTTGCCTGTGCCGACAGAGGAAAAAGATAAGGGAGACTCGGTTGGTCGCACGTTGGATGAGGGTTCATTAGGAAACTGATTGTTATATGATTTTGTTGTAGGTGCAACCGAAAGAGAAAGCTGTGGAAACACTGAAGATGGAAACGTTCAAAACGGTTTCTTTACCTGACGTGATTGCCATAACTACGCCTCTTTCTGAAAAAGAATTGAAATTTTTTGGAAGAAAGACTTGTACTTGTGTCCCTAATATGTTTGATGTCGTGGATAAATTATCAAGAAATGGTTTGGAGGTATAAAATTCGAAATGATAGTAATAAAAATGAATTCAATAAATTTCAACAAACATACTACAGAAGTGACATTCTATATGGATGTTGCTCATTCCCTCTTATTTTTAATTGACAATGAAAAGGCGCTACTAAAAATGAGCAATTATTGTCGTTTATTGTTCATAAGTCGAGATTTTTTGAGGTTATACTTTCAGGCGCTCAACATCGAAGAGCTTCAACTGTTACATAATAAAATAATCGACGCTACTGCTGACGTTCTTGCCAAATTAGGACAAAACAGCGGAGTGCTGAAACCCAATGAAAATGATAGGTTGGCTTTGATGAGAAGGATCGCGGCTTTGGAAGGAGATCTTATGAAGAAACAGAAGCATGCTCAACAGAAAGGTGAGACGAGTCTATGATAACCTGAAGAATTGTCTGCTTCGTATTTTTCCTCACTATTTCGATAACTGTCAGTTATATTGTGTAACAGTCAGTAGTGTCATAACTTTACATTATATCCCCAGTTATCGCCATGCAAGTGGCCGTTAAATTAGAGAAAGAACGGCTCAGCGAATTACGCAGAAGTCTAGAGGCAGAAAAACAGAAGAACAGCGATCTAATGAATCAAATTGGCTCACAGTCCAAAGTTGTTTCTACTATCCAAGAGGAAAGAGATATCATCCAGCGTCAAAAGTCTTACCACGAACAAAAGTTAGAACAATACATGTACGTGTAAAGAAAAGCTTATTGTGGCATAATCTCTTGATCGCGTCGAAGCTATTTTTCGGATTTGTTGGAACACTGCCTCGCTTTTGACGATGTCTACCGCAGGTGACAAATCCGTAAAGTAGCTTCAACGCAGGCTAGTTTCGGTCCTGAAAGCTTGTATTCTTTCATTCTTGACCGTAACAGTACCTCTGTGAGGAACCCGTTCAACTCCCTTACACTTTCAACGTTTCATTCTGTTCAAACATAGTCTGTCCTTTCAGAGTGGCCGTTGAAGAAGAGCGCGCAAAAAATCGAAATTTGGAAGAAGAACTAGAGAAAGAGAGAACTAATACGCAGCATCTGAAGAATTTGCTTGACGCTGAGAGAGACAGAGCACGACAAAATAAAAGGAAGGACACAGAGAGTTTGGAGGTATGTGATATCAAACTTTAAGTACACAACGAACATTTTTGTGGCAGTGGTACATTTCAATTTTTCTTCATAATTTCGTGTAGTAGAATCATCTTTTTACTTTCAGTCGATGCGAATAAAATTGGAAAAGACTCTCAACAACGAAATGATGCTGCGAATGAAGCTGCAGGAAAAAGCGTTACGAAGATCGCCTTCTCCGGGTTTGACTCCCGTGAAAGATAACAACCGGAATCTTTCTTCAAGTTCGAGGACCAAAACCACTCCTTTCTTCACTGATTTATCACGAGTAAGTTTTTTGGGCGATCTTTTGAGGTCAACAGTTTTCTGTTATTGTCTTTTCTAGGATCCTAGCAAATCGAAAACTAATGCCAAACGAACTGGTTCGACCAATAGGCTTGATAGAGACAACAAATAACATTGTACGCTCCTTGTATTGTCTTTTGTATTGAAAATACGACATCTGTTTTGTTTCAAATAAACAACGATCACCTTTATATTATTCAATTTGCCAATCATATATTTGTACTGATATTCTCCAACAGTATTTAAAAAAAACTTGAAGGTGTAATTGGAACCTCTGTGGTGTATAACGAATCTAACAAAAATAGTTTTCCCAAACACCAAAACTGTAAAACGCTTGTGAATTTACTTAGTTTTTGTGATCTGTGGTTTGGTTTCAGGTGTTTGTTTCATCAACAATCATCTAGTAAATATGTTTACAATAAATGTAACCTGTTTTAACATTCACAGTATAGAGTGTACATTCCACAACTCACAGTTATAACTGTGAATCGTGGAAAAATAATATAGATTATTGTGGTCCTTCTACGCTTTCGTATATATCAACTCGTTTCTGCATATATTGAACAAATAATGTCTAGAAACATGAAACTTTACTTTAATGGGGTAACACTTCTTAGGAGTTACCTCCACTAGGGCTAGTTGCCTCCACTACTTGAAGCCAATAAAAAACAAATTCTGTCATATAATTAAAAAAACAGAAGCGGAAAATAACCTCGAATTCCGCATAAGTCGAAGTAACCCCTTTTTCTTTAGAGTAATTTATAAAAATCCAAGTTTCCTCACGATTCTTATATAACACCCCGAAAAAAATGTTTAGAATCAACAACAAATACATTTTCAGACGTTTGGACCGCGTTTTCAGGGTAAGTTCACACAATCATTAGTGCATCTCAATTCTAACAGAAACACTTGTAGGTCGGTAGCAAGTACATGTCCAACTACGCAAAATACGCAGAACACAAGGACTTGAGCAAAATAAGGAACATAGGAATATCCGCACATATAGACTCCGGCAAGACCACTCTTACGGAACGTATTTTATTCTACACAGGAAGAATAGAGTCCATGCACGAAGTGAGGGGAAAAGACAACGTGGGGGCTACCATGGACTCTATGGAACTCGAACGACAGCGGGGTATCACCATCCAGTCAGCCGCAACATACACCTTGTGGAAGGAACACAATATAAATATAATCGACACTCCAGGACATGTGGACTTCACTGTAGAAGTAGAGAGAGCTCTGAGGGTCCTAGACGGAGCTATCTTAGTGCTGTGTGCCGTCGGAGGGGTTCAGAGTCAGTCGCTCACTGTTAACCGGCAGATGAAAAGGTATGTAGTCGTAGTTTCTCATAACAAAAAAGTTACATTCTATACCTATATATTTTCACTGTGTTCACTAAATTGATATTAAAATGATTCATAAAAGTAACCATTAGACATTTTGCCGATTCTCTGGTAAATATTTGCGCTGAAATATTTTGTGAGTTTAAAAACAACACACACACATAGATTGTGTATTGTCTAATGACTCTAATGCAGTGATATTTTCCAAACAACTATCGCCATCTATGGGTCAAGCCAGGTACTGCTGGGACCCGGCACAAATTAGTTGTAAGTTTGTAAACTCTCCAGTCGAAAACTGTTTTTGATATTTTGTATCATCCAAGAATGTTTATACTGGGCGATAATGACCGAGGTGATCTAATGTCACAGGTATAACGTACCTTGCTTGGCCTTCATCAACAAGTTGGACAGGCTGGCCGCCAATCCGAAGAGGGTTCTGTCGCAAATGAGGTCGAAGATGAACCATCACGCTGCCTTCATCCAACTTCCCATCGGGCTGGAGTCGGACTGCAAAGGCATCATCGACCTAATCACAGAGCAGGCTATATATTTCGAGGGTCCATTCGGCGAGCAGCTCCGCTACGATGAAATCCCCAAGGACATGAGGGCCGAAAGCGAGGAAAGGCGACACGAACTCATCGAGCACCTCTCCAACTGCGATGACGCTTTCGGAGAGTTGTACTTGGAAGAGAAACCTTTCACGCAGGAAGACATCAAGTCTGCCATCCGCAGATCGTGTCTGCAACGTAAATTCACGCCTGTCTTGGTAGGAACTGCGTTGAAGAACAAAGGGGTGCAGCCGCTACTGGATGCCGTTTTGGATTATCTGCCGAACCCTGGAGAAGTCTCGAATTATGGTCTGAAGGAAAAGGAGGGGGAGGAATCCGTGAAGGTTTTGTTGGACGGGACCAGAACTAACAAGAATCCATTCGTGGCGTTGGCGTTCAAGCTTGAGGCTGGCAGGTTTGGACAGCTGACTTATATGAGGTGCTACCAGGGCATGCTTCAGAAAGGTAAGCGAAAATGTGTCTGAGAACTTTCATTTTGATATTCAATGAAGCTACTAATTTTCATAGCCCCCCCGTGACTCCTCCCGGGTTGTCTGCCCTGAGTTGAAATCTTCTCCACGCGGTTACTGTGTGCAGAACATTCGGCCTTTAGGCGCTTTTACTTTCTGATACTTTCATATTCTTATACATACGTATCATAAATATATTTTACTTAACATCCAGAGTTGAAAAATGGGATTAGAACGAAGCAAATCAATAGGCATTCCATACTTCCACTCATTAATTTCCTAATGAAATGAAGCAATTACTACTCACTCCTTTCAGAAATGAATTCAAAGAAATTCTCACAAGAATGAGTAGTTACTATACATATAACATATCTACGAGGTCTGTTTTATCTCCTCAATCGTCGCAAAACGCCGTCCTTTCATGGGTCTCTACAATCTTGAGAACAGGAAAAAATCGCAGAGGGCCAAATCTGGTCAATACGGTGACTGAGGCAGGATTACGGTGTAGTTTTTGGCCAAAAAATTACGGTAAGATGAAAATAAAGACCATTTAATATTATCATTATTATGAAAAGCAACGACGGGGGTCCAAAAATAAGCTGAGTGTTCCTCAAGAATCAGTGTAAGTCAAAAGTTTGCACCAAACAATAGTTGTCCGTTGCTTGAGGTTCAATTTAATAATCTATAATCTAGACTTGCTCAAGTAGAAAGGGAAATATGATGAAATAAACACATTATGAAAAGGATAATATCATGGAAGAATGGAATGTTCTACATTCTTTGAAACTCTTCCAGAAACACTCGGCTCTTCGTCGTGAATGAATTTTTTCACAATTCCAGGTGACTCGATCTATAACATGCGTACCCAGCGCAAAGTTAGGATCGCCAGGCTTGTCCGTTTGCACTCGAACACGATGGAAGACGTCAACGAGGTCTATGCCGGAGACATATTCGCCCTCTTCGGAGTGGATTGCGCCAGTGGTGATACTTTCGTGACCGACCCCAAATCTGATATATCCTTGGAATCGATTTTCGTACCTGAGCCCGTGGTATCCATGTCTATAGCTCCTGTTAACTCCAAAGACAGGTACTTGGTCAATGTTTCTCCACTCTATTAATTGGTATACGATTACGAATTTGCGTTTGATATGATTTACCTTTGATATTCTTTCAATTTTTTGTCAGAGATAACTTCTCAAAGGCTGTAGCTAGATTCACCAAGGAAGATCCTACGTTTCACTTCTTTTTCGATAATGACAACAAAGAAACCATCGTATCTGGGATGGGAGAACTGCATCTGGAAATATATGCCCAGAGGATGGAAAGGGAGTATAATTGTCCCGTAAGTGTTTTATTTGAGTACTTATTTCTATTTATTGTAACTTCATATTTCAAACTCGCACTTGAGGTATTGGATTTCATTTTGAGGTAGTTGCAGCGATTATCTATTCAACAACACATTCAAATCGCAAACAAAAGCTTTGAGAAATGTGCAAAGCTTAATGTAACAAGCCTTGTAGGCCTTTATTTGAATCCCATAAAATACCAACTGCAGAGTCATTTTATATCTTAGAAATGGTATTGATTATGAAGAAATGCCAAAACGACTGATTAAAAACTCATTTATTTACAATGACATTTATTTACAATGGCTGTAAGATATATAAAAACTTACTTGTCGAAATGAAGAACATAGAATTCTACAGGGTGTCCGCAAAGTATAAAATAAATTCGATTTCCAAAACAAAAGGTCGTTTTACAAAAATCTGAAACACGTCGATTTTTAATTTTAATATTCTGCATTTTACAAACAAATTTCATTATACAATCTTGCTGACTGTGTTATGCATCTTTCTGGATATTTTTCATTAATTAAGTTACACACTTCCATTTGAGCTCGTCATAAATGCGAACTGGATTTATTGTTATTTTGTAGTTAGTATCTGCATTAAACGATTAAAGGGTAATAAACAAAACTAAGTTATTAATAACAAAACACACAACATGTAGAAATCATAGTAAATGTTCAATAAGTCTACCTTCAGACATTACGCATGCGTCTAGACGTCGTCGTATTGAGTCACGTATTCGCTCAAATATTCCTGGAGTCTCTCTGATTACCCTGCACGCATCGATGATGCGGTTTCTTGAGTCCTCTACATCGCGAACAGGAGTACGATAAACCAAATGCTGTAAATGGCCCTAAATAGAGAAACCGAGAGGATTGAGATCCGGGGATCGAGCGGGCCAGTTTTGTGGTCCTCCTCGACCTATCCACTGATTTGCATATGTTTCAGTTAAATGCTGACGTGCTACTCGACTAAAATGGGCGGAAGCCCCATCATGCATAATAATAATAATAATAATAATATTTATTCATCCTCAAAGACGTTGACAAACGTATAGGATAGGTCAGTATTAAGCACATAAAAATCACATCAAGATAAAATTGTAGATCAGTATATAAAAATAATACAATAAAAATTTATACAACAAATTTTAAATTAAAATAGATATATTTTGTTTTGGTCAAGTTTACTATCAGATTACTCCTTTCACACCAATTTAAGAACAGTGATATTAATTCCTCTGTTTTTGATTTTAATTCCTCCTGACTCTCTGCTGATACAGCTAAAGACGTGTCATCTGCGAAAAGAGTGAGAGCATGTTCATTACTGGTGAAATAAGTAGGCAGATCATTTACAAACAATAAAAAGATCAGCGGACCTAACACAGAACCTTGAGGAACTCCAGAACATATACTGTGATAGTCTGATTTCATATCTTTTATATTGACGAACATCCTACGATCTGTAAGAAAGTCAATGATCCATTCTAGGAAGTAAGTCAATGATCCATTCTAGGAAGTCCCCTCTAAATCCTAGATTATATAATTTGCTCTCGATGAATTTAAAATTTAAACAATCGAACGCACGTGACAGATCGAAGAATACTCCTGCAACATGCTTACCCCTATCTAAAGAAGCGTATATGATTTCTAAGAATCTCCAAGTAGGTGATTGAGTGGACTTGCCTTTGCAAAAACCATGTTGAGAATCGGACAGGATCCTAAACCTTGATAAAAATCTCAATATTCTCTCATTCACAACCTTTTAAAAATTTTTTGAGAAAATGCTTAGCAGGGCCACGAGGCGATAGTTTGTAATATCCGATGTATCGTTCTTCTTATGAACTGGTATGATCATGGCATGATCATACCATAAAAACATATCCCTTTTGACGCCCAAAGAAACTTCCTCCAGCAGTACTGGATGCACTTCTCTTAAAAATTGAACGTATGCCTCACTATTTAATCGAGGAGGTAGAAAATGAGGCCCAATTAAATCATCCCCAATAACTCCGAGCCACACGTTAAGAGAAAACTGTTCTTGATGGTTGGTTTCGACAATCGCGTGAGGGTTTTCATCAGCCCATATGTGGTAATTATGAAAACTAATAATCTTGTCCCGAGAAAAACTACATTCGTCTGTGAATTCTATCGTCTTCAGAAAGTCACAATTTCTTTCAATCATTTCCAGCATTCAGTTGCAAAATTCAAGACGGTTCGGAAAGTCTCGCGGTGACAGTGTCTGTACTCGTTGCAGATGGTAAGGGTGTAAGAGTTGTCCCTTTAAAATTCGAAATACCGTCATATGATCAACATTTAGCTGGAAAGCAATCTTTCTAGTACTGGTAGAAGGTTGTTCTTCAATCAAATTAAGTACTGCTTCCTCAAGCTGTGGTGTTCGTACTTCTCAAGGCGACCACAATCCTGCATTCTTTTGTTGAATGAACCATTTTCTCGTAACCGTTGATGAAGTCGAGCAAATATTCTCTGTGAAGGATGATGCCGTTGAGAATACATTTCAGCATATCTTCTAGAAGCTTCTAACCCATCGCTAATAGCGACCTACTAGATAAATTAGTTTCGTATTTTCGCATTTATGACGATGTATCTCTGTAGTTGTTCCAAAAATAATTTTTTGCTGCGCACTGGTTTATTTTGGGCAAAAAACCTAGGAGACATTTTTTGTTTAAAATGAAACTAGCTATTGGAAATGAATTTTCAAATGGTAAACAAATAATGAGACTGTGATGTTTAAATGAAACTACGTTCTTACTTTCACAACACAAACTGTATTTTCTTGGAAAGGTAACAAAACAAGTACACATAGGCTGCCAATAAGGAACACGTCCGAAAAACAGATGTTCTCCGGTGCGCGCGCCGTTTGTACTGATGGTATTGCCTATACAGGGTTGTTCAACTATACTCATGTACTATCATGCCCAATTACACTCAACAATCTCATATAGTATAGTAGCTTGGGGCCTATCACGTGAGGCACAAAGGGTATTTATTTTACAGAAGAGAGCTGTCAGAAACATTCAGAGTGTAAATAGACGTACTAGCTGCAGAGATATATTCAAAGTTTTAAGAATATTAACTCTCCCATGCATTTATATGTACCAGCTGTTAATTTTTGTAAAATCGGATCAGCGACCTTTTACCTTCCTAAACAAAAATAATTACGGCACAAGAAATTCAACATTATTAGAAATACCAAATCATAGACTGGCTAGATCAGAATCAAGTCCAATTTTCATGGGTGTCAGGCTATTTAACAAATTGCCAAATCATGTTAGAAAAATGTCACTAAGAAAATTTAAACCGTTCCTAAAAAACTTTCTGATTGATAAAGCCTATTACTCCATTGAAGAGTTTATAAATGACTTATCAATATAACTGAAGAATTGAGATTGTCATCTAGGGTTGTTAATATATTATAATTTTACCTAGTTATAAGTTTTAATATATAATTTTACATAACTGTTCATGTCCTATATGTACATAATTTTTTCTTTTTTATAAGTTTATTTATATCATATTACACTGACTTGTTCTATATCATTGAGTTATGATCCAGAAGAACCAATAAAATATTATTATTATTATTATTATTATTATTATAGTACATTACACATGTTCAACTATACTACATTACAGAGACAAAAAGTTACATTGGAAATAAATTTTAGGGGTTGCGTTTTCCACCCCTTACAACCATGGGGTAAACCAACTAAATTACTGGCTGTCATTTTGGTAGTACAAAACGTCAGGTTAATTTCAATATTGTAACTTTTTTAGTGCTTGTGAAAAAAATTGTTATACAAATTTTATGTACCCCCTTTAAGGGGCCGTATCTTAACAAGGGATGCTCCAATGAAATTTCTTTATATGAAAAATCCTATCTTTTTTTCGATGAGGAATCACCTCCTTAAATGTTTTACACTCATTCAGTTACACCCTGTATAATAAGTTTAGTGAGGACATTTAATCCTCAAATATGAATGTCTTTAAAAAGAGACTCAGGATTTTTCTATTACAAAAAATATACTACTCTGTGGATGAGTTTCTCCTTGAATCCTAATTTGATTGTAGCCTATCACCTTCTTTGTTATGTATGCTTCATATTGTCTAATGTGATTGTGAAGGAAAACTGATTCACTAAATGTTTGATTGATTGATTGACAATGCGTTCCGTTCCGTTTCAGGTGAAACTAGGCAAGCCCAAAGTCGCCTTCCGAGAATCCCTCGTCTCCCCGTGCGAATTCAACTACCTCCACAAGAAGCAGTCCGGCGGTCAGGGTCAGTTCGCACGAGTCATCGGCGTCCTGGAGCCTCTGCCTCCCAACAAGAACACCGTCCTAGAATTCGTGGACGAGACGGTCGGCACGAACATTCCGAAGCCTTTCGTGCCGGGCGTGAAACGCGGATTCTTGGCGATGGCCGAAAAAGGCCTGCTCGCCGGGCAAAAGCTCTCCGGCTTGAAGTTCAGACTGATCGACGGGGCTCACCACATCGTAGACTCGAGCGAGTTTTCGTTTTTCTTGGCCGCCCAGGGGGCCATCAGACAAGGTGAGTCAAGTTCTTGGGTTTTACAGGTGTATGACTTTGTATCTCGTAGGTTTTCACTCTTTTCAGACAACAAAAGTCTGAATGAACTGCCACGGGATTATTTGAATTGATGAATAGTGGAGAACTTCCGAATCGCAGATTCTAAAAATAAAAAATTAGACTCTCTTTTAGCATGAAATGGCTTTTCTGTGTAGTTTGAGTTTTTCATGTTTCAGTAGAAAATGATTCAAGTTTCTTCAGTTTCTTATAAATATCTAGTTAATTTCCTATATTTAGGAATTTTCTGTAAAATGTTGATTTTTGTTCTTACGTCTGTCGCCATCTATCGGTAAAAAGTCGAAAATTATTTTCAGTTCGCACAAAGTTTCAGTCATTGGATACTAGATGGCGCAACAACATTGGACTTCAGATTAGAAAATTAAACATGTAATTGAAGGTTAACGTTTTCATTGCAGTCAATTTTGTTGATTGTTTGTTCGAAAAATGTTCCTTTCAAAATAACATGTTTGTTTAAAGACTTGAAATCTTTTCAACAGGAAATCGAATTTATTTTTTCACACAGTTATCAAACACTAGATGGCGTAACGTGTATCGAAACAATCACAGTAGCTTTTTCATAGTGAATACCATACTTAAATTCATACATAGGTTACGGCCGATTTCATAATCAATATCTAAAGTCCACTTTACCGAAAGGAGACTTTACACTAAAGTCCCCTTTAAAGTAGCTGTTGCCGTCATTTGGTTTCATAATTAATATTAAAGTGCCCTTTCCATAAAGTATCTTTTAAGTAATTTTTAAGATGTTGGTCAACCTGGAATTCATGGATTTTGACAAGATTTGTCATATTTGACGAGTATTTAAGTTCAGTGTTTGAATAAGTAAGGTTAAGAGTTGTGGTGTTTGATGTTTTTGTTATTTGTATTTGTGAGGACGATTGATTTGGACTGAAATGGAAATGGTAAATAATAATAAGAAAGTTCGCTCGTCAAATTTTTCTCGGGAGGAAGAAATGAATTTAATACAAGAAATTGAAAAATTCAAGCATATTTTAGAATGCAAAACTACTAATAAAGTAACGAATGCAGAAAAGGTATGTATTACAAGTACAAGCAATTTTAAAACTATATATATCTATGTAGTTAGATACCTCAATATTAATAAATTTAAATATGATTTTAGGAAGAGGCATGGCGCAAAGTACTTTCCAGCTTCAACTCCAGAAATATACAAGTGAGAAGTATATCTCAGATTAAAGCAAAATTTGATAATCTGAAAACAAAAGCTAGAAAGGATGTGGCGAAACAAAAATCATATATGACGGGAACAGGGGGTGGTCCCGCAATAAAAATTGATTTAGATCCTGTAACAGAAGCAACCCTAAATATAATAAATATGAAAACGGTGGTGGGTTTGAATAACTGCTTGGATAGCGATTTCATAAATGTAATTACATTTTTTTATAACCAAATCATTTTGTTTTAACAGTTACCAAACTAAAATTTGGTTAATGGTTAAAAACATTATTTCTTTCATGATTTTATCTGTATTGGTTAGGGCAATAAAATTAAATATTAATTGTATGTGGTATTATAGGATCTTGGAATGGATGCATCATCTTCAGTTTTAAAGGAAGAACTTCTAAAAGAATATCCTCAAGAATTTGTTGTAAGTAAATAAACCGTTTTTTAAATGATAATATATTAGCAACCTGTTAATAGTTGTCAACATAAATTTGTTATTTTTTGTCTTGGGAACATACTTGTATAATATTAATTATTCTGAATATATTGTTACAGGATTCAGAAATGACAATAATTGCAGCAGGAGAAGCCAAAGATGAAATGTCAGAGATTTCTACGCAATCAGTAAGTTATAGATTTTTTTCACTACTAATCCATAGTTCGGAAAGACCTTTTATTTTGAATTGAAGGGTTTATATTTTTAGGAGTGATTAATTTTTGGGAAAGAAATTTTTTGGCTTTCTACTACTTCTTCTTGATACAAAAATTATGTGGGAATCTTCCAAAGAAAGGAAAGAAGTAATCAATTTGAAAATAAGTAACTCTATACATGGATGTGTACATCATGCAAAGAAACATCTTTCAGATAATAACTGGAAGGAAGTCCTCCTGAAACAGCTATTTTCATATAAACATTGAATTACATTACAAAGTATCTTCTGTATAATTCAGTATTCATTGTTCAGTATTGTTTCGAAAGAATTTTTTTCTGTCGTGTAATTCAATGTTCATATGAAAGTAGCTGTTTCAGGAGGGCTTCCTTCCAGTATGTGTCTGAAAATTGTTTCTTCGCATGATCTACACATCTATGTATAGAGTTACTTATTTTCAAATTGATTAGTTCCTTCCTTCCTTTCGAAGATACCTACATTTTTTTTTGTATCAAGATGGAGAAGTAGAAAGCCAAAAACTTTTTTTCCCAAACCTTTTAATTTGTTATGCTGATTAAAGCTAATATTTAAGTTAGGACCTCAAAAAATGTAATAGTACATTTGCTTTTAGATAGTACCTGAATTTACTGAAGAAATTGTATTGGAGGAGAACCAGATATCACCTCCTACATCAGTGACACCCTCAGGGAGCATGTCTAGTAAAAAAGTGAGTTTTGAATTGTGTGTGGTACAGTTGTAATTTTTATTATATAACTCTTGTCTGTTCCCAGCAAACGCATATTAAGAAAAAAATCGATTGGAGTAGTTATGCACCTAATAATTTAAAAAGAAAAGCCAACGGAAAACTACACCCAACCAAAATAAACCCGTTATATAATGCAAAAGAAGATTATTATAAAAAGAAAAAGGAGCTTCTTGAAAAAACGGTAGAAGCAGAGGAGAAGGAGAGATCAAGGAGAAGGGAGAGAGAAGAAGAAGAACATTTTAAAAAAATGACTTTATTGGATTTAGAAATCAAATTAAAAGAAAAACAATTAAATAAATTAAATGTTTCATAAAACTGATTTTTAATTATTATTAGTATTTACAATCTAGCAAAATGTTCATTAATTATCAAATTCCTTATATTTTCTGCTATATTTGGATTATTTTCCATGGGGGGTAATACATCCTCATCGTCTTCCTCTATTTCATCTTCTTCAGTAAAGTTATCATTCATATCAATGGCAATGTTATGAAGAACTGCAGTTGCGACTATTACTGCCATTGTGGTTTCTAGTTTTAGTCTCATGCCAAACCTCAAAACGGGAAATCGTCTTTTCCATAAACCGTATTGACGCTCTACTACATTTCGAGTCCTTATTATAGACTCATTGTATAAATTTTCAGCAGGTGTTCTAGTTTGTTGTAACTTAGTCATAAGATATGGCTTTAGAGAATATCCACTGTCACCAATTAGCATATACTGACCAAATACACCATTTTCAAATTTTTGCTTTAAACTGCTATTATTAAAAATTGTTTGGTCATGCACCGATCCTGGCCATCTCACAACAATATCTCTTATTTTCAATTTAGCATCGCTTACTGTCTGAACATTTAATGCAAAATAAGATTTTCTACATCTGAATATTTCTGCATCATTTCCACCGGGAGAATCAATTTTAACTAATGTGCAATCAATTGCTCCAATGGTCTTGGGAAATGAAGCTATTTCATAAAATTTTTCAACTGCTTCTTCCAATTCCCTTTTATTTTCATACATGCGAATGTGTTGTCGGGCTAGTGAGGCAATAGCAATAGACACCTTTTTGATAATCCTGCTAGCTGAACTTCTAGACACTCCCATAAAATCTGATACGATTATTTGCATATTTCCTGATGCGTAGAATCTTAAAGTCAACAATAATTGTTGTAATGGTGTAATGCACCCACCTCTAAAAAATAAATAAATTTTTTTATAATTCTGTTAATAATACAAATTTTACAACTTACTTATTAGTAGGTAACTGAATTTGTTCTTTTATTTCATCTAGTAGATACAAAACAGTTTGTTTTTTTAAGCGAAAACGTTGGTAAAAGTCAAGCTCATCATATTTTTCGAAGCAGTCTGTTCTTTTCCTATACACTTTTGGTCTTCTAGTATAAATAAATTCTTCATCAGATGAACTTGAGCTAGACGTTTCAAAATTATTCATATTTTTATGATTATTATGGCTAAACGAACACAAAACTAGCAAACGTAGCGAGTAGCACAACAAATAACAATTATTAAAATTGAGGTTATGTTGTAGTTAAATGACACTTTAGCGAGTTGAAGTAGAGAAATCGACACTTTAACTTTGAAGGACGTTTTTGGCTTAAAGGACACTTTAACTTGGTTATGAAATCAAAAATATTTATTAAAGTATCATTTAAAGTTAAAGTAACCTTTATGTTTCTTTATGAAATCGGCCGTTAGGTAGGTCCAAAGTGAGTGGGTCTATTCAACCCTCCACGGCAACCCGCAAGGGTTTATTGTGGCTCACACCTATTCACACTCGACCAAATAAACCCAGCAGGTACAAAGTATATGCTCTGTTGATGAGGTAGTCAACTTGCAAGATTCCCACTTCGATACCCATGACAACCTTTCCGTATGAGGGTTTTTGCACGTCAGCTACACCTGACGGTGCCTTAGATTCAACTGTGTAGGGCTTTTTCGCCTCTGGTTTTGGTGAGTCATCATTTGAGCGCAAACATTTGCTAACCTGCTCATGGGGGAGTTTATTTCCCCACCCGAGACAGATTCTGCGTTCGCCGCTCAAGAATTTGGTGCAAGGCGATTTTATAAGGTACCCCGCTCTTGAGGAGACGACTCAGTCGTTACATACATACATAATCATATGTATAATACCTAATACATACATAATCATATGTATAATACATACATAATCATATGTATGAAAAATGGATGTTTGTTGGTTGGTTGGTAAGTGATAAACTTGTACATCGCTCAACCGATCGTGATGAAACTTGACATGTACAAGTAATTTTTCATAGAGAAGGTCTTTAGGTTATCAATTTTTCTGTAACTCGCCACTAGATGGCGTTGTAGAACAATTTTTGGAAAGCACTGTTCTATAACGCTGTGCACGCCTAAGTTCGTTGATTCTGATTCTGTCAAAACATTGTAAAATCAGCGATACAGCAACATAGTACTAGTAACATATAGAATATAGCGAATATCTTTTATCAAAAACTGTATTTTGAACACAACAATGATGAACCAGTAATTTCTCATTGACTATGGCTTTATTCAAGAAAATCCAGGCATCTAGACATTTTTATATGCTTTACAACTACGTATCAAAATATTATTTCTCTCTAACCCTGTCTTTGGTTTCGTATCTCGAGGTTTATTTCTAGAAAGGTTTGTTGGGTAAGATAATCAAGTTTTCTTGGAAAAACAATTGTTTTCTCGACAACGTTTCGATTTAATCTTGCCACAAACTTTATAACTGTTGTCTTTTTAATGTTGTGAGAAGTAGTAATATAATTATATTAAAATTACCCACCGAAAAGGGGTGTTTCCATGTTTAACTGTGACAAAATTCAAAAATCATTCGACATGCTAGATATAGGTATATGAAAAATAATAAATATGTAGCAAATTTTTTTTAAAACGACTCGACGTAATGAATCATTTCCGTATTTCACTGATTAAGTTGAAATATACAGTATTGGAGCAACCAGCATCCCTTCTAGTGTTGACTCCATTGTGTTTGACAATATGAATCATTTCACTCAAGTCTTTCAGATAAATATAGTTGGACATCTAGAAAAATGCGCCCATGCTCTTCTTTATGATCAACAAAAGCTGGGGAGTCCGTGATTTTATAAAGTTTCTTTCACAATGTGTCATGTGTTCTGAAATTCGTGTTTTTAGATAACTTCCAGTTTGTCCAACATATCATTTGGGACAGTTTCCACAGTTTCATTTGTAATTTATGTTAGATTATATATCTAGTGATGTTTCAGTCTTCTGTTCAGAGGAAAAAATATGTTTAAAAATCATTTAAAGGTCGATCAGAGTCATTTTATTTGCTGGACTTCATTCAGATAGGTTAAAAGAAAAGGTGTTTGTCTTTCTAATATTCCTTACCAAGATATTTCTGTCTCACGTTACAATTTGCTCAATTATTTGGGACAGGAATCGAGGTCAGTCTATTCAAGTGACGAGTAGAACTAGACACACCAAAAAATATTTGGAGAACTCTTCAATTAACAATATTTTGTTTCAGTGTTTGAAGAAGGAGTCTGGCAGATCCTCGAACCAGTAATGGCCGTCGAAGTGACCGCCCCCGACGAGTTCCAGGGGGCCGTGATGACGCAGCTGAACAAGCGGCACGGAATAATTACTGGCACTGAAGGCACCGAAGGCTGGTTTACCGTCCACGCTGAAGTGCCCCTCAACGAGATGTTCGGCTATGCGGGTGAGCTGCGCTCTAGCACTCAGGGCAAGGGAGAGTTCACGATGGAGTACAGCAGGTATTCGCCAAGCCTGCCCGAAGTGCAAGACCAACTCGTCATGGAGTTCCAGAAGGCCTCGGGGCTTCTGCCGGAGGCGGACAAGAAAAAGAAAAAGAATTGAGAGCACGACTTGGTTAGGTGAACAATTGTGTTGTAGGTTAATTTTTTTGTAAATATTTATTATTAAGAATTTTATTAAAAACTTTAGTTTGTTCTTTGTGTGAGATGATCGCGTTGGATTTTTAACTAACAATTGAAAAAGTAAGTACAGAATACGTTAGCTATTGATTGAAAGATGGCGTAAAACGGTTATTATAAAGGTAGGAACAGGATATAGATGATTTCAAATACTCTCTAATAGATGGCGGCATGCTCCAGGAACAACGTGTAGGTTTCAGCTATTATTAGAAAGATGGCGCAGCATTCCCTCCAAAGTCCTACTTTCTTGGAGGAAATGCTGTGCCATCTCTTGGATAATAGCTGAAACTATCTTCACGGTGCTTCTGAACTATACTGCCATCTATAAGAGAGTAACAGAAACTAACTATATAGTGTTAATTTCAGATATTCTCTGATAGATGGCAGTATGCTCCAGAAACAACGTGTGGGTAGTTTCAGCTATTATCCAATAGATGGCGCAGTATTTCCCCCAATACCCTACTTTCTTGAATGGAATGCTGCGCCATCTCTCGGATAATAGCTGAAACTATCTTCACGTTCTTACTTGAGTATACCGCCATCTATCAGAGAATATCCGAAACTAACACAACATAAGTTAGTTTCTGCTACTCTCTGGTAGATGGCGGTATACTCAAGTAGCAACGTGACCATAGTTTCAGCTATTATCCAATAGATGGCGCAGCATTCCCTTCAATATCCTACTTTCTTGAATGGAATGCTGCGCCATCTCTCGGATAATAGCTGAAACTATGGTCACGTTGCTACTTGAGTATACCGCCATCTATCAGAGAGTAGCAGAAACTAACTTATGTTGTGTTAGTTTCGGATATTCTCTGATAGATGGCAGTATGTTCTAGGAACATCGTGTAGGTAGTTTCAGCTATTATCCGAAAGATGGCGCAACATTTCCCAAAAACCCCCTACTTTCTAAAGGAAATGCTGCGCCATCTTTCGGATAATAGCTGAAGTTACCTACACGTCGTTTTTTGAGTTTACCGCCATCTATCGGAGAGTATCTGAAATTAGTATATCGTTGTTTTTACTAACTACAACTATCATCTACTAGATGGCAGCACTGGCTTTCAAGGAATGACTTCAAAAGTAAAAACACGGAAGTTACACCTACTATCTTATAGATGGCGAAACAATTGTTGTAAGAAAACAAAAATAATGACAATTTCAACCATTTCTTTTCATAAAATTAATGTTGCATTCGATGGCTCCGAACGCAAAATTTGCGACAGAACAAAAAAAACAACCAAAATAGTATAACTATTTATTAATAGATATTTACACATCTAAAAAAATACATTGCAGGAAAAAATATGATCTTAAATGGTACAATATAGTTCAATCTAGATATACATATATACAATATATCCAATGAGGACATGGCATTACTTCCAACTTATTTATTTAAAAAATAACCAGTGGTCAACAATAAAATCTGTATAAGGAAAACTCGAAATATCTACGTGGGGCGATCTCAATCTCCAAGCCAAGAACTGAACGCCCTTTCCGAAACGGTGAAACGGCATGTATTTGCATCAGTTTAACCTTAGGTGTGTGTTTTGTGTGTGGGTGTGTCAATGCTCACTTAAATTTACCAGTAATAAGCTCAAGAGATATACGATATTGTCATGTATCGGTAAATAGTAACGATCCGAAGAGAAACGGTAGGAGAAAAAGTGTTTTGTTATATTTAATCGACGGACTATCCGTGCCGGCCACCTCCTTCTATATATCTACAGAGTATCCCTGCAAAGTAAAACCTCCAGTAATCAAGACTCGCCATTCCTCACTACAAACTCACCTCACCACCTTATCCAACACCCCTTTGAGCCTCTGTTCCGTGATGGATGGCGCCAGTTTCTGTACCAGCTCGCAGATGAACATCTCGCTGATGCCGGGACTCGTCCTCTCTGCTATTTCGAACGCGCTCTCCAAATCCTCGATGGCGTCGTTAGATTTGTGCGACGCTTCCGCCGATCTTCCGTTGTACTGGTGTTTTTTCTGTAACTGATGACGGAAAATATTATCCGGCTCGAAGGACCAAATACGACAATTTTCACAATAATTGTGGTAATAATCGTGACGGAATTGGACGATATTTGATGAAAATCCATGACTATGTGAGTTTTTCACTAAAAAGCTTCTACAAGCATGTTTCCAACTCATTAAGGCTTTATATACGTGAGTAATTTCAACTATATGACTTGGTCTATTCAGTAATGACTAATAATTTGACTTGAAAAGGCAGAATTTAGTTAGTATGAACACGTCTGACGAAGCTAGTGTTTAATAAATCATGCGTTGCATTTTGTAAACTAATTAGTCAAATAATGGTGATAATTCACAAACAAAATCCGAATTATTGGCTGGAATAGTAAATGAGAATATGGAAACATCAAATCCGTACTCATGTTCCTAATTTACTGTTATGAATATAAAAATGCCAAACTTATCCAGCCTCGAAGGACCAAACAGCTTACTACTGCAAAACATATGATTCCTCAAAGTTTTTCAACAATCATGTTGGGAAATTCATCAGCAATGGACCTCAAAGAATGTTGGTTCATATGCACTACTGCGGCACTTACTTACCTCTGTTATTATTGGATAAATAAACCCTCCAAGCGCCGGAGGCGATCGACTTTCAATTTTCCCGCTGTACGAATGCTCCCTAGACATCGACTTCCTGTTCTGTTTCTTATCCGCCGTCCTGGCGGATTCGCTCGCTCCTCGATGGTCCAGCGGACTCAACTCGCGCGAAATCCTCTTCTCTTTTTCTTTAACTTCGCGTTCGCGATCCCTGTCTCTATCTCGATCCCTATCTCGTTCCCTTTCCCGTTCGGAATCCTTTTCTCGATCCCGGTCCTTGTCCTTTCTGTTGTCCAACTGAGTTTGGGCGACCGACGAAGATTTGGAAGACTGAAAGAGTTAAAATCCTACATTGGAGGTACGTTATTTCGCCTCGGGGAGGTGATGATCTAGTTGGTGTCAGGTGTGGGATTCCAAGAAGTGTCAGGTGTGTACTATTATTTCATACTTACAGGCGTTGCTTTGTCTGACCTATAGTGATTGAGATTGGAGTCCTTGGGTGGCGACTTGCCCAGCGTTGGCCCCGCTGAACCGTTTTGGGCCCTGTTGATGATGGGGTTCATTGAGGGCATGTCCTCCAACGGTAGTTTCATGTTGCCTTTCACAGTCATTATCCAAGGATCGTCCAAGTCGCCGTCTTGTTTTGCTTCTTCCCTGCAGAGATAACGAAAATGAATACACATTTCACAGACCTGCTCAATACTGAAAATAACGTTTGTAACACTCACGAATCTGAGTTTTCGGATTCAGTTTCGCTCTCCTCGTTTCTCGTACACCTCCACTTCTTGTATCTATCAATCAAGTCTATCAGATAAGAGTTTTTCTTGGCCTTCCTTATGAATGGATACTTCAGGAGTTCTTTAGCAGTGGGCCTCTGAAAAACATGAACGCAATCATCATATATCCAAACCACGGAGGCATCAACACTCACGTTTTCTGGATCTTTGTTCAAGCAAGCCTCCACGAAATCCTTGAACTGTTTGCTGTAGCTGCCGGTCAGTTGCGGAGGATTGTTTTTAGGAATCAGAAAGAGGACCCGCATGGGATGTAGTTCCGAATTGGGTGGTTCGCCCTTGGCCAGTTCGATGGCAGTGATCCCCAAGCTCCATATGTCCGCTTTGGAGTCGTACGCTGACTGTTTGATAACTTCGGGTGCCATCCAGAAAGGGGTGCCGACAAAAGTGTTTCTTTTACTCGTCGTATTGGTAAGTTGACCAGCGACACCTGCAAATCAAAGTTCAAATCAGGCAACTAGAACTTACACACTTGGAGAGAAAAAGTTTCAACATTTTTCAAAAGATCCCTTACCAAAATCAGCGAGTTTGACATCACCCATCTCGCTCAGGAGCACGTTAGCAGCTTTGATGTCTCTGTGCAACTTTCTCTCGCTATGCAAATAGTCCAGACCCTTCAGAACCTCCCTGAGGATGATTGCGATGTGCATCTCTTCGAAATTCCCGGCTTTCATCAGATCCAGCGCCGATCCCCCGCCCAGATATTCCATGATGATCCACAGCTTCGTACCCTAAGAACGTTTACACGATGAGAAACCAGCTGGAGTTGAGAATGTCTACTGATCAATTTAGATTTGCCGGATTAATTGATGTTTCAAGTGCTCTATGAAGAGCAAACAACTATCCGCTCTCAATATAAGTACAAGGTGACAGAAAACTCTGCTTGTTACCCGGGACTAAAACTTTTTGATACTTTTCCACAAGAGATTAGGGAAACAGGGTGCCCGAGAAAATTTAAGTTTCTATTAAAAAGATTTTCAATCAACAAAAATCCCTACACGATACAGAAGTTCCTTTTGAAGTAGCGCTGCAAACATTCTTATGTATATGTAGATTATGTATATGTATATGTAGATTATGTATATGTATATGTGTGTGTGTATCTGTGCATATGTGTACACATAAATAAAAGTTATATATTTTTATTTATATTTCAATTTTATTATAAACGTGACTAATTACTGTCTATTTTAATAACATGTATTACTTTTACTGTACTATTATTAGGTATGCTATTTTCTATGTACCTGACGATTTCTATACGTGTTCAATCATGTCAAAAAGAAAAAATAAAGATTATTATTATTATTATTGATATCAAACAATCAATCAAACATTTGTGTGCGTGCAGTTTAAATTTTTTAGCTTTGGGAGAACTAATTAACCGGAGTGTTTTAATAAAAACTATTTGAAAGTAACATTGAGTAATAGCTCAAACATAATTTTCTTCCCCTCGTTTTTTGCTTTTTGAATTTCCATTACTGTTTGCTTTTGTGTTTCTTTTTCTTTTTCTTTTTTTTTGCACTTTCATTTCTATTTATTTTTGTTTGTCTTTTTTCTTTTTAAATAAGTATTTTTTCTTAATTTGTTTTATATTTTTGTTCAATGCATTTTATTTCCTTTATTTTTTTGTTGATATATTTTTTATATATATTAATTTATATAGATTTTTTCCCCTTTTCAATCCATTTGTACAATCAAACATTTATTGAATCAGTTTTCCTTCACAATCACATTAGACAAAAAAAAAACAGAACAACATCATAAAATACTGGCTGATTGAAAATAACAATTTTATTAAACAAAAAACTGAAATTACAAAGAAGTAACATAC
Source organism: Leptinotarsa decemlineata (assembly GCF_025532065.1). Lineage (NCBI taxonomy): Eukaryota > Metazoa > Arthropoda > Insecta > Coleoptera > Chrysomelidae > Leptinotarsa > Leptinotarsa decemlineata. The sequence goes on from NW_027412532.1 coordinate 392,836, forward strand.
AAGCAACAACCAAAAATTTTTAATTTTTTGTTAATAATATATTTTTAATTGTTTCATTTTATCAATATTTCAATTTTTTGGTTGTTGCTTGTATGTTACTTGTTTGTAATTTCAGTTTTTTGTTTAAATAAAATTGTTATTTTCGGTTAATCATTTTGATTTTTTCAGGGTTATCTAATCAATTTATATTATATTAGACAATGGAAGTCCGAACTGATGAAATACACTACGAAACATTGTCAACCAACCACCTTCAAACAAACAAAGATCCTTACACGATACAGAAGTTCTTTTTGAACAAACATTCTTATGTGTGTGTATATCTGTGCATACGTGATTTTTTCCCTCGTTTTTTGCTTTTTGAATTTCCATTACTGTTTGTTTTTGTGTTTCTGTTTTCTTTTCTTTTCTTTTTTTTGCATTTTCATTTCTATTTATTTTTGTTTGTCTTTTTTCTTTTTAAATAAGTATTTATTCTTTAATTTGTTTTATTTTTGGTTTCATGCTTTTTCTTTCCCTTAATTTTTTTGTTGTTGATATATTTTTTATATAATATATTAATTTATTTAGATTTTTTCCCCTTTTCAATCCATTTGTTCAATCAAACATTTATTGAGTCAGTTTTTCTTCACAATCACATTAGACAAGAAAAAACATATCATCATAAAATACTGGCTGATTCAACAGGTCAAACAAAACATAAGACATTGATATTTGAGGATTTGATGTCCTCACTAAGCTTATTATATAGCTTAACCCCAAAGAACAAGGGATGATTCTTTGATACTGTCAATCTACTATAAGGTTGATGTAGTTGAGTTATTTCTGGTGAAATGTTCATGGATTTGCTCATTTCTAGAAATAATTGAAATGTTTTCCTTTATATATATCACAGTTTAGTAAATATACAAACTAGGCATTGTTAATAAACTATAACGTATGAATAACGTGTTCACTTGAAGATGCACCAGCCAGAATTATGATTACCCTTTTCTGAATAATAAAAAATTCATCAGCTTTAGCTGATAAGCTCCACTGTTCAAGGCGATAAGAAATTACTGACTGAATTAAACTGTGGTATAAAAGCTTGAGAACATCAAGAGAGACTGTTTGTGTATTGGCAAAACCTTTGCCAGTGTAACACGGAATATTCTTGGCTGCTATTACCTTGAGATACGATCCGTAATACTTCGTAACAAACGGACTGTCGCACTGCGACAGCACCATGATTTCCTGTTGAATATCTTCGATTTCATCTTCCGCCTCTTCCAAATCGATTATTTTGATAGCAACCACTTGAGTCGTCCTGTTATCGATACCTTTGAATACTTCTCCGAAAGATCCTTTGCCGATACGTTCCTGCTTCGTGAATATCAGCTCGGGATCGACTTTCTGGAACAAAAAAGAACAAATTACAACACCGAAAATACAAACATTCTTACGAATATTCAGAAAGCGGTATTCAAGCACTTCACACATTCATCAATCTAGTTGCGTGTTCGTTTCGAATGTCTATCGCCTTACTAGATCACTTCGAGTACCGCACTGTAACTTCCAATTGACTGTGTCGATATGCTTGTGGCTAGCGTTTATATATGGTAATCGAATGCGGTAGAAAATTCGCCGAAATTCCATCGAAATCGGTAGCACTATTCTCGCTGCATCTAGAGCGGCAGCGAACATCGAACATACGCGCGCTCTTAGCTCCGTCACAATTGATTTACGGTTACCAGTGGCAGCCGTCGTTATTTTCTTTAGGGCATGATTTACAACAGTATTAATATTTGTCTCTTAAGAGTACAGTATTTCCAATACCTATTGGAACAGCAGAGAGAAGGAATTCCCGCCTCGACATAGGCGTCGGCATATTATTTTTCAGTGGTAGTTTTTCAGTTACTTACTCTTACAGTCATAGCAATTGCTCACCCCATGAAAAAGTTATCTCAACTGAGTTTTTTCACCATCGGTAATTATGAAAAACTTCGAAATGTCCGCTTTTTAATATATTGTTGACAAATTAATTTGCAGGTAGTGGTTCCACTACTTAATTACCGAAAAATTAATCAGGATAATAATCATTTAACAAAGTCCACATCGGACCAAAAAACTTTAGGTCCTGAAGATACTAACCTTGTTAGCGAAACGCGCGTCGAGAGCAAAAATATCAGTTTGGTGTTAGGGCAATTGATCTCTAGAAAAAGTATTCAAAAATCAGTTTGCAAAACCACTCACTACCTCACCTAACACCACAAACATACGGAACTGATAAAAGAAATATTGTGAAACGGACAAAAAATTAGTATTCAGCCAGTCCAGCTAGCCGAGCCTTTATTCCTCAACTACATTTGATAGCACGTTTACTAGCTATCTGGGCGACTAGGGGCCACAGACAAGAAATGTTTATGACTGTACTCTTATTTTTATTGCCGTACCAATTGGGAATGGATAGACTATAACTAGGCAAATGGTTATGCATCTTCATTGTAAAATAAGGAGTCCTTGACCAGAGAGTTGCAAGGGATAGGTAACTTTAATTTGTTTTGTATGCTCTGACGAGTTGGAGTCTTGAGTCACCAGGTTTAGCTTTACATAAGAATCGTATAGGTCTTTTTTGTAATACAAACACAGACTCTAGCAAATTAAGGCTACATACGCCCCATAAAGGTATACAGTACCTTAAATGAGGTTCCACCAAAGCATGATATGCTGTTTTCGCAGTACAAACTCCCAGTTCTCTAGCATTAACTCTCACTATAGAACAGCTTTCATGTGAATTCGATTTGATTCAGCTGGTATACATAAAGATTATTGGTCCGATACTAATCAAAGATTAGATTACAATAAATACATCAGCAACAACACATTGTCAAAACGCCAAGTTCACTTGAACGAATCATATTAGTAATGGATTATTAGATTAGTTATTATATCTGAAATGTTAATGATAAAGTTTCGCCAAACATAATCGATGGTGACATCTTTTTTTAATACAAACAGGAAGTCAGATCTTGACAGAAACTTTTCAAAGAATTTTTTTATCTAATGACGACACCTGATAATGATACATTATATCATGATGCGTTTACTTTTGGATTTCAAGACATGTCAACAAATGTGAGCCTATATATGCTTTTTTAAATACATAAAATACACCTAGACGATAAAAATTGCGTTTTATGAGGTGTTCAAAAGTTTTGTAGACTGTCTACGCAAAAGCAATTAGGGATCTTTAACATAGTTTGGAAGAACAACAGAAAAACTGGCTTCAACATATTCAAATCATCTTTTAGATGCATCTTTTGCAGATGAATTGGTGCCTGTGAAGCTTCAAAATTGAATGGATTGCCGAAAATTGGGAATTCCATTTTGACTCCATTTTCAAAACAATTGTTGAATTCTGTGGATCAGATTTTGCAGAAGTTGAGAATATTGATCCAATTTTTCTTGGTTCACTGTGCCAAATGATTTTAAACGAGCGAAATGACCCAAAGTTTGATTTTTTACCTGATTTTCCCACAGTCTCAGTACAACTAGAATCCTTCTCCGACCGTATTGCTTCAATTACTCGACTCAACACACTCACGTCGCGCTACGTGCTCCTTTTATATCGATAAGGAAGGTTCTAGTCTAGACTCTAAACTCGAAGCACGTGGAGGATTATATTGTTCTGAACAAAAATAATACGGTATTTCCGCTTGTTGCTGAGAGATGGCGTTACTGTCTATGATTGATTTGTTTACTAGAACTAAATAGGTACTTAACTAACACTCTCTCGCTTGTCTAGGACGCGCTTTTTTCTGCGACACACTGCGATCGAGGGCCGTAGTGATACGGCCGCTCTGCTCTAAGTAATCATAATTAACTGAGGATGTACCTTAGGTATATAAAAAAATTAAATGGTAAAGATCAAATCGTAAGGTGCAGCTAATGAAATTACTATGGATCTTCATCAAGTAACGGCCGATTCAATCACAAAATCCAACTGTCTTGTTATACATTCATGTAAATACGGATTTCGAGGTTTATCAACTTTTTTATGACTAAGTACCGATAAAGCCAAGGTTCAACGGCTTCGTAAACCGATATCCGACTTTGCCGTTAATGCAAAGACACCAAAAAGACCGACGAAAAAACTGTTCGACCTCATTTATCGCGACTAGATTTTAAGTTGCGACTTTTCATCGTTTGTGAATCACGTCTCGATGGCGTACGCATGCAGATAAGACGTTTAGGTATCGTTTGTTATTAGACCGAGGCCGAATTCTAATGTTTTATTCATTTATTTGACGACCCATTATTATGAGTTTCATTAAACAACAGTCGAAGTATATCGACCAAGAACGTGTATAGTACAGAGTGAAAATTTATATTGGCATACGTGTCGCAAATGCTTCTTTATTGACAAATTTTGTGGGTAACGATTCAGGAATTTCAAATTATGATTAATGTTCCAGGGTACTGAGTGAAAGTGTATACCTTCAGAACAAATATCTTACAAATTTGAAAGTATTTAACTACAAGGGTGGTCCGGAAAGTTCCCGACCTCATCATGAAGATGGCAGCACTAGTTGTTTGGCTGTTGACAGCTACTTACCAAAGTTTCAGCCAATTTGGACGTGCAGTTGTTATGTAACAGTCGTTTGAGTGGATTGATGTGAATGTTTTTATGAAAATGGACAAAATCGAGTATTGGAAGATATATGTAAAAATACCCTTAACAAAATTTCCATTGTTTATAAGAAAGCATTAAAAGTACTATATCGTCTTCCATATGACATTCCAACTAACGAACTATATTCAATAACAAACACATTTTCTTTGGAAGAACATTTTATAATAGACAGACTTAAAATTGTTTATTTAGTGATCAATTTGAAAAATTAAATCTAACCTCATATTGATTAAAAAATCAGAAATTCAAGATCCTGATACAAGGCACCATAATCTCTTTCTGCTTTCAATAAATTGCCAGATCACATAAAAAACTGTGAAAATGTAAAATTCAAAAAATTATTAAAAGAATTTATACTTCAGGAAAGAAACTAACAATCAATAAAACATATTCTTTTTGTGAAAACCCAATTTTATTTCTTTGTTTACTGATTTCTCAGTTTAAATGTTCTAAATGGGTATGATAAGATTTGTGAATAGTATTATACCATAATAAGCCCAAGACAGCAGGCGTGCAAAGGAGGGTTACAAATAAGGCAGCAGCCGAGTGTGTTAATTAAAAAAATAACACTTTTTTCAAATGAAGAAATACATGTAAAGTGAATTCGAATTATATCAAGGAGGTTCCATACAGCGCCATCTGCCCGCGAACAGATCAAGCAATAATGTCAATATATCAAGGATGTTCCGTACAGCGCCATCTGCCCTCGAATAGATCAAGCAATAATGCCGATAATTCTGTCAAATACAGATCCCAAGCTGTCAAATACAGATACAAGCAAACAAACAAACAAACAAACATACATACAGGTGAAGCTAATGAAAGCGCGTTAAAAAAACACTTACTGGAGAAGGATATGTAGTCCATCTTCGTGATTGGTTACAAAACATGAATTGGGAGCTATCACTAGGCGACCACGAAGCCGGTCGGGGGTTAAGTTTGCCCAATCTGCTTTTAACAAATTCGGTGGCGCCCAACGAGGGATTTCTCGACACAGTTTTTTTCGAACGCGACCACATCTCTAGTCAATAGAAGCCGAAACAATAAAAATCCACACTCGCGATTCACAATCGTTTCGATTCTGCTACTGACATCACTGGCGCCATCAGAAGAAACTTTTGGCGTTATTAACGAACTTCGCTTCGGTTTTTCCGGGACTGCCCAATGCCTGGCTATTAGCTCGTCGAGTATTGACTGAAATCGCAGTCACCGTCATAAAACCGTTAGTTTCAGCATTAGAAATTCGAGCTGGTGTTATTCACTAAAGTGTGTTTTGCATACTAACTAACCGTAGGTATTACGGGCGATAAGAAATAAGGAAACCACCATGTGTTATCAACTCATTTCCTTTAAGGAAGTAACCGTGTTAGAGATAAATTGTGCTTTTAAAATGATTGGTATGAAGCGGTGTACAATTCTAATATACAATAATTGTTTATTGAATAACTTTTAACACCTCGTCACGCGTTTCGATCACCAAGTGATCATCTTCAAGAGGAAGATCTTCCTCTTAATGAAAGACCCCATGTAACAGCGTGTTCGACTTTTTCCATAAACGTTCACCTTGTATTCGATGAAATTAGCTATAAGAAAACTATTTGATATCGGGCCACACCTCCGAACGAGTATCCGACGACATTATAATGATTCAGACGCAAGTACTGAGAATCCAAACCGTGATTTAATTTATTTATGATCTTGTCGACAATATTTACAAGTACTCGTCGAGAAAAACTATATTTGGTTTTATCTCTCGAATCACATGATGGCGATAGAATGAATACCTTTCAGAAAAACAACACAGTGTTATTTCGAAAACGTGTTTCTTGTTTCGAGATATTTGTGGCTACAATAATAATTTTCAACTCACAAAATAATAATAATAAGAAGTTATTACATTCGTTCTCCTCCCTCTCCCACCACAAGCTGTAAAAGTATATGCTTCGTACTATCAATGAAGACAGCGGCAATAATTGGGCTAGTTCCGCTTATAGATTATGTGCTTTGCTAGTGGAATGCCTTTGTAGTCCATGGTTAACAATAGTTGCGCCCGAGGGACAAGAAAATCTTAAATTATAGCAAGATACATGTTCCCGGATTCTACTTTTCCCCCAAATGTAGATGGGTTTGTCTCAGACGTACTAACGTGTGACCACACTTGGTTTCACAAATGTCTTTCGTTACCAATTGGCCGCATAGCCTTGGTTGCTGAAGCCAACGAATGGAAAATAAGAAGAAGAAGAAGGAGAGTTCAAAACGGTGTGAAAGTTACAAGGTCACTATCTCATCACAATGACTTATACAAGTAACCAATCAGATTGTGTCAGTTCAGGAAATTTTTGAGAAAACAACAGAAATTTGCGCAGCCAACAACTGCCATATAAACAAACACAATGTTGTTTAGATAACTTATCACAACTTTTCCTTCAATAAAAATATATCTCATTCTCGAGGACAAATAATACTTTTGATGATAACAACTGTTGACCACTGTCTGTTCAAAAAATAAGATGAATTTCCCAAAAAATACTCATGTATACGTCAATTTCTATTTTATCTCCTTCAAAGTACGACAGTTGCCCCAAAAGTATCCGGCCTGGCCTAAAGATGGCGGTAGTTGTCCGAAAAATATCACTGTATTAGAAAGTCCACAATCTGTAAAGAATATGTATCAAGTTTGAAGACGCTGCGTTGTTTAGTACTTGTTTGGCAGCCATAACTTCAAGATAATACTCGTTATTGACCTTGCGTATGTAGTTTATAAGGGATGGGAATTAGAGGATTTCTTCACACGATCTGGTGTACCCCAAGGGTCCAATCTAGGACCCCTCTTCTCTTTATTACTAATAGACGATCTGCCAGAGGTAGTTCAGGACTTGCAATGTGCACTATTCGCGGATGATTTTAAATTATTCAAGGAAATCAAAAGTCAAGAAGACGTGATTTTGCTACAAAATGACGTAGATAGAGTTTACGAGTGATCCGTGGCAAATAGCCTCACATTTAATGTTGACAAATGCTTTAGTATGTCCAGCTATTGCATAATAAAGTTGATAATCCACACTTGTTGTCAAACATCTATCTGGAAAGGAAAGATATATTTGTTTTGCCTAAACCTGGAACCAACCTACGTTTAGATTTCTCACTATACAATATGTGTTCCCTGTGAATTGTTTGAGGAATATAGATTTCTTTGTCAAATGTGAAGTAAAAACATTTTTTTAAAATATTGAAATTGAGATGATAGTCAATTTAGATGAAAAGGATCCATTTGTGGTTTTCAAGTAAATGTGTCTTCGTATTTGATTTCGATTCAGGTGATTTGGAGTAATTTCAGTTTTAGTCATTGTATTATATTGAGAATAGAAGTGTTTTTGAGCACGGATATCCATTTTCTACACAAAATTTTATGCAAATTCTTCGATCCATTCTTTTAGATAGCAGAAATCGTCTTACAGGCAAAACACTTCTTTCAGAAAACCCGTATCTTCACTACGCTCCGTCAAATCCTCTCCGCAATGTATTAAAAAACCACGAAACAGATTTCAAAGTGCGACACGTCCGACAAAAACAAACGATCGACTGACAAACCAACCATTGACGCCACCTGCTTTGTTTACCTCGTTACATAATTGCGATTTGTTTAATAATATGGACTTGCCGCAAACTAAACAATTAACATTCACACGGCATCCGTGCACTAGATAAAAAAAACGATCGGCGACACTAAAAAACTGACCGCCGCGCCGATTGAATCAAGTATCCCGAATGAAACTATGCCATTTTCTGGAGGTTCTTATCCAAACTAAGCCCTAGTTTGTGGTGTGAATAGTTGTTTGCCATATCTGGCCTTATCTCTCGTTGATGATTACCATCAAATACTGGCAATAAACATTCACAAGGTGTATATTACTGAAGATAAGACTGTAAACTGGGATAATCCCTCAAACTTTTTTACTACTGTAATTTATTTCATTTATTTATATTTATAACAAAATTACACTGACGATAGTCAATTCCACAATAGTACAGTATCAAGAAATATGAAATTCCTCAACATTGTAATATACTTTTTCAACATAGAAATTTCTCGATTCATTTTTGAACGTTATATCATAATTTTTTTTGAAATATTTGGTACTGATATGCTTTGGTGACTTTTCAAACTGATAACCTTGCATAAGATCATCAAATTGATAATCACTAATAGACTGTTTCAAATTTTTTGTCCGATTTAATGTCGTATGTATTTGTAGCTCGGTACCTCAATAAATATTTATTGTTTCCAACATCAAAACCGACGAAATTCAATACAATCTGTATAATTCGTGGGTGGAAATTCCTGATGCCCTTTCTTGATGCTTATTTACGCTATACAAAGAACCTACCTGCATATTTCAAGATTCTAGGTTCAGTGGCTTCGGCTGTACGTTAATTTAAGAGCAGGCAACAGCTATTAATTTATATTTTCACTTTAGAAATACAGTTACTAACACAACCGTCAACGACGTCTGCCTTCACGCCTCTGCCCGCGTTCGGGTCGCGTTTTCGGCGATAGCGCTTCATTGCTTAGACCCATTTTTCTTTTAATGCTGTTCCCAAAATTTCACGGTTTGTGAGAATTTTCAAGACGGTCTTTTTGTTAGGTTTTAATTCTGAATTTGACCAAAACTTGACCAGATATAGGGAATTAAAAAAGGCGGATTAATTTCAAATATGTTTTATATCAACAAAGTGGCCCGTATAAAACTGAAATTCGTCAAGAGAAAAAGAAAATTTTGTGCAAAAAAAACATACTTTTTTTGTGAGACACTGTGAATGTTTGCAAATAACAATGCATACCAAGAGGGGTTTATATCAGTGAATTTTCCATGATTTCTTTGTCGGATCGATATGAAATCACCCCACCAATTGGAACTTTATCAAGTATCGTATATTTGTAAATATTAACGATTGTATTCAATAGTCAGTGTATCATATTTAATCAGATTTGGATGCGATTTAATGCCACAGGTTCCGTAACTCTACATAAATTCGAATATATAGCCACATCTGGTGTACCACAAGGATCAAATCCAGGACCCCTTCTGTTCAATATGTTCATTAATGATATCTGAGCTGAGATTGATGTCAATTTCCTTTTATACGCAGAAGACTTGAAACTCTAGCACAGTATAACATGTTCTAATGATTGCGAGTGTCTCACCCTGAATTTAAATCACGTTGCTACATGGTGTCGGAAGAATAATCTGTCCCTCAACATATCCAAATGTAATGTAATGTCTTACTCACTGAAAACGAACTTGAATTTACACAAGTACGTCATAAACAATCAAGTTCTGGAGCGTCCTGACACACTCACTGGAAGACTTGAGAAATTAATCTCTAAGTTTATCGGGATACCTATTGCCAATTTCTGGGGGAGAATCACGTTTGCTCTGTTTTGGAATCTGAAAGCTACAGTAGAAGCAACTTCTCATTCGGCAATCACTTTTTCACCCGATATTTTCCATTCGGTATTCAAATCACTCGTTATGGATTTGGAATTGATTAGAAAAATCACTTGACAAAGAATTCCTTCTTGAAGTTTCGAGAAAAAAAAAACGATTTTTTTGTAATTTGTTGTCATGTGAAAGTAATCGTTTGAAAAAGGTTTTTTTTTCAGTTTGTCTGTATTACATTCCTGTTACTTAGTCAACAAATCCAGCTTTAGTAGAAGTAGGAAAAAATAGCAAAACTCAATAAAGCATTTGTAGGTTCAATGACTATGTGTATTTCGATAGTTTGAATTCCTTGAAAAATGAATTGATAAACAACAAAAATACTGGTTTCTGCTAGTCATAAAAATAAATTTAAAATAGTGATTTTCACTGCCTAATTTCCACAGATTCTATTGAGAATAAACAGTGATCTCAAACGATTCTGATGAATAAACTACTTACCTAACAGTCCCATTATAATCATAACAGAAAATCACTAGCTATTGGATGTTGAATTATCAAATTTCATTTTACCCAATGAAATGATAGTTTCAAGAAACAAACCCATGAATTTCAAGTTTTTAATTTGCATGTAATTACATAATTCAATAATGTTAATGTTGACTGATATATTCAGAAAATATCTTCAGTGATGGTGCGTCAAAAATTTAGAGAAATTCATTTCACAACTGTCACATTTTATTTTCTTCAACTCAAAAATGTCACCCCAAAAACTCGCTAGAAAACTTAATACTACTTACGTGACACGAAGAAGGAAATAGTTATAAAATCGTTACTCACCTCATTAAAGGCCATTTCTGAAGGTAGGCAGTTCGATGGCCTTTCACAAAAACAACTGTTTCTGGGAGGTCCAAGTCGGTCCTCGGAATCCAAAAAATCCACTAATCGAATTCGGGATATGGAACAGTCCTCGATATCTGCTTCCCGTTAGCAGATTCGTAAGTTCACACAAAACATTTTAGTTCCCGTTGGTAAACAACAAAAAATTTACATTCCTCAGGTGTGCGAGGTGAGGCAACCTTTTCACGACGAGACGACGGATTTTGAGGACTCTGGAGGGTGACACGAAAGGAAACGGTCGAAAACACTGCCCACTGTCGCGAAAATTACCAAATTTGACGAAATTTTCACTGTTTTTCAGTAACATCTGACAACTTTACAATTGTCAGAAGAAGCCATATTGAGATTTTGACAAGACGACGATGACAGCGACATACGAAGTTGACGGTAATCAGTAGAACTTATCGAAATATAATAGGTCTGTTCTGTGTCTCTGCCCGGACTGTACCTAAGAGCAACGAACTAACAGACAGATACTGAACACTGATTTCGAACTATTCGGAACACTACCAAGTGAGAACCAGAACAAACCTAATAACAACAGTGCAAAAATGACGTAAGTTGACAGTCCTAAAATGACCAATAGAAAGATTTATTCAAGTGTCACTTGCGCCTGGAGACAGCTACTTGCCTTAGGCTGGCAAGCTTAATGACAGTTCTAATTCGATAAAATAGAAAACATGTCTATATCTCCGGTTTGAAATAGAAAATTGTTTTAGATGGTTTCCGGGTTTCGCCGTTGTCTTCTTTGCTTATAATCTCCAAACGTTTCAACTACAACTGCGGCAGTCATCTTCAGCAGTGAGGTCGAAGTACTTTTCTTGATGTGTCAACTGAAACTGAGGCTCCCATTTAGTTGTATCTGTGGATAAATGAATTGTTACTTTTTCAGTTTTGATTTTTCTCTGGAGAGTGCTCGTCTTGTATGTAAAACTGAAGTAACCAGCGTTTTCCGAAGATTGTTTTCATTTTCATTGTCGATTGGGAAATAGAATTATAGACTCTTTTCCTTTATCAACGATGATTCATTATGATTACCAAAAATTATTCTCATTTCTAATGAAAAAATCAAGATGATTCCATGTAATAGTTACTGTAATTCTAATTTGGTCGATATGAGTTGTTGTTTTTGACCATTTATTTACTGGTGAGAAAGTTTTTGGCTTTCTGCTACTCCATCTTGATACAAAAAAAAGATGAGGAAATCTTCCAAAGAAAGGATGGAAGTAATCAATTTGAAAATAAGTAACTCTATACCCCTTCAATTTATTTACTGTTGTAGATGTCTAAAAACATGTCAATTATTCTTAAGAGTTTAAAAATACATGCGTCGTTATTGTTCAGTACTCTTCGTTAATTATACTAGAATGTGAGTTTTTACCGAAAGAACAGAAATCATTTCAATCACTGAAGAAACAGATTCAATGTCAACAATCCACGTACTTGAAATGTGGTTGGGCGGTGGAGAATGTTTTTCTCCAAGCAAACTACCATAAAAAACTAAGCTCGTGTTTTCAGAATCTACAATAAACTTTAAGCTTGGCAGCCTACGGAGAATGTTTGCCTCTAGACTCCATTGTTTTTCACTGCTTGCATGGCAAACAGTAAAAGCAACCAAAACATAACCCAATTTTTGTAGTAGATGCCTAGTTGGGGTAAAACAGTACTTTTATGTTGCAATTTTTGCATCAATTCCTATTTTTCCGCAAATAATATGAGCGAAATCAACGATTTAGAGCAGGCCCTATTAATCGCCGCAGCGGACGCTGATTCTAGAAACGTTGAAGAGCAAAATTCTCCAGAAGAGCCCGAATCAGAGGAAATACATTGTAAAGAGGCAGACTTCTACAAAAGTATATCCAAATCCCCAGAAGAACCGGCCAAAGTCGAACCTGTCGAGTCAAACGAAAAACGTACCTCGCCCAGCAAAAAAGAGAGCCCGCGATCCCAAAAAAGAAAACTCGAAACTGAAGACAGCTCCGATGTCTCCGCGAAGTCCTTACGGGGCTACGCGAATGTGGTGGCCACACATTACAACCAGCTTGCGGAAAAAGGCCTAGGTGAGCGCTCAAAGTCCCGCATTATCTACCTGCGCAACTTCCACAACTGGATCAAAAGCATGCTGATAAACGAGTACCTAACAAAGATAAAGGACGGTAAAAAGCACAACGCCCCTCTGAGGGTGCTGGATATGTGCTGCGGCAAGGGCGGGGACCTCCTCAAGTGGAAAAAAGGGAACATAACACACTTGATTTGTGCCGATATTGCTTCCGTGTCTCTCGATCAGTGCAGGGATCGCTACGAGGATATGAAACAACGAGGATCTAGGGACAGGAGCGGCGGCAGTGTCTACACCATAGAATATATTCCTGGGGATTGTACGAGAGTTCGGTTACGTGAGAGATTCTCTGACCCATCCATGAAACTGGACCTCGTCAGCTGCCAGTTTTCGTTCCACTACTGCTTCGAGAGCCTTCCGCAGGCCGAGTGTATGCTGCGAAACGCTTCCGAGTGTCTCCAGCCCGGAGGATTCTTCATCGGAACCATGCCTGATGCGTACGATCTCATCACACGTGCTAGGAAGAACGGCAGTAACACGTTCGGGAATGAAGTGTACGAAGTGACCCTGGACTTCGACACCGACAAGCCCGAGCTGTTCGGGGCTAAATACCACTTCCATCTTGATGGGGTAGTGAACTGCCCGGAGTTTCTGGTTCACTTTCCCACTCTGGTGAAACTGGCGAAGAAGTTTGGGTTGAAGTTTGTCAGGCGGGAGAAGTTCCACGAGTTTTTCGAGCGTATGAAAAACGAAGGCAGGTACTTGATGAATACCATGAGAGCGTTAGAGACGTTTCCTTGTCACGACTCGGGATCGCTGGCGGGGACAGAGAAGGACGATTATACACACGCTAGTGAATATCTCAAAGGCAAAGACGGTGTCAGGATTGGGACACTGTCAAAGTCCGAATGGGAGGCTTCTTGTAAGTAAAAAACATGTGACAGTAAAAAAAGATGTTATTTTGAGAGTTCCGTATATCAGAATGATATAGTTGGTTGTTGTGAGAGGACGGATTTGAAAACGTAGACCTGAGCAACAAATTTTGCCTCAATATTCGTGATTAAAGTACAAAAATATGTAATTCAAATTGAATTTTTTTCCAAAAGTAGCGGCAGCATACTAACTCTAACATTTATTTCTCTCAACTGAAGTATACCAAACATTCTAACTTTTTTTTTCTTTCAGCTCTGTATACAACGTTCGTTTTTGAAAAGGTGAAAAATACGTGGGACAAAAATGGGACTCCTATTTATGACATTTGATGAAATGTACTGTCTTTGGTGTATTTATAAAAAGGTGTTTTTGTGTTATAACTATAAGGATCATAGTTTTACAATTAATATTTATACATGTGAAAACTGAGAGGTTTGAACTAATAGAAAATGATTTCAACGATATTTGTTGAGAATGAATCTGGATTTTACAAGAAGTTGATGAGGTTTTATTATTTGCAACTTGTGAAAAATTAATTTTCCTGAAAATTCTGAAACTATTCGATTGTGAATTTATTAGTTTGTTTTATTTGTAATGGTATATTATGAAATAAAATAGTAAAATACAAAGTGCTGAAGGTGTTGATAATTTTGCTATATGCAACCTTTTTAGTGACTATTTCTCAACTGTCAGTAGTAGCATATCCAAACCTAACACTAAAAATATCAATTATGTCATCTGCTCATCAAACTACAGACATCGGAAAAGTCTAGGGATATTTTTAAAAATGGCAATAATTTTTTTTAGATCGCTTTAGGGAAAAAAAGTTGACGGGTGATTATTAAACGAATGTAACTTACAACAAAATTAATTAAATGGTCAAAAATACTGAGTGCGCATATAAGCAAAACTAAAAAAAATATGGCTCTTCTTTGGCACCCCGAAAAAAAATCATAATACAAAAAAAATTGGAATCAGTACAAAGTATGGCCTCCACACTGGTTTATTACGGCCCTACATCTATCGTGCATCCACAAAATGAGATTGTCAATGTCTTGATGAGGTACATTTGCCCATTCAGCGATTGAAAGCTCTCTCAATTGAAACGTTGTGTGAATGTTCCCCATATGCGGAGTAATTCTTCGTTGAAGCATGTCCCACACATGCTCGATGGGATTCAGGTCCGGTGATTGTGCTGGCCATGGCAATACATCAACTCCTTCGTTGGTGAGCCAGTCAGTCACTAGACGCGCGACATGTGGACGAGCATTATCGTGCATTAGGTGGAAGTTTTCACCAACAGCACCAGCAAACGGACGGACGATAGGTAGAAGAATAGTGTCGAGGTACTGTCGAGCTGTGAGGGAGCGATTTGGAAAAACGAGATCGGTTCTGCCGCCGATCACGATTCCGCCCCATAGCATTACTGTACCACCTCTGTATGTGTGGACTTCCTGGACATGTCTCAAACGTTCATTATTTCCAGGTCGTCTCCACAGTCTTACTCGACGAGAATCTGGATGAAATCCAAATCTGGATTCGTCTGTAAACAAAACTGTGGCCCAATCATTTGCATCCCAGTTTTGATGTTCTTGACACCACTCTAATCTTCTACCGCGATTGCCTCTCGACAAAGGTGGACATCTAAGTGGCCTTCTGTTGTGGAGATCTGCTTCATGCAGTCGATTTCTGACAGTATCACGACCAATGGTTACCTGGTGCGTCTGCTGCAACACGTTAATCAACTCAGGTGCTGTGATTGTCGGTTGTCTTCTTGCGGTTAAGACCAAAAAGCGGTCTTGAACTGCAGTTGTAGCGCGTACTCGCCCTGGATGTTGTTCGGCTGGACTGCCAGTTTCACGGAAACGCCGCCACAATCGACTGATAACACTTTGGGAGACCCCCAAACGAAGAGCTACATCATTTTGTCGCATGCCTCCATGAAGAAGCCCTACAGCTCTATTCATCTCAGTTAATGGTAAGTGATGGCGTTCCATGTTGAAGCACAATATTTCCAGTTTAATTGCTGAGCAAGAACTGCATAGAATGTACAAACTCGACACTTTCAGATTATTTATTTTAGCCGAAAACCTACAGTTTGTAAAAAACTTGATAAAAGATTAGTTACTGTTTTTGCAGGCTTTGTTCAGCCCATAGAAATCCACAGGGTGGTCGAGTGTACCAATTTAATCGAAATCAAACGACCTCATGCATTTATTTTTATGATATTTAGTATGTTATAAAAATATCCCTAGACTTTTCCGATGTGTGTATTTATTTATATCCAGCAACTAAAATGGGAATCGAACAAGTCATCAAAAAAGTTTTTAAGAAAAAATACTGAAAATGTCGAAGGTTTTGCCAATATACAAAAATAAGGGCTCTCGATCTGACTGTGCATCTTAGATGCCTATATCGCTACTTAGTCAGTTTTCTAAGATTATTGAATACTGTTTCCATCAGAGATTATATGATTACTTTGAATCATTCAGATTATTTTCTTCTAGTCAGAATGCTTATAGAAGAAATGAATCTACAGTTGGTGCAATTGATCAACTCATTTAACATGCCCTGGAAATCTTAGAAAACAAACAGCAGACTTTAGGATTATTTTTTTTATTTGAGCAAAGCTCGTGACATACTGTTACACAAATTGCAGTTTTATCGTATACGTGGCTCTGCATTGAATCAGACCAAGTAGAAAAAGACTGCAAAAATCCAGTAAAAACTCTCTTGACGTAAACATCTATAACAAACTACCAAGATTCGTGAGACATGAACCCCCAAAAGTTCAAATATTTTTTGAAGGACTTCTTGACAACGCATGCTTGCTATTCTACATAATGATATTATGGCTGCCCTCACGGCAATGACTCATTCAACATGTATCCCTAATCCTTGATTTGACAATATGTTTATGTGTATGTATATGTATATATACATGTGTAATATTTTGTAATACCGATGTTTTTTTCCCCAATTTTAACTATTTTGTAACTCCTTGACTTATCCTATCTCTATTGCTGTTTGTACACCTAAAGGATCAATAAATATAGGTATTATTATTATGTATGTTTTATATTAACTTTTTTATCTTTTCTATATTTGTTTGACCTGTTGAATCAGCCAGTATTTCATGATGATGTTATGTTTTTTTTTGTCTAATGTGATTGTGAAGAAAAACTGATTCAATAAATGTTTGATTGATTGAATCTGAACAAATTACGTACATATATGTGATTACTCGTACTACTTCAAAACTATATCAAAGCACTTTGATTCCAGCCACAGGAATTGGACTTATGAAGAAACTCAATTGTGGAGAGGTCTTCCAGCAAAAACTCCTCCTTTTGGCTTTTGGGAAAAGTCTTATCAAACGTAACCTTTATGTGTAGATATTTATATACAAAGTCAAAAACATTCATTGAATGGCTGACCATCTCAAAATAGCTCCTTCACCGCCACTAACATTAAGAAACGTTGCTCCTCGAAGTCGCTTGTGGGTCCTGCACCTGCGCCAGATAATCCTCTGCCATGGAACACGCCTGCTCGATTTCGTAATTGTGCGAAACCAAAGCCACCCACTTCGTCTCGAGCGCCTTGAGCTCTTCCCCTCCTTTCGTCTGCAGCGACTTTCTCTGCCAGTTGACTTCCTGAATCTGCTGTCTCAGACTGGCCAGTTTTTTCGCAGCGATCTTCTCCATATCCGTCAGACTCTGCAGGTAGTGCTGCCAGGTGGGACAACAGTACTCCAACATCAGCTGCAGGTTGAGGATCCTCACGGCCTGGTGCTCCAGCTGCGCCTTGGAGTTGTCCACGCACTCTGTCCAAGCACCCACTTCGTTCAGCTTGCCGCTGGGAGGGGGAGGCAGTTCGTATCTCTTCATAGACAGGGTTTCCATAGGCAGACGGTTTTGGAGGCGTTCGAACTCGTTTTTCATCAGGGGGGTCTCGAACGCAGACACGTTGAGAGGAGGCAGGTGCTCAAGGTAGTTTTTTGTCGGTCGGTATCTTCGGCATTCCTCCTCCACCATCGCCAGTGCCTGAAAAATGTTTGTGTGATGTATTTAGATATACTGGCAACATTAATATTGAGGGCGGATAATTGTTCAAGCAAATATAAGTGACAATGGGGTAGAGAATATAACAAAATGTCTAGTGTTGTAAGAGGGATGGGGCAAGTAGGGTTGAAAACAATACAAATTCTTAAAAACAAATCAAATTGTGAGAAGTTTCATTGCCAAAAACTGACCTGTACACGTTAAGTTGGATCATTAACATCATTGATTTTTTCTGGCAACGAATGGAAAACAAAGGATTCTTAAAACTCAAGACAGGACATGAATATACCCTTGGTTTGTGGTTATTTTTTTGTTTGTGAAAAAATGTAATTTGAACTATTTTGACACAAAATATTGTGTTTAAAAAACACCCTCCAGTGTTTTTTGAACAAGTTATAATGGATTTTCATCAAGTATGGGTCAGATCTAACATATTTTGAAAAAATTATATTGAAAGGAATTGCTTTGATTGAAAATACTTACTGCTTCTCTGACTCCTGGTTCATCGTATCCCTGATCGATGTACGGTAGGGCATCAACAACTACTTCACCTGCCATTTTAATTTCGTTTAAAATCAACTTTCTTCACAATAATATTAACTAAACTGGTACAGTAACCCCTTCCACAGAATAATTAATAATTATACTATTCTGTGCTTCTTCTTTAGTTTGTCAATTCGATTGATTATGGCCCCGTTAGCTAGAGCAATTTGCCAGTGTTTGGTGATTCGATTACTACCCTACTAAAACATAATAAAAAACTAGACTTCACATTGACAGTTATATTAAATTCACATATTGGTAAGTTCTTCATATTTATATTCTTACAAGTTATATAATCTTATTATTGTAGTTGTCATGTTTATATTCGTATACTCACATCGTTCCATTTGATTTTTTAATCATAACATTTCATTCTAGTTTACTGTGATGGTAGTGATTTGATTATGGTTTCAGTAGTTTTCATACTGGTAAAAACTTGTTCAGCGTGTGAATATTTTCAGAACACGAAAGTTGGCAGGCAGGATGCACATATGAACAACTTCCTTTCTTGCATTCATTTTATAAATGACATGGATAGTTATAACAGTGAGCTGCCGGTTCGTTCTGGCGCAAACTGTAATGCTGCTTATGTTCATGCTTGTCATTGGAAACTTTCTCTTGTAGTTGATGCCAAAAATCGAAAAAAAAAGAATCAGAGTAACGCAGCCAAAATTGACATTTCGTCGAACTGTCAGTGTCATAGTTGCCCTTTTGCTTTGACAGCTGTCTTTCGTTGTCGTTGCTAGTTAACACATCTGCCTCTGCCAAAGAATGGTGAGTTATTTCTCGTTTAAAATTACGATTTAAAAAACCTTATGTCTTCATATGCGTTTTCAGTCATTCCAAGACAAAATAACCTCTCTCATGGCGAGGCCAGGACAGGATCCAGTCCCGAAGGATGATGTGCCATGGTGGATGAAATTCGCTGGCAGAGGGGTAGGAACTGTGGGAGGTTTTAGTAAGTGATTTTATTGGAAAATTAACATCAACCAGTGTAGGCTCAAGGTTTCTCAGATAATAGCTCGGTATCTGTGTACATTACTGCAGAATAAGTTCTCAGTGAATAATATGATTTTCTTCATAATTTCAGACAAAGCCAGGAAATAAATATATCACCAGTATTTTAATCATTTGATGTAGTCAATAACAATATATTTATTTGGAATTCCTCAGGGACCCTTATTGGGGCTAATCCCAAATTCCTACTTTTTGAACTTTGGTTCAGTAATTTGGCGAGCATTCATTAATAGGATATTGAAAGAAGAGATTTGTGTAAACAAAATTTCAAAACATATGGTAATACATTTTGTGAACTGTTTATTTAAGATCTGATAAAAGAAGAGATAGGAACGTTTAAATGAGAACAAACAAAAAGTGGAAAATGGAATTATAGAAGTCTATGTTGGTTTTTGGAGATACCTTCAGTGAAACTAATCAAATATAACTCTAATACAGGAGAAATGATTTATGAGGATAGCATATAAAAGATAATAATGAGATGAGTACTGCTTTTGCAGAATATTTCAGTCGATTCTGTTTGAAATAGAATAATTCATGGGAAAAAAGTTTTGGATTTCTACTCCTCCATCTTAATACAAAAAAAATCTCTTGGCTTTCTGCCTATGTAATTAAAAATTGTGGTGATTTGTAGAACGTAATTTTCAATCTCATTTCAAAAACTGATAAGTATCCGACTCTTCTCTCTGAAAGGTAACAAAAACCTTTCCTTTACATTAAAATTAATTTGTAAATGATAGGTCCATCTATCTAATTTGTGTCGGTAAATTATTTGAAAGAGCCATGTACAAAAATTGTGGAGAATTTAGTGAGGAACAACTTGTAGTCTTGAAAAAAGATCTACCCTCACAAATTTAATTACTTTTATAGAAAATCTAAGCAGAAATAAGAAATTAGACAGTGTTGGGATTCTCAAAAAAGCATTAAAGCTATTCATTGCCAACATATCTCAAGAGGAGTCCGCAAAATATAGTATTTAGAGGTGCCATTCCAGATAATTTCCACCCAAGGTCATGAATTCCCCAGGGATCTAATTTAGGGCCACTTTTTTGTCCATGTATGCTACATTTTTTACCGGACTTTGTTGATTTCTCAGCGGTACAAAAACAGTGAAAATTTTGTATAATATTCATGTGAGAAGTTACTTAGTTTGGTTTCTATTGGTTCCTCACAAAGAGGTGATTGAAAAAGTTTTGGGATTGTCATATTTCAAAGTGGACAATATATATCTTTTTAATACTCTGTATTTGACGCTGCTAAAGTAATTTCAATTTCATTAATAGGAATATAGGATAGTGGTAACAACGGAAACAACTTTCACTCATCATCTCGTCCATGTAAAGTATATTTTCTTGTTACAGAAAGAAAATATAATATTATCAATACCAAATTCATAAATTTACTCAAGTAATCGTCATTCCACTGAGGCACAAATATTGACTTGTGATACTCTAATGATATTTTTGGAAAACAAAGGTTTTGGCTTTCTATTCCTCCATCTTTATACAGAATGAATGTGGGAATTTTCTAAAAAAAGGGAGAAAGCAATTAATTAGCTCTTCACGAATGTGTGTAGGTCATACATTTTATACAATAGATAAATGAGAGTGGTTATTTTCAATGCAATCAAATTGCAATAAAATCATTTCTTTTTCAGTTGCGATGTTTCTGGGAGTTTGGGTATGTGTAACAATTAGTTTTTGGGGTATCGTCGCGGGACTGTGGCAAATAACGGCAGGTTTTATTGTATTGTGCTGCGAAGCGCCTTGCTGTTGTATGTTTGTAGACAAAGTGCAAAAACTGGCAGACTTTATCGAATCCAGACCTTATTGGAATCGAGCTGTAGCATACGCCGGGTAAGTTATCGAATCCTCTAAGTCAAATGTGTCAAACTCAATTTTGCAGAGGGCCATGAAATTTAGAATCACTACTTCGCAGTACAACTAGAATCCTTCTTCGACCGTATCGCTTCGATTACTCGACTCAACGGACTCACGTCGCGCCGACACACATCTTTTATATCGATAAGGAAGATTCTAGTCGACACTCGAAGCACGTTGAAGATTCTATTGTTCTCAACAAAAATAATAGGGTATTTCCGCTTGTTGCTAAGAGATGGCGTTACTGTCTATGATTGAGTTGTACACTAGAACTAAAAAAAGCTTTTGATCATTCTGTTCTTGTTTTTTCTCATCAACATTTACTTTTCAGGCTAGCCTTACCCCCGATAATAATGTCAGTCGGGCTGTCCACCATATTCGGCAGTGGCCTCATTTTCACGACTGGGGTCATCTATGGAATGATGGCCCTTGGACGGAAGTAAGTATTTCCAGAAGTCATCGCTGTTGTGCGTTGTAAAAATTTAAAGTGGAGGATAACGGAGCGTCTCAATAATAATAATGCTAGGTTCTGCTTTCGTTTTGTAAATATTTGTTTCACACAACATAGATGAAGTATATGGTTCACTGCTGAATAACATGAATATTTTTTTGAGCACCAAGTATTGTTCCAGTTTTGAATGAAACATATTTGGTGTACTTGACCAAATTCAAACCATCTCATCACTTTGTATTATAAGATCACTAACGTCTTCAAGGATATGAACATCTTCACTCTGTTTTTCTTCTTATTCGTAATCGTCTAACCTCTTACTAATCATTTGCTTGTACAGAGGCTCTAGGGACGACATGGCAGCGGTTGCTTCGCCCCACATGGCTACGTCACCGGTGGGGATGAGTCAGTCCGATCACCATACCACTCTGATGGAAGATCCGGACGTGTGGCGTCCCACATAAATGTCTAACTGATGTGTAATTAACATTTTTTTGTCGCTTTCTTGTAGTATGTATGCCTAGTAGGTAGACGGCAGTTATTGCACTTTTTTTTCAACAAACGTATGCATGATGAATCGTTCAGCTGCTCACTGTGAGCTAACGTTGGTTTGGCTTTTGCAGCAGCTCAACTGTAATTGCAGACTATTGTTCAATATCAGACTATTGTTCAACAGGCTTGCCATTGCTCAATAACCGACTATAGCTCAGTAATTAACTATTACTCAACTGTTGACTATTGCTTGATGGCAAACTGTTGCCCCATGATTAATTTTCAACAGGATGGCTGTTGCCTAATGACAGATCATAACTCAATTCTATAGCTAATTGCATACTATTGTTCAACAGGCTTGCCATTGCTCAATAACCGACTATAGCTCAGTAATTAACTATTACTCAACTGTTGACTATTGCTTGATGGCAAACTGTTGCCCCATGATTAATTTTCAACAGGATGGCTGTTGCCTAACGACAGATCATAACTCAATTCTATAGCTAATTGCATACTATTGTTCAACAGGTTTGCCATTGCTCAATAACCGACTATAGCTCAGTAATTAACTATTACTCAACTGTTGACTATTGCTTGATGGCAAACTGTTGCCCCATGATTGATAAACTTTTAACAGGACGGCTGTTGCTTAATGACAGATCATAACTCAATTTTGTAGCTAATTGCTCAATATCTGACTATTGTTCAACAGCTATTGCTTAATGACCGACTACAGCTCAGTAATTAATTATTACTCAATTTTTGACTATTTCCTAATGACAAACTATTGCCAATGATTAATTAACTTTCAACAAGATGGCTATTGCTTAACGACAGATCATAACTCAATTTTTGACTATTGTTCAACTGTTGACTATTGCTTGATGGCAAACTGTTGGCCCATGATTGATTAACTTTCAACAGGATGGCTGTTGCTTAATGACAGATCATAACTCAATTTTGTAGCTAATTGCAGACTATTGCTCAATATCAGACTATTGTTCAACAGGCTGTCTATTGCTTAATGACCGACTACAGCTCAGTTTGGGACTATTTCCTAATGACAAACTATTGCCCATGATTAATTAACTTTCAACAAGATGGCTATTGCTTAACGACAGATCATAACTTAATTTTTGACTATTGTTCAACTGTTGACTATTGCTTAATGACAAGCTATTGCTCAATGACAGACTAACGTTCACCAGACTGATTGATTCTTAATGACGGACAATAACTGTTGTTCAACGTTTGTCTATTTCCATCACTCAACAGGCGAACTATTGATCAATAAGGTGATTATAAACAACGGCTGATTATTAATCAGCTGTTGATTATTTTTCAATGACTGTTGCTTAGTGATGAACCTGGTCAAGTACCGATCATTGTTATCAATAATAGACCTTTGTTCAACAGACTGACTATTATTCAACAACTGACTATTGTTCTATAGATTCATCGTTTCTTATTTCTTGACTGTTGCTAAACACATAGCTATTTATTTCACCAAAACTGACTTGAGTGTCCATTGCTTGACAATTATGTCTCAAGGATGATTGCTTTTCCATGCTGACTCTTGCTTAACACATGGCGACACTTGCTTAACAACTGACTTGACTTTTGACTATTGCTCAATGATTGACCAATGTTGATTGTTCAAATATTCACTACGTGTTAATATGACTTGCTCAACAGTCAACAATTATTGCACATAAGGATTAATATCTAGTGGCCGACTATTGCTTGAATAATGATTAACGTTCAACAGTTGACTATAGTTCAACAGTTTAACTATTAGACATAGATGTTATAAAAAAACTTGCTTCTTCTGACATATGTGTTTCCAGTTTCTGCATTATTGTTGACCCATATTCAAAACTATTTAATGGTTTGCACAACTGTTACCATTGACATTCTTATCTAAATTTTGAATCTATTGTACTTAGGATACACATTAGCACATAATTTTTGGAAGAATTGCACATAATTTTTGGAAGAATTGCACATAATTTTTGGAAGAATTGCACATAATTTTTGGAAGAATTGCACATACTTTTCGAAGAATTGCACATCTATTAAAAAAGAATTGCACATAATAAACTTCATTGCACATAACTTGCACATTATTCGATGTAGTTTACATGTTGACCTGACATCGACATCAATCTATCAAACTTTATTTTGTAGGGCCACAGTAGAGGAAATGCGACAGGCTGCCAGTGCGGAGAGCGCCCCAAGAACCTTCTCCGGCATGCAATCGAATCTCGTCGCCAACGCTCAACCCATCAGTTTCACTGGAGCTCCCGTTTTTGACAGCAAGGTCTGATCAATACGTCTTCGCACTTTCCCGTTTTCCATTATATCCCCTCCAACTCCGATCCCTCTCTCCCGGCTAGCGAGTTTTGTAGATAGGCAAAAGTAAGGCGTAGCGCGTTTTTAGTGAGTGTACAATATAATTTATTCGTGGTAGTTTCGGCGCTTTGTATATATTTTGGGCGTCTCTCACTTCTTTATTGACTTTTAGATTGTATTTTCACATGGTCTTTCAGCAGGACTCGTCATTGTTTCGCAGGAACTTGTTTGCTCATAAGTAGGCATTGCAAATTTCACGAATGCCCTTTGGATTGACGAATGCACCTTCAACCTTGCATACCTTAACGACTAATCTAGAGTTATTCTCTTTATGACTAAACTTTCAACAAAAATAGTTATGTGGAGGTTGATGACATTTTGGCCCACTGTTATATTCTTTCGAAAGTTCTGAGTTGTGTGGATTTTGTGAGTTGTAAGTGTTTTCAATCTTGGATTATTTTGTGATATAGTTTATGTATTTTAGACGATTTTATTTAGTTAGTGGACCAAATTAGAGATTTTTCGTGGCTTTTGTTCAGCAATTTCAGATGTTTTGCGTACTTTATTCCATTTACATGTGTACTGTTATCCCAAGACTTATTAGCAATTATTATTATAGTGCGCTCCGTGAATTTTTCGGGCGAGAGGAACTATCCCTGTGTGGATGTCGAGACTAGTTTTTGGTTAAGAAAAGTTGCATTCCGGTAATTGTGGTCGTATTCGTTGAAAATTTCCAATTGTTCATATTGTCTAGTGTAGAGTAGCGTAGATGAAAGTACATATCGCCCCAGCTCCTCCAGAAACATGTTATTATCCAAACATTTCATGAAATTACTCATGTTTCTCCTTATAACCAAGAGACGGACCATAGATTATAGTAGTTTCCCTAAATATAGGTAGATATAGTTCCAATTTCTCTGAAAAAAACATCGTTGAGATCTCGGGGTGGGGAGAAGTTCGTTAAATTCGATTTTTAATATTCCATTAACTGTACTGATATTGCTAACGAGAAAAAAATTGTTATTTTTGAGCTGACACATGTGACTCGATGCAAACGAAACATTGAGGTTAAGAGTTTCAACATCGCTGAAAATAGCTCGGCGTAATATTTCAATTGTACTTAAATTCGTTCAAGGCAATACTCACTGACCCCCTGCTCTTTTTGATTCCAGTGTTTCAGCAAGCATCGATTCACAGATCCTTTTAATGACTAACTGGCAACTTGGCACATTTCAATTGAGTCAGTGATTAATATTGAGATTATTGCCTGGCAACACTGCAATTTACAGAAATTAAACAATCACCGATTGTTGAGATTACTTTGTGTTGACTTGGAAAGGCAGCAGAAATTTGTACAAATTTGATGTATTTTTCAACTCGTCGCTTTTCGTAATTATTCGTTGTCACTACATCCACTTCGAATTGCACCCATCTACATTTTTTGATTAAGAAAACTGTCTGTTGCAGAAGAATTCCATTAGAGTAAAACATATTACCAATCTCTTTTTCAATAATGTTACTTGATTTTTCATCTAGGAAATGATTCAAATTTTTCTTGATTGAAGCTGAGGCGGAGTATAAATTTCGAATTGAATTTAAATTGACGCCGTTATGCCAAAAATCTTGGATCGGATCGTGAATGGATGATTTGAAGTGGACAATTTGTTACCCTCATCGACAGCAAGTCATTCTAATTGATATTGTATTGTTGAGAATGTATTATTGATGTGTTATAGTAGCATAAATATATCTTATATTAAGACAGTTTTTGCTTTATTCGACCAATAGCTTTGCTAGTCTGAGTTTAGCTGTTGCCCTTTACGCCATTTGTACCCAAATCGATATTGAAAGTAATTAGAAGTTATGATACTTCTAATTTATATAAAATTTTTCGATCGATTTTCACTTCCTATCGTCCAAACCGTGTTAGAAATCACACGTTAAAATATAAGTCCTCGGCTTGCACAAGTTTCGACTTTTGAGAGTCGTCTTTTGTACAGGGGCGACAGCGACTTAACAGTATTTTCAAAACCTTATGGGTTGTAAAATTCTCTTCAACGCAAGTATCCTTTCTACTACATTTAATTCACTAGAAAGTAATACCGAAATTTTTCAACCTCAACTTCAAAAAGTTGGCAATGTTGCACGAACAGTCAGGGCAACAAGAATAAAGGAAGAAGAAGAATTATGCAATATGAATGAGTTTTACGGCGTTGCCAAATGTTACTGGCGTTATGACATATCAGTGGAAGGGTTCATTTGTTCCTTTGGAAATACCTCACAAGTCCTGGTAAATGCGGTGTTTGTGTTACAAAAGAAAGATTTCACATACATTTGTAAGGCGGAACCCAGAAGTTGTTGCAAACCTTTATTTATTTCCCAAAAATTTTTTTGACTTCAACGTGCACCTTCATTTAGGAAGTGGGTATGGAAACAGTAAACGTGCTTCTGAGATTGTTTTCACATCTAGTAACACAAGGCAGGATAAGCACATGATATAGTTGTCAATACCTAAAAGTACTTTGACAGAAAATCCAGTACATATAATGCAAAAAACATCAATCACCTGTCTCTCTCTAATTTCTATGGTCGTCGGGGGATCAACTGTCTTGCTCAAGGCAATGCTGCCACCCCAAGTTTTTTCATTCACTTCTATTAACGAAAACACTTTATTTTATGCCTTCGGATAAAAATAACACAAATACCCGTCAACATCTAGCCTGGTTACTGGCGTGGAGGGCAGCCAGTTCTTTCATCTTTCAATTCAATATTT
The DNA here is from genome assembly GCF_025532065.1 of Leptinotarsa decemlineata. Lineage (NCBI taxonomy): Eukaryota > Metazoa > Arthropoda > Insecta > Coleoptera > Chrysomelidae > Leptinotarsa > Leptinotarsa decemlineata. The sequence continues at coordinate 420,410 of NW_027412532.1, forward strand.
ATTCAAACGTGACATGTATGTGCCATCTTTGTGAACGGTCTTTATCGGTACAACCGTCCATTGTAACGATCGGAGAGGAACTCTTCTTCTTCTTTTTTTCTTATGGTATTTGCTTCCCTTCAGCGCAAGTTCAATGTCTCACTCATCTGCCATTTTATTTTCGCATTATATCGTCATACAAAAAATTAGGAAAACGGTCAAATATTCATTGCTAGATAAAGACAGTTGATGAAATTAATGAATATAGTTTTTAAGCGATGACTGTTATTTTTTGCCTTTTGCTCCATTTTGTGTCACGTGCATATTATTATCTATAGTATGGTTCTATTTGAAATTCTTGACTTGGGGTCAATTCTGCTTCAATCAGAATAGGTTTTCGATTAGTTTATCATTAGAAATATCGGCTTCAATGTTCTGGAATGTTGGTGGAATATTTTCGAATACTCTCAAATGTTCTGGATTGTTTTGGAACTTTCTATCGGGCGAAACTTCCAGCTCTAATATCTTGATAAGCACGCCCTTCAGGTGAAATCAGGAACCTTCTTCAAGGACAAGTGAATATGACAGAGAGCAAAAAACGGAAGGCATAAATGTTTCAAGGACATCAAGATTATGTGGTACATTAGAAATTGGTAATGTCATAAATATACGAGGTGTACGAAAACATTTAAGAACATCATAATGAAAATTAAGGGTCCTGACATCATATAACATTTTGGAACATCCTCACACCCTGTATAGCTCAATTTGGTTCCAAACGGTGTTCGCAAAATACCACCAATAACTTTTACCGGACTTTTACCTTGTTATTGTTATAGTCGTATATTGTTTGGGCGCAGCTACGCAAAATTAATGACGACTTTTAAGGCAAAGTTCGCGATAGTTCCTATCTTTCAAGGCTCTTCTGAATTATCTATTGCTCATTAGACCAGTGACGAAGGTATGCGGAAAATGTGTTTCAAATTGAGGTATTGTAATGGACAACAAGTCACGTTTTCTCATCTATCTTTCTTTCAAGTTTATATTAAAGAACACAAGTGAAAACGTGGCGATGAGCTGGATAGTATCTGTTTGAAAATGATTCAGATGTTGACATTTATGGGGTAAACAATGTGCAATGTTTTTTATAACCCCGCCTTCATATTTCTTAGATTTGTACCAATTTTGGAGAGTTGATGGTACAAATAATTTTCCTTTCTAAAACGTTTTTTGAACCTTAGGATACTTTTTTTTAAATAACATAGTGTTTTCTGAACGAATCTAGGACAGTTCACTATCGGGCTATCGGAAATGCAAAACAAAACTGCCATGAAAATATTTTTTGCAAAAATCCAAAAACACATCGAGGTTTTTTGTGGAGAATTTTCGACCCGAAACCATTGCAAATCTCCAATTCTCTAGCTTCTTCATTGAAAAATGCTTTCGATTCCATATACCTCGCTGATTTGTTTTCGAAAAATCTGTCTACTCTTTGGAACGCCAACGATCCGTTTTCCGAACAAAGCAAAACAATTATATTTAGAGAAAACTCATCGTATTAGTTCTAATATTGAAGGTGAAACTCCATCGGAACAATTTTCCGTTCAAACCATTCTCAAACCATTCTTGCCAGAACGCAAGATTTGCCGAAAACATCGCCGCTGTCTGTGAGAGTGTGCAGAAGAACCCGAGGCAGTCGATTTCGCGTCGTTCAGGAGATTTTGAACGCCGCATGGATTTTTGCCAGTGATTCCTGGAAAGTTGTAACCAAGTGCGTGATTTTTCGTTAAAGTATATTTTGACAGACGAAGCCTATGTGGGCGATGTCGGCATTTTCAACTTCTACAATTCTCATACTTGGGCACAACAAAATCCTCATTCTATTGTGAAGCAGAGAAGTCAAGGAAGATTTGGATTTAATGTTTGGGCAGATGTTTTCAGGGGTATAATTATCGGCCCGTTCATTTATAATGGCACTCTCACAAATCAGAGGTATTCACAAATTTTAAGGCAAAATATTAAACCCTTTGTTGATTAATCGCCACTAATGGAGCTCGGAAAGATATATTTTCAACGAGACGGGGCTTCGCCTCACAACACTGCTATTGTTACCAGTTTTTCGGCTGCAAATTTTGGTAATAATAGGATAGCTAACAAAGGACCCAACCGTTGGCCGGCCAGGTCTCCTGACCTGACGCCTATGGACTTTTACCTCAGGGGAAGGATGAAAGATCTTATTGTCAACTTGCCGACCTATTGAACTAATTATTTCAGCAAAAACGTCCGAGAAACGTGTCGCCTATGTGTAGCAAAGGCTGGTAGACATTTAGAACATCTTCTCTGAAGAAATAAATTTCACAGTTTGTAGTATAGTTGTCAATATCCGCGCCAGTCACGCGGGAGACCGAGGTTCGATTCCCCGCCGAGGAGCCACCATGTAATTTCCTCTTCAGTACGTATTTGTGTACTATATATACTATATTTTGATATCTAATCCGGCTCGAAGGACCATGTAATTTCCTTAGATACTTAATTTTTCAAGAAAATACTAAATTTTACTTTTTGACGTCCATTGACCTTTTCTGACAACCAACAACAACTTTTTTATAAAAAATATCTCATTCACAGCTAACTGAATGGAACAAAAAATATACTGAATGATACATGAATTATAGATTTGAAAGCAACAAATAAACAAAATATATATGCTAACATTCGGCTTAGCGTACTCCTTCTAGGTGACTACTTTGTATATGAATCGACATAACTTTTGATTTTGAGTCGATTGACATGTACCTTAGCGTCCGGAAAGGTTAAATAAAAAGTCGGAGAACGCTATATATCAACGTCGCGACGCTACTTGTTTTTCAGTCGTCAGTTTGGAATTTGAATTCTTTTCTAAAGACACTGATGGACGTTATCATTTGGGCTCAACAGCAAAGTTACGTTAGGTCAGGTTAGGTAGGTTAGGTTAGGTTAGGTTAGGTTAGGTTAGGTAGGTTAGGTTAGGTAGGTTGGGTTGAGTTAGGTTAGGTGGGTTAAGTTGAGTTAGGTTGGGTCACTTGCTATCACTTGAGCTCAACAGAAAGGACCTTTTTTTCTACGAAAAAGTGAAACAGCCATAGGTATGCCATGAGTATCATCGAGCAAGACCCGGGTTTTGGATGCTTTCGATGCCTGAAGTATAAGCAAAAAGGTTGCGCTACGATGTCACTGACGACTAAACAGTCAGCATGTTTATGTATGGTCAAGGTTAGTTTAGGTTAGGTTAAGTAGGCTAGGTAGGTTAGATAGGTTAGGTTAGGTTAGGTAGGTTAGATAGGTTAGGTTAGGTTGGGCTAGGTTAGGTAGGTTAGGTTCCATGTGTAAGAAGCGCCAAGGTGGTTTTTAGTGGGTAAATGGTCACGACCGGAGTCCTATATACCCAGGGAAGGGATGAACCTGTACCTGGCAATTCTTAAAGAATTTTCCACCCGCCAAAAAAAAGGTAGGTTAGGTTGGCTTAGGTTAGGTCAGGTGCGGAGCCTCTTTTCATGGAAATATAATGTTTTTAAGCCATCTGGAACAACTTTATGGAACAACTTCATCATTTGATCTCTGCGGACCCTGACTTTTGTATTTCACCTTTCCGGGCGTTAGGGGTCATGTGAATCAACTCAAAATCAAAAGTAATGTCGATTCATATACAAGGTAGCCACCTAGCGGGGTTACGCTAAGCCGAATTTGTACCCAAGCATCAATTTTCATCCGTCTAGTTTGAGAACTGAGTTTGAAAACTGTCCAATTTGGCTCACTCTGTACATAACTCGGAGCAAGAAAATCCATTTCAGGTGACTCACGTCGTCAGGAGTACCGCACGGTACTGCAAAACCCCCTACGTGGTACCGACTCCAAAGTGGGAATCCGTTCGTCAACTTGACACGTCTTAATCAGTAACATTCAGCCTGTTAGCGAGACTCGATCGCGATTAATCTCAGTGCAGCCTTTGCCGGTGAATTGCCGACACTGTTCAACATGTTAACAACGGACGAGGATATTTTCGAGCTGAAAATCCCCGGGAGGTTCGGGGATGATGACTTGACCAGCGTCGAATTCAACATTTCGACGGTTTTCCTGCCTTCTTCAGGCGATAGTTCCAAAGCCACCGGGGTGACTGACCCGGAGTATGAACAATTCTTGGCGGACGTTTGGGTGGGTATCGTTCTCACCCTCATGGTGCTCAGCTGTGTGTGTTTTATGTGTTCGTGTCTCATCTACCACAAGTTCCAGCAGTGGAAGACCAGAGGTAAGGGCATTTTTTGATCGGTTTTTTACAGAAGATTCGAATACAATGAAAAAACAATCCTTTCTACTGTGTTCTGCACAAGACATGGTCTTTTGTTGCTACTACTCATGGGCGGATGTCAAAATAGTTAGGTTTTACGTGTCCAAAATTTCATCTAGTGATTTCATATACTTATATGCATTTCAAACACAAGCAAAATGTTTCTCACATGCACATTTTGATATCTAAAAAGTTTCACAAAGGCGATATTACTTGCAAATGAGATGAATCGCCAATGAAGGCCTAAATTATTTTCTTGGCATGTTCCGTTCCTAAAATATATTCAAATTTCTGGGAAATCATTCATATTTTGTCGGTAGGAGTTTGGGAAACTGGTGTCTTTCAAAATATGTGCTTCTTCAAGCATTTTTCATTGCTTTCCATTGCTTGAAAGCAAGGATACTTGTCCCAACAGTACGGATTTTTCATTGGCATTGTCTTTAAATGATAAAAACCTTAAAAAAATGTTTAAAAATTATCTTATAGCTAATCAAATTTTGTTATACATCCAGCAAAAGCTATCCGGGAAGAGATTCTCAGTTCTTTCCAGCGAATAATAATAATTTCAGTAGAGCAATAAGCACATACATATTTTTATCAGTTTCGTAGTAGATAAAAAGTTCTCTCAGAAAAAACCAAATATTTTTATTACAAGTAATTGGATGCAGATGTATACAGTGCTTTTCTTTAATGCCCTCCCTTTTATTTATTGAACGGGTCAACACAAAAAATTGAAATTTGGGATAATGAGTTTTCGTCAGGAGCTTCAAAAATAATTTGTCACAAGACCCCCCTTTCCATTTAATTTTTTTCCCTGATGGCGCCCTGTTTCCATTTCAAAAGTTTCATCTGTCAATTTCGCTTCAAAATAAAATATTCATGCATTAATTTCATTATCCCAAATTTCAGTTTTTTGTGTTGACTCGTTCAAAAAATAAAAGGGGGGGCATTGGAAAAATGCACTGTATTATAAAGCAGAGTATTCTGGGGCTACTAAAGAAATTTACTGAGGTATGATCTGTGAATAATAAAAGGATTATTGAAAGACCAGTGAGAAATGAAGGTTATGAAGTTGCGGTTTCAGGTCAATTTACTAGTAGTCCGACCTTAAGTACAAGGCGGTTGACCCTTGTTTCCGTCATGGCGGCATGCATTGAACCAGTTTATAATGAATTATAAAATCGTATACATACCACCCATGATGAATGTTATTGTGGAGGAATTGAATGAATGTGGTTTCAATCGTTAATAATTTTGCAAAAGACGTATTTATTTTTTGTCGAACGTAATAACACAATAAATGTTGGCAAAGTGAAGAAATTTGTTATGGCGAATCGTGAAATCTCTATGAAGATGCCGGCATATCGATTGGCTAACTCGCCATTGTTTGTTCGTAATTTTTTGGTCAAAAACAACAGTGTAATGATGCTTTAGCCAATGTATTCACCAGATTTGACCCCTGCGAGTTTTTCCTGTTCCAAGATTGAAGACACCCATGAAACCACGGCGTTTGGCGACGATTGCGGATATGAAAACCAAATTGCCGAGAAAGTTCAAGAACTAACCAAAAAGTGCATACTAGAACTGCTTCGATGGTTAGAAAAAACACTGAAAACACTGAATGTTTTGAAGAGAGTAGTATATTTTGATGAAATAAATCTCTCAAAATTAGTTCTAACGGGTCTAGCTAGAATGTTCTGGACTAGCCTGAAACATCAATGAATGTTTATTGAGATTGAGAAACGGCAAAATGCACAATAAACAAGTTTTTGATAAATACCACTTGAAAGTTATCGTAGAAACCAATTATGAACAAATTCAGTCGTAAAGAGCATGATACTTAGAAAAAAAACCGGTGAATGCAATTATAATAATTGAAAGATCAATGAGTGCTCGACAAGACTACTCAACATCTGCGGCTTCTTGTATAGGCCACCAGGAATGCCCGATTCTAGTCCCATAAGATTCCTACCAGGTCGGTGCTGTACAAACAGTTTTCGAATAACCCCCAGACGAAAACACATATTACTCAATAGAGGTTTGATGGGTGATTTATGTTTTGGTGCCTCAATTCCGATTTTTTTCTGTCACAGATTGATTCCCATAAAACACTCCAGATTGGGGACACCCTATTTGACGTACTACGTTTAACAAAGTAGACGGATTAGCCAGTCACCGACAATAACAAAGTGAATCATTGACCTTTGACGTAACGAAATCACAACCTACAAACTATTTTTCATCCATAGTCATATGGCGAGACCTAGTTTCCTGACTATTAGTAATTCATTTATAGGTCAATCTGTGCGAAATGATACATACAATAATATTAATAGCAACATTTGTTCTTGGACACGCGAAATTTAACAATTCATGGGAACAATGTAGTTTAAGGTCATGAAATCTTCAGAATGTTTGTTTTTTTATACGAGTATAAATGACTACCGAATTCTTACTTGAAATGTTGCGAATTATCAATCGAAGGAAAGTTTTTTCAATGGATGCAACCTTCAGCATGGCCCTCTCCGAATTGGGAATACCGCAAGGGTCGCTATCGGGACCCATATTGTTTGTATTGTAAAAAATGAATTGGAGTATGCAACGCCCTGAATATTCATAACAATATTCGCAGATGACACTACGATTATTATCTCTGACAAATCTCTGCTGCTTTCGCTGCTCTGATGTCTTTATAGAACAAAACAAACTCATACGAATCTTAGTGGCATAAATTACTGTGATTCATGCAGAAATGCTTTTAAAACTTTTAGAATTCTAACTGTTCCTCGTCTTTTAATTTGACTCCTGTTTGTCTGTTTTCGGGAATAGAAATAAGTTGTTCGTATAAATAAGTGTATGATCGGCATAATATTGATACGAGACAAAAAGGCATTGTTTTTCTACCAGTAGCTTTTGAATCACCCGATCAGATGGCTCCACGTGCTTGTAATTTTCCTCCAGATATTATAAAATAATCTAAAATCATGCATATTTTCAAAAGAAAACTCCAGGATTTTCTTGTTAACTGTCATTATCGTTTCGAAGAATGTATGGGTATAAGTAAGAAGTTTTTGACTTTGACAAAAAGAAAAATGAAGATTCATTATTATTATTCAAAAGTTGAGGGTGGGAGGGCTATTGTTGTAGACATCTCATCTTCTCTAGTAATCCTACAAATATTGGCCTTCTGCGGATAATTTTCGATGAATAACGTTCCTTGCTACGTCATTTCGTTCTCAATAATTAAAACATCCCGTACATCATGAGACAGTCATCGTACTTCCCAGTATAAACTAGGGCATTGCACTAATATCTTAAAATCCGGTCAGACGAAAATTAAAATACAAGTTGCTTCTTCAGAAATGATGCATCTTCCCAAAATGGTTGTGCAATATGACACAATGTCATGAAAAACATTTACAGCGCCTGAGGCCCGATGAAATGAATCACAGCGTTCTAGAGGAATACAACCACGTAAATTCATAAAATTTTTGCTCAGGTGTGCTTTCTTAGAAGTTCCGGAGTTTTCTATTACCTACATTAAATGTACCTCCTTGTAATTGTTTACTTGAATTGGAAATTAACACGCAGAAGATTCGCGGAAAGAACAAGCATAAAATAAATTCATAAACTGAAGATGAAAAACCGGTGGGGATTCTCGTGCAAGTTCATAAAAATCTGAATGGCATTTTGTCCTTTAAACAGTATGTACGAGGTTTGTTCAAAAAATAAGGCACGCTATGTACATTCATTTAGCGACTTTTTGGCCGCTGTAACTGCTTATTGTACAGTCGTGTGACCTCATACATTTTGTTGTTGTTTCAGAGTACTTTCCTTTCATTTTCTGTTGCCCTAAACTTGTTACAAACTGAAAATAATGTTTCCTCCTGTCTGCTCCTGTAAATTTTGTTAACAAATGTCTGTTGCCTAACAGGAGGGAAGGAAGGGCTGAACTTTGTCAATAACATAGTGTGCTGCAGAGTTTTCACTGTTTTTTCGGGAGACTGGGGAAAAAAAGCGTTATTGATAATCCCTTTTCACGTTTTTCTTCTCACCATTCAAATTAGGCTTTGCATGGATACATTAAAAACAATGAAGACCCTTGTAAAGTATCAGAAAGAAAGAGTGTATTTTTCCCAAACTCTATATTGGTCAAACGTGAAGAACGCTAGACTTTAGTGTCAAAGGCGCCATCCTGGCAGGTTATGAATTGGTTTTTCCTTCTGTTTTCGCAGGAGTGAAGTTATTTCTGCGGCTTTTATGTGGTCCTTTTCCTGAGAGGGTTCCAACTCGGCGACAAAATTGTGATCACCTCGTTCCTGCTCTCTCATGAGGAATTTACATGATCCATTCAGTACTTTTCTGTCACGTAGACATTATTATTATTATTGAACACGTGTTGCGAATATTTTATTGAAAATCCCACTAGACATGTCTAGTGAAAATCACACAATGAAGCATTTTTAGAATACGCAAATTATACCGTTTTCACACATTATTATTATACATTTATGGCGCAGATTAAAGTTGAAAAAGTTAGCTGTAATTACATTCTCTGGTGATGCTTGTTTCGTTTGAACAACTATTTGGAACAAGACGTTGAACGAGTTATAGTCATTTCTTAATAAAAAAGTATGCTGAATACTTATCATATGGACTTTTGTTGGAACTAATCCATTTGCAATTCACTTTGTATAGAAAAAAGTCTATGTCACCAGAAAAGTTCAAGGTTACCGACTTGAAACGAGTTTTACTTTGGTACACATACGATACCCGCGGAAAATTAAAGACTTGCAGTTTTTAATAGTTATACCAGTGCCCTTGGAATTCTTGCTAATTGAAGTGTAGTAGTCCAAATACTAATTGTTTCCACTCACAGAACATAGAACAGTCGTTACCTAGTGCATTTGTGGTATCTGTTTGGCATTTTACTGAGAAAAAATACTACTACACAGATGAAAATTTAATGCAAAACATCACAAGTTTCTGAAATAGTTGGTATCATCAAATTACGGCAACAGCAATTGCATTGAGAAACTTATAATTTATTTACATAATTATGTATGATTATCATTTCATTAAAAGTACTTTGCCACACACAGGAAAATGTCGCAGGGGGGTCAATCTGGTAAATAAGGTGGCTGAGACATCTTTTCGACCTTCTATGAAAAGCTTATACCACTTGTAAATATTTTTCTGACTCAGAGCTCAGTCACCGTATGACACTGTCAACATTTCAAGTAGTTTTTGAGATGCTGCTTCTGTGACACCCTGTATTTAACCGTATGCACGTCCACCCTGAGGTAAAAACTTTGTTCGAAATAGAACTGTGGGACTCTACAAATGACATTTATTAAAACAAACAACTTTTCTCGTGTAAGAAACAGACTGATAAATCGAAAATAAATAGTCAAAATATGCTGTTATCAACACGATTTCTTTGAGTGATCGATATGAAATGCCAGCGTTTCAGCTATTATCACTAAGGAATTTATTAAATGAGCCAATACCCTAGTCGTTTCCAAAATAGGAGATAATTGCTCGTAGATGTCTATATTATAATAACGTAATTGGTATAGCTGTAGGCGTATTTTTTTCTGCAAATGGATCTCTATTGAATCAGACATTGTCTGTTAAACTAGTTTTGATCGGACAAAAACTAGATCTTGTCACATGTCTTATCTAATAGGTGGGCACAAATAGGTTGAGTAGGTCATGATTTCGTTGTGGGTGCTATTATAAAATCCAATTTCTATACAGAGTGTAGTTAAAGAATACAGTTTATCTATGTTTTCTTCATTTTGTATCTTTCATTTTATAATGGAAGTAGGTGACTGAATTCATGAATGTTATTTATTTGGTTCCGGGCGTATATTCAATCGTTGTTGAAAGCCAAAACGAACTGTAAAATGATTCTGTATGCAACTAGTCCCCGGACAAATGCCCAAGTTTATATTTTTTGTCCATATATATGTATTCTACGAATTCCTAACACACTTTCCAATGCCACAAATTCAAGGCAATGGGCTACTTATAACCAGGAGTAATAATTCTAACGATATATTTTAATCGCTATAACATGTTAAACAACAAAGATAAGCTCCAAATTCTGACGTATACTCTTGGAAATGATATACTGGCACGAATCCGACTTCGATAATATATTTATTTGAAACATTATGATTTATGGCCATTGGAGATTATTCACGATTTGATAATATGAAAGGAATAAAGCAATTCGAAAGTTTTTTGCCTATCAGCATAATTTTTCAAGGACGTTTTTCATTTCGATGGGGGACTATTTCGGGATCTGGTAGCACAGTTTACAGGGAGTTAAGAAACTTAATTTGCCTAAAAAAATGGAAATTTCAAGAGAATGTTTTTGCTGGATTATTTTTCACAACTTTCGACGAGGAGTATCTCAACAAGAATGTGTTGATGAATTTATTCTTTGTATGGCGATAAAGCACCATACAAAACCACAGAGTATATCGCTGGTATAGTGAATTTAATAACAGGCCTCCTTACAGGTTAACCTAACCTAACCTCTCGTACTTAATTCCACAATAATTTGGAAATATCTTTCATAGTTATTTTTGCAAGTAATGAGTGATTTTTTTGCTGTTTTTTTTTTGGCAACATTGTTTTTGACAGATCACACGTGAATCGTGTCTTGTGTCTTTGTCAAACTTGTTCAGTTTGAATGGAAGAGGTTTTTGTATAAAAGTGAATAATTATAAAGTTATTGCAAAGCGCTTTCGACTTTCGTCATCATCAGTGCTCACCTCAAAGTAAGTGAAAATTGAGAATTTTCATTTTAAGGTTATGAAATTTGAAAAATTGTTTATGATTACTTACTTGTTAGGCAACAGGAAGTATCAAAATAAGTACATGATACATTTGTAATATTTGACTTATATAAAACAAAATAGGCTGATAGTCTAGAAAAAACTTTTTTTTTCTTAGCTGGTGAAGAAAGTGCATCGTGCACTTCTTCCAATTAATGGGCAGTTTCGTCGGCCTACTGAGGGAGCTATTCGGAAGCTTGTGACTAAATTTCGAACCCAGTTTACATTATTGGACATTAAACCTCCAACACGCATACGTAGAGTGAGGACCGAAGAAAATATTGCGGCTGTATCCGCCAGTGTTCGTGATGACCGTGAAATATGGATTCGCCAACGTTCACAGCAATTGGGCCTCTGTTACTCCACTACGTGGAAAATTTTGTGAAAGGATTTGGGTGTGAAACCTTATAAAATACAGCTGGTACAAGAATTGAAGCCACACAACGTATAACATTTGGTGTTTTGAATACGAATAAAAAAAAAGAAGCTAGCAGGAAATTGACCCAGAAATTACTAAATAGCTAGGCTTGAGAGAATTTATATGGCCCCAAGAAATCAACGAAGTGAAAAATGGTGGTATATTTATCAAGAAACCATTCTGGAAGAAGCGGAAAGATTTAAAAAAGGAAAGAAAGGAAGACTAAGAAAAAAAGGTGGAAAAATGAAAAAGGCTAACAAGATCGAAAAAAATAGAACAATGGTTATGAATCGAAAAAATAAAAGGGATAGTTGAAAGGGAGAATGATTATTCAATAATCATATGCTTTGAAACATCATTTACATAAATCAGACAAAGGAGAAGGAACATTTTACCTCATTGGAGGATATCACAGTTTTTGAACCACAGCCCCTTAAAAAACAATACAATAATGGTACGGAGACTGAATGAAAACGCTAGTATTTCCAAAAAAACTGATAACGGTTCCATCGTAAATATTAATGATGATAATTTATTGAATAATTCATAATAAAGTCCGAAAACAATGTAGCAACAGCGGTTTTTCCATGCCTTAATGTTCCCCAAGTTCCCGTCCTGTATGAAATATTCCTCAATTCCGCATAACAATTGGAAAGTTACTCATTCAGTAAACAAAAACAATTACTGGATCAGATACGAGGTTATCAGGATATGCTATTAATACATTAGGTCCTTTTCCTACCCAAGGTGGATAAACAAACTTCAGACAAACAGAATTGTTGACGGATTGTGATGATAAAGGTTCATGAAGATTATGTTCATACATTTGAATTGGACAGAACGGTGATTTTTTTCAAGTAATGTTCAAACTATTTAAAAGACACTTTATTGTGAGATTTTTACAAATACGCAACACGTGTTTCGGCATACAATACCTTATTCAAGCCACTGAGACTCCACTGGACCTAATAATTTCAATCTAGTTAGGGCTAAGTAAGCACCTTATTGGGCCAAATAACTGTAGCAAATTTCAACCAAGTTGGTGTAAGGATATTTATGATATCTTATAAATACCGTTTTATTTTCAAACTTCAACGCACTGTATCTCAATCTCAATCACCCTCTTAAGTTTCGTACCGTAGTTAGGAAACACTCGGTATTCTGTTGAGTCCCAAACTTTTCTCTTCAAAATGTAACACGTCATAGCCACGATTAAATTGATGTCCTTTTGCTGAAAAATGCTTTCTATGCCCCTTCTAAGCTATGATACCAATATCTAACGTAAATTCAATTAAAACCCTGTTGACACTTTTACGTTAATCATTTCAACTGTATTTCCACGTCATTGTGAGACTTATCAAGTTTTATTTGAATTTCCGATTCATATATTGGTGATAATGAAATTTGTTGCTGTTTTCACTCTACGACATGTTGGCAGGTTACTTCCAAAGCTTATTTTAGAGCCGTGCCCTCAGCTATTTAATTCTGTACTAGCATTTGTGAAGTTCGTTGGTAATTTGTAGGATAAATAAAACTGCCAACAGAAACAGTTACTGTTAATATCAATAGTTTTAAATAGGTAATATTCAAAACTTTAAGTGGAATTGTGGCAAGGAAAAGGAAAGTTATTTATAGTACGTCTTGATAACACCATATCTAGTTCACTAGTTGTTTGTAAAGTGATTAACTTCACGACGATTATGAAAAAGCGATGTATGTTTTGTAGGACGAGAAAACTTGGGGAATACCCACAAGAGGAAAGTCGTATCAGGTCTGTTGGAAAAATGAGGTGAATGTTTAAACTTAGCGGGTTGAATATGAAGGGGTTAGTGATTTTTTTTATGTTTATACACTCATCTTATGAATATATGAATAGTATATCAATTTTTTTAAAAGCGGCTTACAGTGATCTCTATAATTGGCATTCATCAATATCCTGACTGCAGTTTTCTGAAGTCTGAAGATTTTAATGGAGTGAGAGGAATTACCCCACAAAACTATGCCATAATTCATAAGTGAGTGGAACAAAGCAAAATATGAACTTCTCAGGGCGTCAAGAGACAATACTCTATTTAGCTGTCGAAGAGCAAATATACTCTTACACAGCTTCTCACTCAGTTTATCAATGTGTGCATACCATGATGAATTCCCTTCAAGGGTGAGTCCTAGTAGTTTGGCAGTATCATCGCCATTTTCAGAGGTTTCAATATTTGAGGTCGTAAACAAGACCTTCTGGGTCTTGCTTTCGTTTAATTTCAACTGATTTGTTGTGAAACACAGAGACGCCTGTCTCTGAGTATCATCAGTAATTGATGCTAATTCGATTATGTTTTTCTCAGACTTTATTAGAGTTGTGTCATCTGCGAAAAGAACACATTTACGTGATGACATGAAATGACTGAAGTCATTGAAATATATCAAGAATAGCAATGGTCCCAGAACGAATTCCTGCGGTACACCATTCTTGATAGTTTTATTGTCAGACATGTTTCCATTCACATACACAGATTGGGTTCTGTTACATAAGTACGACTGAAATAAACCATTGCCAAAACCTGTTACTTCAAATGAGGACAATACTGTTGACGTTTTGGCATATTTTTATGCATATCCAGAAGCTTCCATTCACAGTGCAAGATTTAGGTGTACCTCATGCTTCAGTACAACGAATTTTTGAAAAATCACGAAATGCATCCGTATAAATTTACCAAAGTTCAAGCTCTAAAGGCAGAAGACTTCGAACGTAGAATGCATTTTTGTGAATCCCTTTTGATTCATACACAGGAAGATCGGGGGAATTTTTGTCAAAAATAATTTGGAGCGACGAATCAAAATTTACGAGGGATTGTATTTTCAATAGAAGGAATAAACATTTTTGGGCTGATCATAATCCTCATGTTACAAAAGAATTGGGTTTTCAAGAAAAATTTGACCTGAATGTTTTCTGTATTCTGAAGAACAATAAAATTAGCTTTTTTATTTATGAAGACACACTGAATGCAGAGAGATATCTCCAAATATTAAGGACGACTGTGACCGATTTTCGTGAAAATTTGCCTTTAGAGGAATATAGGAATTCGTGGTTTCAACTGGACGGAGCGCCAGCTCATTCCACCTAGGAAGTTTCCAGGAAACTTGACGAACTCTTCGACGATCATTGGTTTAGGCGTTTAGGGCCGTGGGATTGGCCACCGAGATCACCCGATCTCACGCCACTTGACTTTTTTATGGGTTGTTTCAAAGGAAAGGGTATACAGTACTCCAGTGCCTACCAAAGAAGAATTGCGACGGCGAATAGTGCGGAGTATTGAAGATCTGGATCCCCAGGAAATTGAAAAAGCAACCACAAGTCGCGTACAAAAAACATTTTAAAGTGTTTAGAATGTAATGGACAACATTTTCAGCATTTATTGTGAAAATGTGATATTTTGTTTACAATTTTGTTATTTTGAATCATCCTATTCTGTTATTGTCTGTACTTTCACATGTTTTAGCCCACAAAATCTTACTTTTTACCTAGAAATTACTGATTTTTGGTACAGTTGTTCCCTGGAAACTTTGAGCCATAGTAAAGCAAATTATTTTGTAACCTTACAAACTTTCTCTCGTTCATTGGTGTTAATTCAGGATACGTTGTGTTGAATTTTTTACACGTTCTGAAATGATTTGATCACTTTGTTCATGTGTATAATGAATAATTTCATAAGAACTTCGTTTGAATAATCGATATTTGCATTAATTTTGGAAGATGATTCGAAACACCGTCGATAACTCTTTGTAGATTACTTATAAAAGTAACCGAACTGCTATAAGCTTGATAATTCCACTGCTACTTAAATCCAAATTCTAAAAAAAAATTATATTTCTAGAAGAAGCGACTTTATTGAGAAAACTTGACGATTTAGGTATAGGGACATGATATATCATCTTGAAGCATTTTTCACAATGTTTCAATTTACCGAGTAATATACAGGGGGTTCCATTTGAAAAAATGAACTTTTGACTACTTTTATGCACAATGGAAATAATAGTAATTTTAGCACGCCCTGGTTCGAGGTTCAAACCAGCCGTGAGCAATCGTAACATGACCATTAACGCAACCTCCTTAACGTACAGGTCCAGAAGGGTCAGACAAAAAAAACCACTTGAAATGTTGACAGTGGCATACGGTGATTATACTCTGAGTCAGAAAAATGTTTGGAAGCGGTAGAAGTTTTTTACAGAGGGTCGGGAAGATGTGAATGATGAGGAGAAGAAGAAAGGTTGCAATTGAGTTGGTTTTTTGAAAGATCATTATCGCTAGTTTTCACATATTTGCCGGAGAAAATTATCTGTGTTCGGAAATAACTGATTCCAGGTGATGTTTTTTTTTTTGAGGTGCTCAATGGATGTTTTACCTCTTATGCTGTGTTTGATGCTGATTTGTTGCTGTTTGTCCTGCAATATATTTAAGTGGATAACGAGCCCTAATGACATGCAGAATGTCGTTACAATTAGAGTGGTGATTTTGAAATCCTCCGTGAAATAATTAGCTTCACCTTGGACTATTTTTCCTTGTTTTTTCAATGTTTAATAAAAGCCACATTTACGAAACATACCGTTTACTATAATTTGCTGAAATTACAAAGACACTGACATAAAAAAATAGTTGTTTGTTGCCTCAGAACATTGACAGAGAATTCTCAGACATGTGTGAGAAAAATGTTTGGACAATTCTCAGGAAATAAATATTCATAAAGCTAAAAATAACTGTAATTTATTCTCATGGCATCGCTCTGTAACCGCGAATAAAAGTCCCAAAAAGAATAAGTTTCTCCAACGAGATTAAAATGCATATCTTTTAATGATAATTTCTGATTGAAAACAAGTATACACCTCTTCTGAACAGGTTTTTGGGGGAAAGAATCGACACTACAAAAACTGGTATTTTAAATGAAATTTGCCGATTTCACTTTCGACTACTTTTATGTAACGATTTCTGTTGTGAACAGAATAGACTTTTTCATTCTCAAGACCAAATGTTTTGTTCAGATCGAGAAAACGGTGAGATCAAACGAAAAACTATCACACACTAAGGATATCTTATAGGGCGTTCCACAAGGATCAGTACTGGGCCCGATTCTTTTCCATATTTATGTAAATGACCTTGGTACTCTCTCAATTCAAGGAATTTTTACGATCTTTGCAGATGATACCACGCTCCTTTGGCATGTAAAAAATACTTCTAATATGATAGAAACTATCTCTAGTGATTTAGAACCAGAACTATTTGTGCTTTAATATTGAAGAAACAAACCTACCCACCTTCAGCTGTAATATTAACAATTTATACTTGAATCAACAAATGCTTGAGTAACTCCTGAAAGGGACTATAAAAACTATTTTGTCTACAAACTTTGTTAAATTTTATTTTCTATTGTTACATTTTATCTATTAGATATATGAACTTAGTTTTGCTCAAATTGTGTTTCTGGGTATTTGTGTTTTTGAATTTTTTCTTTTATTCTTTGAAGTGCTATATGTACTAGATTTTTTAGCAAGCTTTGTCAACAAGATTGTATTTCCTTGGACAATAAAGTATATGTCTATCTAATCAATGGATTGACTCGCATTTGGCCCAGATTCTAATCCAATTGAACAACAAAATTGATAGCTGCTTTTATTTTCACCTGCTTTGAATCAAATTATCATAATCAATCTCTATTTTTATAGGGATCCAGAATTAATATATGAAAATGAATACAAACAGTTGTCACCTGTTTACTTCAGAGTTTTATAAAATTGGTTACTTTTTGTCCGCACATTTTAGAGAAAAGTCATTGGGAAACGGAAATTAATCAAATATTTCACCGACAAAATCGAAAGTTTCTCTTCAGATACGGAAGCATCTTCAATATTCTCAACAAGTCATTCATTTGATTGATTGATTATTATTAAAAATCAAATTCAAACAATCACTACGAATAACGTCGATTATTTCCTTTTGAAAAAGTCTTGATTTGTGTCATTCTTGGTTTTGGTTCTATATTACGAGGTATGTTAAAAAAACGAGCTGAATTTTCATTTTTCTCAACAAATATTTATTAATTTTTGGTATGTCCTTGTTTCTCAGCGATTCAGTTTTTATCTCTCTAAACGTCACAAAACGCCATCTTTTCATGGGTCTCTCCAATCTTGGAAACAGGAAAAAGTCGCAGGGGGTCAAATCTGGTGAATACGGTGGCTGATGCATGATTACGGTGTTGTTTTTGGCCAAAAATCACGAATGAGCAATGGCGAGTGATCCTGTATAAGAAAAAACATGCCTCCATTTTGTTTCATGAATTGTCAATACGAAATTCTTATCTATACAGAAAAGGCCAATGAAAATAATTTTCTTCCGGACAAAAACAGATTTGTTCTATTTTCACAAGCTCACTCAGTATATTATCATTTAGTATGAATTCATTTTCATTTTCGCTGATCTGCTTCACAGGAAAAGTTCACGTTGACACGAAAAATTAAACAGTCGATTGAAAATACGTTATTCATTAACATTTCAAGGTCGAAATAAGTTTGTACAGGAAATCTCGCCGACAAGAATCCCATACACAATGTAATACGATCTTAGAATTATGACTAGGTGTAACGCCTCTAGGTGTAACGATCAAATTCCAGTTGTTTCAGAAATGCCATTCAATTCACGTCCGTGCGAATCATAAAAAAACAAATGAGATGACACCGTGGCATGGAAATGGAAATCAAACGCTCATAAAATACCACTATCGGCTTTTACCTTAACAAGATGTCGGTGCGACATTTGTTTTGACACGAGTATATACCTCTCTTTGATGGTTTCCCAACAGTAAACAATCGTAAATTATCATACTTCCTGGTACTTGTAGTGTTTTTACGCAGATTATTGTTTGAAACATTGCAACATACACAAGATTCATCCATACTTTTCAGAAACTACTGTGCCAGATTTTGCAATACTGTTCTATAATCCTAAAAAAATTGTTATAATTACAACGTATATCGAGAAATAAAAGTACAGTGAAGAATAAATGCACTTTAATAAATAAGTTTCAATACCAAAACACTTCAAAGTGTCATATCGTCGCTTGTGACGTCACTTTCGAGTAGATTATATGTAAACGTTAAAAGTTCTTTCATAAATTTGAGTACAATATTGTGTGAAACAAGATCCTTGTACTCCCCGGACAAAGTTTTTGTTGTAGTCAACACCGTAATAAAAAAGAGTATGGTCATAATAGCGCCATACGTAGAAGCTGGGACCAAAATTAAGAAGAAGACGAAGAAGTATGTGCCAACCTAGAATGGAAAAGCCCAAAGTCATTAATCTCTAGTTGAATGTATAGAAATAAATGACAGCTGACATAGAAAGTGGGTTTTGATAACACTCCGCATGTTTTCACAGTGTGATCACTGGAAAAGCCTCATTGGTTAGCTGGATACTCAGTGTTTCTGCCAAAGTAACGTCAGTGACAGTTCAGATACGAAATAATTAATCTTGCAAAGTATATAAATTAAAACACATCTGGTCCCTTGGATGTCCCTTGTAGACGACTGAATCAGGTCAAAACGACTGCCATACTGAAGTCGTTTTGACTTGTTCGAACAAAAATTAAAAGTTGGCTGGAACAGTAAAAAATATTACAGTTGTCGATGTCATTTGTTAATTTATGGATACATTTTGATTCATGTGGAACATCGTTACAGTTTAGTTCTTGGATATTCTGTGCATTTCCTCTCTTGAAGATTAAATTTACGAATTCGTCAATGTATATTTATATATTTTGATTACAGAGGCTAGGGTGTATCTATAGCAATTATCCATTGACGTAAGTAGACCGTGACACGGCGATATAGAATATCGTTTATTTATGTTTTTTGAAATGATTTTTTTTCCATAATTACAGATAGTTGTTCGTTACTTTGAAAACTCCATATTCGTTGATTAGGTATATTTTATTGGAATAGTGTTCGAATTATTATCAACAAACTACAAGCAGTTCATTATATTGACTCTTTATAACTCATTTTATGATGTGAATATCGCAATTAACCTTTTGACTCTTATATATTGCTTGATAATTGTGAACTTTACGGACCCCCTACGTTTGAACTTTGGAAAAAATGATTTAGTCTTGTCAGAACAAAAAGGCGACGTTTCCGTTTCACATTAATTGTTTTCATCTGGCAATTTCAATTTTGTTCGTAAGTGAATTGTCTATGTATCCTTCAGCCACATTGGTAGACTTCCAGCCACCGTGCCTCTTAAAATTTGTGATGTTTCCACCATTATCATCAAATGACGTCGCTGAAGTTTGGCAATTATAAGACATTCACGAATCTAATCATTGACCGTCTCGTATGATATCTCCACAACCGCAAAAGTAACTGTCTCTGACTCACACCATCCAAAACCACTAAGACTAACGACCGTTTCTTTCTTTACAGTTATGGAAGCGAGAAACGCTGCGAATTTAGAATCGACAGTCACCGAATCGGAACTGCCTAGCTACACCACAGCTTCCGGTCTTCCCACGTACGAGGAGGCCTTGGAACAGCTGAAGAAGGTCAAAGACTTCACCACGTACACTGCCAAGCGGATGGACTCCAGCGATTGGACGCCGCATACGCCGCCGACGCCAGCGACACCCGCGACTTTGTCCGTCGCCAATCTGTTCGCGGCCTACAAGGGTAGTGCGAATGACAGGGGTAGTTCGGTGAAGAACTCGATGATAGTTTGATTGGTGTTAGGTGATGATAGCAAGGTCTACGCCTTGCCTTGGACGTTGTGATCGAACCCTTGGATGGGTTGACTGACGACAGAGGTGAAGAAGAAGAAGAATCGATTGTTGGCAGCGATGGACTGCCTTGGAAGTACTGGAGATGGTTCCTCACGTGGTGTTCCATATGTATTTACTCCGTGGTTAAGAAACCTCCCGAAAAAATGATAGACGTGACACGAAGAACTCGCTAATCCTTTTGATTTGTCGCATATGGACTGCTTCAGCAGCAGGAAGTAATGGAGGTAGTTGGCGCCTTTTATCTGTTGAAAAATCCTACCAAGGAAAATTCTTACATTATGATTTCCTGAAATAACACGAATATCTCATTGATCATGCTCATTTATCGCAATGCCTTGAACCATGTGGACTGCTGAATCCTTGGTAGGTTCCTGGAAGTATCAAAGCTTGTTTCTCACGAAATCATCAATAGGTGTTCAGTTTCTGTTGAAATAACGTACCGAGGAAGGTTCAGTTGCATTTTGGGAAAGCTAGAGCTGATTCCTCATGTAGTGACTCTCATATGTTGACGTTCTGGCGAAAAAATGCCCCAACGAAGATGCTTCTGTGAGTATTAGAAGATGTGACACCAACTATTAACTTTGCTGATTTGTCGCAGAGCGTGAAATCAGATGGACTGCTGACGCACTGGAAGTATGTAAACCCTTCCATCATTCTAATCCACGTTGGAAAATCATATCAAAGAAGATGTGTTTGGAGGAACTGCCATATGTCACCAAAGAATCAACTAAACTCACAGGTTTGTTATTGTGTCGGTAACCAAGTGTGCTATAGAAGCCCTGAAGGGTTCCTGAAAGGACTGAAACTTGTTCAATGGAAACAAAACACAAGAAGGGCGATTCCTGAGAAAATCAATCATCTAGGGATGGATGATTAGAGATGGGTTTCTTTTACAGATAAAGGTTTTCAATTGACCAAATTGAGTTGATCATACTAATGAATGTGTTTCATGGACTTCATGGAATATTTTCTTATTGAATTTGTATCATAGTACCGGTTTTTGGCCGAAGATGGGGTACAGATACTTTCCAATATCTGGATAAAGGATGTAAAAAGTGAGCAGCTTTGTCACAGCATAATCAATTTCGAAAATACCCATGAACATAGTCGAAATTGTAAAAAAAATATTCTTCAACGCCACATTGATGTCATTTTGACTTCATCTGAGGTTAAATTAATTTTGTTTCATTATAGTTTGCACTGGAACTGTAATTAGGCATGTTAAGGAATGATTCAGAAGATATTTTGATTGAAAAAATCTGGGAAATTGCTAAAAATTAAATACTCATAATTCAAGTAAATATGATGTCACAAAGTCCGTTCATTTTGGTAATTAGCGATATTTTTGCGATATGACGAAATCGATGAAAGCAAATGTGATATTCATGTAAAACATTTGAATTTAAAATGTGTGGCCAAATATTGTTTTGCGAACTTTTTTCCGCAAGTTAAAGTGAGTGTTTATTTCTTTGTACTTAGTCTTCAATAATGGTGCTTTTTTTAAACATTCGACCTAGTTAACACTTTGTTTTATACATTCATGGTTCGATAAGTTCGAGAAGATAACAGAACAATATAATCCAATTCAAAATAGCTGTTGTTCCAAATGACATGTTGATGAATCTGTAAATTTTCCGCATGTTATAACAATTACATTATCAATTTAAATTGGCGTCAGTACTAATATGCCTCGATTCATTGAAAACATTTCTAAATGAGACGTGTGTAGTAAAAACCATTGTCGTAAATCTGGAGAATCCCTCAATTTTGTTTGAAGCTCGTGACAACGATATATTCTGTATTTTAAGCAACCTCGAGTTTGTGCTATTTCATCGATAATATTCATAGACCCGGTTGAACGCCATTCTTCAAAACAACAAGAATTTAAATAAAATTTACATTCCACTATATAGTGGACACGTTTATACCTACTGAAGAAATTATTTCTTTCCATAATTCGTGTCAAATGTTTGGAATAAAGTTTTCATTTTTTACAATGTCGATAGATGGCCACATATTATCAAACTTGTAACCGTTTATTTGCCTTCATCATTTGAATCATCTTCGAATATAAGAGAAAGCTCGTGCAACTCCTAACTATAAGAGGTTGGTTCTGTCTCGACGAATATGGAAATAAAACGATTAAATAATCGAATGTGATTGATATCACGTAGGCTAAAACAGTCAAAAGATGTTGCAAGTATTTTATAACTTTCTTTCAACATTATAATTAGTTACTGTAAAATAATCGCTGTCTTCGGAACATTTTTCATTGGGGAAACAATCAACTCCGGAGATTTTGCGAGACATACCGAAATCAAAGATTGCTTGAGGCGGAATTGATTGTGAAATATATATTATCTTGTACACGAATATCGGAAATATTGTTTATCGAAGATTTTGAAACTCTTATACTATCAGTCTTGACAAACACGAAAAATATACTTTAGAGATAGTATATCGATAATGAGATGAACTTCTCCGTTGCAGACTAATCAGTAACTTTTAATGAATGTATAGTTACAAGATTTGCATAATATTTGTCAGTAGTTTTTTTCAAAATCGAGTGAAATGGCAGCACTGTAAAACTTATTCATTTCGCATCATTACATTTTCTTCTTCTTAATTTATTCTTGATGTTTTGACGTGCGTGAGACATTGCCAACTTGTGTTTGAGGTCGATTTGATGGTTAGTTCCAAAATCACGGAACAAAGACTTTATAGCTAAAATTTTGTTGAAGAGATATTTGTATAAGTAGTTATTGAATGTTTAAATATGTCGTATATGCATTCATGTACTTTTTCTGCACTAAAAAAATCATTTACATTTTGGAGCGTGGTTTGAAAGAGTGGGCAAGACAGAAAAATTTAGTAGTTAGTTTCTAATGAATGAAACATTTCCTTAGAGAGGAACTAACGAATAATATCGGTTTCATCATTTCTTTTCCGGAAAGTGTAAAGGTCTTTTATTTTATGGTGAGGATGTCATGATGTTTTCCTGGAATTTCAAATGATCTTCAGTGTAAGAATCATCAACATGGGAAATCAACATATAATCTGAAATTGGTTCTGAATGCCCTGGTATGATATAATTCACTGAATATCTTTGATTTCGAGAGAAACAAATATTTAATCTTGACCTTACGATAATCCTAAACATGTTTTTTATTCAGTAACTATTTGTTTCAATATGCGGTCCTTGAGAAGTATCATTAATGTATTCATGCAAATCACATTAGACTGTCGCAGATAATAATGATTAATATGTGAAGTAATGTAATGAAACACAATTCACGTCTTTTTTCTTGTTGAAGCCTGCTAATTTTCGTACATCTGACTTTTATCTATTTATTGATTCGACTAGAATATTCTATTGATGATAACCTGAATTTAATATGAACTGAAAACATATTTTATATAAAGTCATTTGAGAACATTTCCTACAATGTGATAATTAGTATGGTCAACTCAATATTTATTTTTGGGCTGTTGAACAAGATTTTTCCATTAAGTGTGTAGACGATAAGTGTATATAAAACGTTGATTTGAATTATCAACGTGTGAGTGCGAATCATTTCTATTCACAAAAACATGTTTGGAAGTGACAATATTTAATTTAGGCAAATACTTAAAAAAGGCTGTGTTAGAATAAGTGGTGTAAGATTATGTATAATGTGATCGCTTTGGGTAACAATAAATCTTTCTTCATCATAACCTTCAGCAATGTTCAAAAGCACTGATATTATACCGTCACTTTCATCATTCCTCTTTCATATTCAAGCTTCAATATTAATCAAGTGCGTTAGTCACGATTTCGGAATTGAACCATCTTTTAAAATTGCTAAGGTTTTAAATATCGAACCATGACAAAAGGGTGGTTCAACACATATAACTCAATTTAAGCCCACTGGGTAGTGAATTTAGCTATCGGAGTAGAATTTACAATCACTGAGTGGTGAAGTTTTGAAAAACTGGCTACAACCAACAGCACATATGATTTGAAATATCGTTATCTCCATTTTCAGCCTCCATCGTATCAGTATTGAATCTTGAGAATATACTAGTTCTTCAAGGTTCAAAACTTCCAATCTGCGTTCTACTGATCTATGTTCGAAAAGATAAGTCACTGAAGCTTTGACATTTGACGTACTTGTCATAACCTTGTCTTTGAAAAAGAATCAGAGCAAATTGCCAAGAAATCTCCAGAATTGTTCTGCTTTTATGAAGTTCAACAAACCCTGTTGGATTTTGTTGATCTTCAAACTCAAAACTGGCCACAGAGGACTCACTAATTTCAATATAATTTTTCGACGTTTGATAGCATTTCTATCAAAGCTGTGAATTCTGTGCTCAAGACTCAACGAATTAGTTTCATTAACGAGCTTGTCAAGCTTTGAATGTCAAAGCAAATTACTGTTGCTACTCAAGCCCTTAAATCACAATAAGGTTAAGTCATGGCAGTGTTACCATTGGTATTATATTTGCTCTCATCATGAGAAGCAGTACAGAATAAGTAGGTTGGCAAAGCTGTCATATCTTCATGGCAGTATTGATTATTCGTTCTGCCATTTTTTTCAATGGAGCGAAATTTGAACAACTTTCAAAAATATGTTGCATTCCTGCTGCACATTGCTTTACTGCTGGCAGTACTTCAATCAGTTCAATCCCTCTTGACTACTGCACGTCACTTCATAAACGACTTCAGTGGTGAATAAATTGAATTTTGTAACCAAGGAATAGAGGCTTATTTTACCCAAAGTGGCAGGTAGTTGAATTGTATTCTTTATGAGCTAAACAAATTGGGAGGAATGCCAAATGAATACTGCTAAGAAGTTATTTCTTATTGCATAATACTGGGGTCATAAAAGTTCATGAAATGTAAATAATCTTTGTTGTGAGTTTGGTTCTTTGTTCGGTCTTGTGAAGCTCAAGAAAAAACTGCTTTAGTTCCATAGAGATGGACACATTTATTAATATCCAACAAAGTGTCAATTACTGTCAACATTATACGATATGTTATTGAGTAAATCCGTGAACGACGAAGAGTCATGTGATTTTTCTGCCCAATTTATTGTTCTATAAATTTTCCAATATGAAAACGACTCTTCCTGTTTATTAGAAGGAACAAGTGATAATTAAATTTAAGTCTGATGACGCTCGAAGTCAACTAATCATTATTTCAGATGATTTTGTAAATATTTGTTATTTATGTGGTAGCGATAATATCATTAAAATAACGTTTATTATAATGGTTGTTTCATTTACTGGTTGTTGTCAATAAGTGCAATGGATAATGACTGCATTGAAGTGGAACTTAATTCATGATAGGCTGGTCAAAGAGGTATCAGAAACAGAGGAGTGCAAACAGTGCATTTTTTTAATGCCACCACCCTTTTCATTTTTTGAACGGGTCAACTCCAAAATTTTGAAAATTTTCCGAGATATTAAGAAAAAACTGAAGCCCCATTTTTTTTTCACTTAATTGTTTATAACTTTTGTAATTTTTATCGGCGTGTTTCCGGACCTCTCCTTAAACTTTCTAGGCAAAAATACGAATCGAATGACACCTTGGTCGTAATTTTTGGACAGGGCTGAAAAATGTTACAAAAAAAGTACATGTGAACTAGACTTCAGAAAGATGTGTCACAAAGCCCCCTTTCCATTCAATTTTTTTCCCAGATGGCGTCCAGTCGCCATCTTCAAAGGTTCATCTGTCAATTTCACTTCAAAATTAAGTATTCATGCATTAATTCTATAATCCCAAATTTTAATTTTTTGTGTTGACCCGTTAAAAAAATTAAAGGGGAGAACATTAAAGAAATGCACTGTGTGTATAAAACAGTTGTAGCAAGTCTAAGAGATGGTTTAGCATCAAAAATTCAATCAGTACCTATATAAAAAAACGAAAACAATAGCAACACAATACAACAAAAAACAAGGCACTCAAAAGGAAAGCCATAAATTATTTGCAAAATATAATCATACGCAGTTTCTTTCAAAAGGTAAATTCAGGCATCACCATGATAGCAGTCATGCATATATTCATCTCTTCTGTAAAAGCATTCATTATTGATACTTTTTTAGGTAATTTTAAAACGTGTATAGGACGGCAGTTGGTAAGATATTGCATAAATTGATGTCTAGAAAATTCTCAGAAGATTTCTGAAGATTGAACTTAGCAGGTCGTATAAATGGGAATTAGAAAACCGCCCTCAATTAATTGTACCTCCAGCAGCGATTAAAAAAATAAAAATTGATACAAGGGTCATGATTTCCAGCTCTTACAACAATGGGCGACGTACTGCTTTCTTTTCAGCAGAAGTAGATTTTCTCTAAAGAATTGTCCCGTAACTAATATGCGAATGCAAAAAGGCAGCGATGCGTTATTGGAAAAGAATATTGGCATATGCGTTTTTTCCATATTAAGTTCGAGAGTTGAGGGTATTCTTATCTGTAGAGTATGTTATTGATTTCAACGAGACTGAAAACAAAAATTGTTTCAGTCAAAAATCATATCTGAAGTGACTGCAATGGAAATTTCAAAACTTCGTCTTCTGTAGTGATATTTATCTGCTGGTGTAAAGCCTGCTGAATATCTGTAGGAACCCAAACCAGAAATCAGTTTCTGTTTTGCATAATTCGACTTCGAAATGTCGCTAATTAATTGTTTTTCACTATTCGAATAACTGATCGTCCACTTTAGTTTCAATAATTCATCAAGGTCGAAATTCAACGAATCTTTTCCACACAAAGCAGTCAAGTGAATTGATTTAATTATCTTGACTGCTATAGTTTTCCCGATTTTTTTATTTTTCACAAATATACAGGTGATTTTTGCCACCTCAAGAATCCATATCAAAACTAATCACGCTCTTTTAAAATAAGCGGGAAAATGTAATTGAATACTCGCTTGCTATTTAATAATCATAATTATGAATCGATCTGAAAACACCACGTCCCTCAGCAGTTCCAATTAGTTGTGAAGATAATGTTTCACACAGGTTTTACTAGTCTATCATTCTTTTTGTCTGGCTATCAATACGTGACTAATCGCACACAACTGATATTCATTTTCTGTTTGAACGGAATTCTCGTAAATATTCCAGATAAAGATATAGGAAATTACCAGCGTCCAAACTGAGAATAAGTGCGTTTTCTTGGTATCCTTAATGGAAACGGTATTTTCCTGTGTTTCTACTGAAAAATACAAAAATGGTATCAATCTTCAGAGTCCCTGGCGCCATCTAGAGGTGAGAGGTGTTACTATGAAATGGATCGATGAAGTTTTCTTCATGGAAGTTGCAATTTGTTTGGCATAACTAGCAGCATTGTCTATAGACTAACGTAGAAAACGGATTGCTTAAATGTATTTTATTATTTTCAAGACAGTCAACTACACTTACATTAATATTAGACCATTAAACAAAATATCAAAATAATATGAGAACAAATGTTTCTGTAAATCTGTTGTAATTCACCTGTTTTACATATTGCATAACTATGGATTAGTTGAAAACATGTCAGAAACGTTATCTGACAGACCAACTTCAGCAAACTCAACTGTCATTATAATATAATGGCATTTGCCATTATATAACAAATATGTGCTGTGTATTGCGGGGCTTTATTTTGTGTTGTAATTGCCCGTTGTGCAAATTCATTCAATGTGTGGAAGTTTTATCAGAAAAGCGAAGTGAGGGAGGGCCCCTTTTATAAACGCCGGTATCCAGGCCGGAATCTACACATCTTTGTTACGAGTTTATTTGACATAAATTGCTTTCATTCTTTCTTTTGGGGATTTCCATATTTTTTGCATGAAAAAGCCAAAACGTTCGTTTAAAGGTGATTGACAATGTTTCATGATGAATTTCACCAGTTCGGACTTTCATTGTCTAATATATAAAACGATTTGAAATTCCTGAAACAACTAAAAAAGAAGAATTGAAAATGAATAGCTGAAAATAACAATTATATTGAGCAAAAAAATAACCTGAAATAAATTAAGAGTGAAATGAAATACAAGCAAAAATAGAACGATTGAACAAAAAATAAAAAACAAAATACAGGGTGTAACTAAGTAAGTGTAAACCATTTGAGGATATGCTTCCTCATCGAAAAAAGATAGTATCTTTCATATAAAGAAATTTCATTGGAGCATCCCTTGTTAAGATACAGCCCCTTAAAGGGATACATAAAATTTGTATAACAATTTTTATTTTCATTCTTATTTTAATTTTAATTTTTTATTTAATCGTTCTATTTTTACTTGTAGTTTATTTCACTTTTATTTCATTTCAGGTTATTTTTTTGCTTAATATAATTGTTATTTTAAGCTATTCATTTTTAATTCTCCCGAACTAGTGAAATCCAAAACCTTTCTTTCCCAAAACTAAATCCCTCCTAAAAATATACCCTTTCAGTTTAAATTACAGAAAGTTATTTTGGTAAAAGAGTTGAGGACTAATGAAACCACATCTTTGTCTACTACTCTGACAAACACAACGTTACTATGTTCTATTTCATTCTTCCACCCTTTCTTCTGCAATCGGAGACGTGGCCTTATCAGCCCCACCCAGTTCTTCCTCACCATCTCCCTCTGTAACGTCTCCAACACCTTCCTCAATTTTCTCCTCGTCACTTTCGACTTCCTCGAGCTCTTCATGCTCCTTGTTGAGATCGCTGGTAGCTGTAGACGTGGTTTCTTCCTGAGCATACGTCTTTGGTTTACTCCTCTTCTTGGATTTCTTCTTAACCTCTTGGATTTCCTCTTCCACAGCGTGATAGTCAGCGGGGAAGAACAACTGACAATCAGCTTCTCCAACCTCAGCATCAGGACTCATGTAGGAAGGACCTAGCTCGGCGAAGGCTTTCATGCATTCAGGATTGGATTTTTTGAGTTGGATCACAAGTTTCTCTTCGCTGGAAGAAAATTATATAGATTCAAGTAGGAACTTTTTGTTTTTGAAGACAGTGATGGACACATATGGTAACAGATACCTCAAATTTTTAAATGCATTCAGACTCGGACAAGCGTAACTTACTAGGTTGTAGGAACTGTCCTCTCTTCGAATTCCTGAACAGTCTTGGCTATCAATGACGCTTCGCAGGGGACATCTTTGGTGAAAAATCCGTAAGCCATAACTTGCCCGGCATACTGCTCCACCAGCTCCATGACCTCGCGGGTTTTGAAAGCATCATAGCAAACAGCAACATAGAAGGGAGTGGGTTCTACATCTGGAAACTTGTAATTAGCAGAAAGGTTCGGAAACAGATGCTTCAGGACCACGGCTTTGTTTAGTTGGTTTGGAGGTACCCATATCCCTGGTTAACAAATAGATGCGTTTGATATAGTTGAGGACATTTGGTTGGGATCAACATTGACAAGAGTCTGCCCAAACCTCATTTGCAATGAATTCTCTTTGAAACCAGGAGATTGAGAAGAAGTGGAGAAGCTGGATGAATGAATGATAAAATACCACGGCAATGTATGCCATCTTATTAAAGGGTATTCGACGAACTTCTTTCCTTCATTAGTCTTCACAGTTTATTATTGGTTTCCTGTGATTCACTACCACCCAATCTGTCTGGCTCTGTGTTGCTTTGCCAGTAGCTAAAGTATCCATTATACAGCTTTATTTTGATCAGATATCACCTAACAAGTGTCCATTGCATGGTCTTATGATGATCTTATGAAGATTTTTCCAATATCTTTTTGTTTCTCATCGACCTATTTTCTGATCTTGATCCACAACAATGTTTTGGGGAGCATTCAAAGTAATAGTGAACTGAAATTCAATGCCTACTAGCCTTATGTGATTTCAACACACCAATAGTACCGCTGGGTGAAAAAAACTGAATATATTAGTAGGTGTCGTGGTGCCATAGACCACCCCCACTTCTTCATTTTTCGTCATCATTCATTCGTTCTCACTTCAACGAGATTTGGGCCTTGAGATAGGATACCAAAGGCCCCGATGTGGGTGGTGTCCTGAAATGTATATTGGGCAAACTGGTAGGAATTTCTCTAGAAGGATAATTGAACATAATCGTTTTTTCGAGTGAGAGGCATGAGTTCAACCAGTGTTAGAAACCAATTGACTCGAGAATTCGGGACTATTAACAAAAAGAATAAATATAGGTGAAGTGCTGCGTTTAATTTGTAGTCGGTGGAATGAAATTGTTTCGGTTTCTAGTTCATTAAATGCAAGATACTTTGAATTAACCTGGAATTGAGAAACCCATGTCATTGTCATTAATTACAAACCGATTTCATCGCTCACCTATAAGGATATTTTCCTCTCCTCCGTCAGCAATCGTCATTAACCTTTGACTGGGAGATTTTTCATCGCCAGGTGGTTTTCTGGTATTTCCGTACACCAGCTGGAGAACGACCTCGTCTATGTCGCCGTAAAGGTTTTCTGAACTTCTTTTGACGAGTAATGCTAACGAGATTCTGTTGTTGGACATATCATTGATTGTTGTTGTTGAAAATTTAACGTCGAAGAACAACAGATCTTCAATCAAGTCCTTGTTGATTTTCACCTGAAACGGGGAAGATGAAATTTACTTTTTGGTTGTTTTGTTCACACGGTATACCTCAAGGATCGGTTCTCGGACTAAAGAAGGGTTGATCTTCTGTAAAGGTCGAGAGAATTGCTCAAGATATTTTTACTAGAAATTTAGAATGCATGGAAATCAGTATATTTCTCATTCAGTTTAGTTGTTAGAAGTTTCTCACTTTCTCGAAGATGGTGGAGAAATAGAAATTTCTGTAACTATTATATATTGTTGTTTGAGCAACGTTTCTCAACTGATTTTTTGAAATTCATACCAAGCTGCTTCTTATTGTGAATGCAACGCAAGACTGATGAAAATAAAAAACAGAAATTTAGTTTTTCATCGACATATTTTATTTTTCCTTCAATTTCGATAACTTCAACGAAAACTCTTTCAACAACAATTTACCAATATCATGCCTGGCTTTCTGAAACTTCCGGCTGGGGAGGCTCACCAAGACCCAATCCGAACAAATCATCGTCATCTTCTTCCTCCCCCTCTTCTTCTGTTTTGTCACCCTCTTCCTCGGTAGCTTCCTCAGCTTCCCCTTCAGTCTTATCTTCAGCTTCCTCGAATTCGGCAGGCTCGGGTTCTGGTTCTTCCAGCTGGGATTCTTCCTGGTCCACTTCTTCGAACTGGAGGTCTTCTTCGTCGAGAGATTCGGCGTAGTCATCTGGGAAGAAGATTTGGCACTCCCTCTCCCCCTCGTCTACGTTGGGGGACATGTAGAGGGGGCCCAGCTGTGCGAGAGCGAGAAGGCATTCGCTTTTGCGCTTCGTCACTTGGATGACGAGTTTTTCTTCGCTGAAAATGGGATTTGAGGGTGTTTTATCCAAACTACGTAGCTGATGAACAACGTCTTAGGTGGTATTGCCAAAAATCTCTTCTCATTGAGAAGACGGATCTCTCTGAACCTGTTACTGGCATCACTTTAGTTGTTGTCAAACAAACTGCAGAAAGGGTGTCATAATTCAGACAAAACCTATCAGGTTTGTCCCTTTGCAAGGCATTTATGCAAACCCCGATGTAGGTCACCAAACAAAAGTTATACTGTGTTTTGGTTGGTTTTAACTGCAGCTGCGGCAGTTATCTTCAGTGGCGTTTGGAGATTGTAACCAAAGAAGACCACAGCAAGACCCGGAAGCCAACCAAAACATTGACGCTAGCTTGAAAGCCACATTCCCTACTACAGCAGGGGCGACCTACGAACTCTACTCACAGATTAGTGACGTCTGAATCAGACTTAGACTGGAGAGAGAGGTGGAAGGATAGAGAAGGCTCATTTGAACAAAATAGTGTCAGAATCGTCTTACAATGTTCTTTTTCCTTTGTTTTCCGGCAACTCCAATTTGCGTAGGCTCTTAGCAATTAGTTCCGCATCTTCAGGGGTCTCCTTAGTGAAGAAACCGTAATGCATGATCTCGTTAGGAAACTGATTCATGATTTGCAGCACTTCATTCATTTTCTTAACATCAAAGACAACAGCAATATGCTTGGGAGTCTCCTGCAGAGGAGGAGCTTCGAATTCCTTAGCAAGTTTAGGAAAAAACAACCTCAGGCATGTAGCTTTGAGAAATTTTGTAGGGGGAACCCATATGCCGATCAGAGTGTGGTGTTCTTTACTGTCGTCATCGTCTTCTTTGGGTTCTTCTTTGAAGAGGAGTTGCTGGTAGGGACAGTCTTCTGATCCGGGAGGTTTTTTGGGCTCGCCGTATACTAAGGTGAATATTGCTTCGTCTAGATCTTCTAATTCTGTGCCTGATTGATTAGGTTTGAGGAAATAAATATAATGAAGTTGTTCAATATGATCATATTATTGTCGGTTTACAAAATGTCTGTATATTTGTATGTATTGTCTATACGGAGTCAATACGAACGGCTAAATGTACTGGTACTGGTACTGTACGGCTAAATGTACTAAATTTACTGGTTAATACCATATAAAACCACTCCCACGAAAATAATTATTAGACCTGGTATGAATTTCTTACCTACATACAAAAAAAAAACGGCCGACGTTCTGTAACTATTTAGTTTTTATGCCATTCGAATTAACTTCGTATACAGGGTGTTTCAAATTCGATCCTCACCATTGGGATCTCGAAAACTATGAGAGATACAAAGATGGTTAAATTGGGGCAAAGTTGTGTATTTACCTGAATAACAAAATCTCATTGAGTTTAACAAATTGAAAGTCTAATTTAGAAATATCAAAGTCAAAGCCTATTATGATAGGAATTAATTTTTTGCAATATTTTTAGAAGAAGAAAGATAACTTATAAATACATTATTGGAAAGGTAAAATCTGATACTATTCAAAACAGAAAGAATCCAATACAGCACCCACGAGAAAAAATAAAGTTGATGATGGTGGCCGGAAGACGAAACGTCGGATAGAAAATCTGAGAACACCATTATGTAGCAAAGAAAAAGTGGCAACGTGAAAGTGCAATTTATTTTCGAATCCTTCGACAAATAAAGCCATAAAAAAATAAAAACCATTTTCTGACATTTCTGTTTTATCTTGATATCTCCGGATATACTAGGAATTTCAGAACTTTCTCAACGGCATGTTGTTAGTCAGGTAAATGCGCAACATTGCCGTCGTTCAAGCATCTTCCTATCTCTCATAGTTTCCGAGATCCTAATGGTGAGGATCGAATTTGAAACACCTTGTATACTATATGTGCTTTTCATTCGTGTGACAATAAATGAATAAATGAAGGAAATGATGAATCAAACCAGGTGAGGGCTTCATCAAAAGCACTAGAAACTGTCTCGCCATCAAGTCTTGTAAAGAATGATCATCGAATTCGTCCTCTTTTTCGCAAAAATACAGTATATCATCGAGATGTTCTTGGGTCATATTAACCTGTGAATAAATTAAGGATCAGGATATGTGGGAAAAAACTGGGAGCCAAAGACGTCGCAATAAGGTTGACACAACTTTAAATTCCCTTCGAACCGTTTGAAATTGAAACTGACCTTCTCCGTTTGATGGATAGACAGACCGGCCTCGTGAATAAGGTCTGACATCACTTCCATATACTTGTCCCTCGCGTTGGGAAAAATAACCACAACTCCGAATCCAGGAAGGTTATTCAGGATATTGTGACACTCTGCAACCTTTCTGTCGTGAATCTCCTTGGCCCGCTTTGCTTCCTCTTTCTCTCTCGCTTTTCTTGCTACACTTTCCGTAGCTTCGTAACGAGCTTTTTCCACATCCGTCATGTCTGCACAAAAGAGAGAAAAAAGCTTTAGCAATTTAGGCAGTTAGCTGCAATGTAACTTTTGCTAGGAAATCTTTTCAATGGCCTAGTCGAACAGTCCACTGCATTACCTGATATGACACTCTTGGATTTTAGTGAGGATTTGTAAGGTTCAACGCATTTGTTCAAGTTTGGACACGTAGTTATATGTGACCAGTGTTTATAGTCAAATATCATACTAAAAATACCTTCTTGGACGATACAGTGTGTTTCGACAACAACAGCTGGTTATTTTTTATTTTTATTATTTCTCATCAACTAACCTGTGACCTCCAGAATGTTATCTCTTTTTTTCTCCCCACTCGCTGCCAATTTCTCGTTGTTTAGTTCTTCTATTATTAGCCTGGTCAATTTTGGGGCATTGGCACCAAACATGAGGTTCACCATTTTCCCTTTCTATAACAAGTAAAACATTTAGGCAGAGCTTTTTTCATATTTGAGAAGGAACGCATTATTTTTTGAAGAGGATCAAAGTATGTCGGAGGACATTTACAGTTACACATTACATTATGAAAATTGGTAAAGGTATTCCTATTTACATCATAGTATAGATGAGAAGTCTGACGAATTAACTAAAGCGTATTTGCCAGATTGTGAAAATTACTTCAATAACCCATGATGTCAACGTAAATATTCATCAAATTCTTTATTTCATTAACGAATCAATTCAGAAGTGTACTTGAGACGAACTATTTCTAATGATACATTATTTGAAACTTATAAAAAATCTCCATTCAAGGAATATTATGATTTGGAAAGTGAAATTTACTTTATTTATATTCTCCCGCGGGTAACAAAGTATTTTATGATACCAGGTAACTGGTCAATTTCTACTTATTTTTCAAAACAGGGTTGCAAAGAATGACAGAAAGTAAACTTTAGACAAACTCAACTAAGGCTTATATTCAATGACCCAAACTCATATTGAAGACTTACAGAGATAAACATCCATGTCGGTTCGCTTTTGTTCCTGAATCTCTCTAAAGCAGTGATATTATCAGATTTGGCCTGGAATTGAGAAAATATAAACATTTGTACAGTGTTGATTTCCATCATGGTACCATCGCCAGTTGCAACATGTCCCCTCCTATTTCGAGTTTCAGCTTCTTCAGGTTGGCAGACATGCCAAGGCAGGGACCGCACCAATCAGAATACACATCCACAACTGGGAAAATAAAAGTGAAGAAATTATTAGAATTATATAGCAGGTGAAAAAAAGTCTACTCATTTGTTTTGCATTCATGAGCATTAATGATTCCTTCATCAGAGAAGATTTTTCGAGAAGAAATGAAGATCATAAAGCAGATAGCATCTGGTAGCCATATTCCAGTCATCTCATTGAGAAAAACAGAAAATTGATCAGGAATGAACTACTTGTAAACTCAAGATCTATTAACTGAGACCATAAATGTGCGGCTGGCTCCTGCTGGCGACTACGTGCATTTTTATTTCTTTCTTTTGGTAACCAAGTGTTGCCAATCTTTACACTTAGCTGCACCATACCTACTGATGCTGGTCCAAAAGCCCGTAACACGTGTCTATGTATTGTAATTGTAATCAACCTATTTTACAAGAATTACCCATTTACCTAATTAAGTTTTGTACTTACCCACTGTTAATGTGTAAATTATTTAATTACTATTATGAATGGTGAGAATGGTGTGATTCCCATCAAGTGAAAAGACAGTGTATTTATAAAATTCAAAGAAGCCAGCAAACATTATATTACATAAAGCATTGTGCTGACATTGATTTTCTAGAGAAAAATCAATAGGCGAGAAAAAAATCCAAGACAGTTTCGGTATTGATTTCTATTTTCAACTTACCAATAAGCCCATCTCTCTGCAGCAGTTTTTCCCACTCTTCATCATTGGTAACTTCTGTTTGCAATTGCACTGCTTGGCCTTTCTTAGCCATTTTGACAGAGGTGAAGTATGTCCGGAATTTGTTGCACGTTGCTAGGGAATTGCACGTATTGATGTAACAGTACGTCGACGATAGTCTCAGAAACGTATAGAAATAATTTACAGATGACCAAAAAATATTAACAGAAAAATACTGGTAGGTTTTTTCTGAAAGCAGAAATAAGGAAAACTGGAGCATTCGCGGCAGAATTTCTTTCTTAACCAGATATAGATGATGAAAATATTACTATGAAATCTATTAATACATTATTTGAAAGTGATTCTTGAGGGTAATAATGAGTTGCAGCTTGGTTAATCTAGCTGAATATTCAGAGTTCAGTAACAGCGAGGAACTGGTGTTGCTAACAGCGTGTTACCACGGAAAGTGTTGTTCTTGTGTTACTGTTTGGGTGTTAAAATAACGGTTTGGTGTTGGCAAAAACTTCAGTAATATTCAGTTAAGTCTTATTCTTTGTTGTCAACTGTGACTTTTTTGTTGTCTTTGATACTTCCTTTGAACAGTGAGCTGAAAAACAAGGTTATCAGTGGATGAAGCAGAGAAATTGTGAACAAGATTTATGCAATGGAATAAGAATTCCTTTCGCGAATTCAAGAAGTAATAATAATGATACGTGAAATTGAAACCGATTTTGTATTTTAACTTTGAAGGTTCAAGAACGTGTAGCTGAGGACACGGTGGGTTTGCGTGCAAACTGAACGAATAATCAAATTAGAGGTGAAAAAAATAGAATATGATGAGAAAAGCCTTTCCAACTCTAAATAAATGATGCTGATTTAGCAATTTTACGCACATGTATGATTAATTATTTCCATATCGTAGAGAAACAAGGTTGGAGGATGAAGTGATCATACCATGGATGAAGATGGTGATCTTTCCGAATTCGAAACACTTTCTGACGACAATCATGTATCAACAGTAGGCGAGAAATGATACTCTAATCATTAAGCAACCATTGAGCAACCAAATATTATATGAATTATATCTATGTATCTTGTGGTGTGTTATTGTCAATATTGCAAGCAATGTTTTGTAGATTATCTCCCTATTATGATTCCTGATCATTTCTATCAACTACGCATACAATTATCTATCAATTATTGGTTGTAAGTTTATCCATTTTCCCTTAATTCATTCATCTCTAATGAGACCATACGTATCTATTATTCTCAATTCAATATCACTAATTATTCCTCAATCATTTCTCACCTGCACAAACGGAAGAAATATAGTTTCCATTCCCTACTGATATATGTGCAGTTGTCAACACTTGCCAAATTTATTTTACTTTCTGATGAAATTGTTAGTGGACACCATCTCTCTTTATCATTCGCGCATGTCGGAGGCACAGCTGAATTTGCAAAGCTGTGCTTGTAGGTTATGTTAGGATAGGTTAGGTTATGAACGAAATTTTAGGTTATGGATATCAAATATTCAAAGCTTATGTCTTTCAATTAGAGGAACGCTTTATTTCAATCATGTTTACAAAATTGTTCAATTGTTGAAACGTTTTTTTCCACATGACAAGTCAGTATTTCATATTCATGACAAACCTCTGTAACAATCTTCACAGGAACTGACTGCACTTTCCAAATTTCCTGTTATTCTTGCACCGTGATGAAAATCATTCATCATAAGATTTCTGGCCATCCATAAAATTTGTCTATTCGGCTCTGAGACCAAAGTACTCTTAAATTATAAGATTGAGCTCTGATGCATGAACAGTTGGGTTGTTTTTCTGTTGGAAAATCCGAAACGGCAGTTTCTTCGACGCCACTTTTTCTAAGTTACCCTCCAATAGATTGATTAAGTCGTCTAGGTATTGGGTCTCCCTCAAGTCGTTCCTTAACGCATTTGTTTCCTTCAGCAGATTGTTAACCTTGACATCACACTCCTGAAAAATAACTCTTTCATAATTCTAAACACACACATTCCATTCAAAGAAACAATATTAGTTTCTAAGCACGAGTTCTAAATTGATCTGTGGTTGTATATTTTAAATTTCTGATGGCACAAAAAAAGTAGTGGCGTCATATCAGGTGATCCAGTGAGCCATTTCTTGGGACCACATCTGCTTATCTACTGGTGAGGAAATTCCATAAAGCAAAACGAGTTTCAAGCCTTCTCAATACGAAAGGCTCTTTGAGAGTGTATAATACATGAAAAACGTGGTCCCTCAAAAAGGAACTACTTCATATGTATAAAAAAATGTATACAATTATTGGGGAAAGTATGAAATAGTCTTCAAATCAAAGCAATTACGATATTTTCATTCATTGCTAGAAAATAAGGTTACAAATGCTCAGATAATCAATCATTTTTATATCTACCTACATTCATCAACTCTGTCTTCAATTTCTGTTCAAACTTTTGAAATGAATCTATATTATCATGGCGGGGCTTCCTTAGAATCAAAATCAAGTAACAAGGTTTCTGAACAGATGGCGTAGAAAAGACTATATCGGAAGAAACGGTTCCTTTCAGCAGCCAACACGATTCCCAGACCTATATCCCCTAGATTTCTATCTATGCAGATATGTTGAAGGAAAGGACAATCAAGAAAAACTATCGACTTGAAGGAAATAGTTTTCTGTTCTATTGAAAGATCAATTCAAAACTGGTAAATATACTGAATCGTTTGATTGAATGGAACTGACCGATACTTGATGAAAATCTATATTAAAAAACTAATTGATACAGTTTAATTTATGATTTTCACTATAGAGGGTTTTACAAAAACCGCGACACGTGTTTCGCTATACAATGGCTTCCTCAAGCATGAACTGAGAGTTACTTCTGAATTACAACCATTTTTGTAATGGAAAATGGTTGTTATTTAGAAGTAACTCTCAGTTTATGCTTGAGGAACGTGTTTCGCTATTCAATAGCTTCCTCAAGCATAAACTGAGAGTTACTTCTAAATTACAACAATTTTTGTAATGGAAAATGGTTGTAATTTAGAAGTAACTCTCAGTTTATGCTTGAGGAACGTGTTTTGCTATATAATAGTTTCCTCAAGCATAAAGTGAGAATTACTTCTGAATTACAACCATTTTTATATTGGAAAATGGTTGTGATTTAGAAGTAAATCTCAGTTTATGCTTGAGGAACGTGTTTTGCTATATAATAGTTTCCTCAAGCATAAACTGAGAGTTACTTCTGAATAACAACCATTTTTGTAATGGAAAATGGTTGTAATTTAGAAGTAACTCTCAGTTTATGCTTGAGGAACGTGTTTTACTATTTATTAGTTTCCTCAAGCATAAACTGAGAATTACTTCTGAATTACAACCATTTTTGTAATGGAAAATGGTTGTAATTTGGAAGTAACTCTCAGTTTATGCTTGAGGAACGTGTTTCGCTATACAATAGCTTCCTCAAGCATGAACTGAGAGTTACTTCTAAATAACAACCATTTTTGTAATGGAAAATGGTTGTAATTTAGAAGTAACTCTCAGTTTATGCTTGAGGAACGTGTTTTACTATTTGATAGTTTCCTCAAGCATAAACTGAGAGTTACTTCTAAATTACAACCATTTTTGTAATGGAAAATGGTTGTAATTTAGAAGTAACTCTCAGTTTATGCTTGAGGAAGCTATTGTATAGCGAAACATGTGTCGCGGTTTTTGTAAAACCCTTTATAGTGAAAATCATACATAAACTGTATTAATTAGTTTCTTCTGCATCGTTTGGTTTCATTTCGCTTGTTTTTTCAGCTTTGATTTGATTGGTTTCAGAAATATTTTGTACCCAGCTCGATATATCGAAGATCTACTTGTAAATTCATGATGTTTGAAATCATTTCAGTTCATTTTGTCAATTGTCCTTTCAGCAATAAATAACAAATTCGTTGTGCTTTGATTTGTTTAGGCCTTCCCCATTTGAAGAAAGAAACAGAAAAATGTGATCCCGAGATTCAGTTATCCCTGATGGGAAAAACGCCACGCAGGAAAATTATTAAAAGTAGATGAAAATACACCATTCTCAAGAATATTCGACAGAATTTTTCATTCCTTTTGATCGAGTACGGAAAATTTGGTGTTGGATGAGATACCCAGTTTGTTGGTATTTATTTCTTGAGAAAAACTTTTATTATTGTACAACCTTTATTTGAGACACTTTCTCATGATTGTTACCCATTGTGCTGACTCAGAGAGAAATTAAGTTTATTATTACCGATTACTTGAATCAGATACTACCAACCCTCTTAGAAATCCCTAAATGCATGCCCTGATTCCGTCGCCGGCTGTCATAAAGCCCAAAGCCGAAGACTAGTTCACAAATCCGCTTCCTTGATAAATTCCATCTCTGGAGAGTACACATATAAAAGAGCTGAACATCCTGCCAAACACAGCATACTATAGTCGTGTGTCGACACTTACCTGAAAGCTTTTCCTAATCTCTGCCAACTGGTGATGCATTTCACAAGTCTCTTCTCTAAGACAGCGAATGCTTCTGTCTTCATAATCTAGGCCGATGCTGCTCAAAATATTCGATCTGCTCGCTGTTTGGGGATAATCCCTGATAGGCTCCCCTTTGCTGGAAGTGCCACTGTCGATGCTGTTGCCTGGGAAAAATCGGATAAGTAGCTTCAAAAACACATGATAGACTCGCAGTTCAACTTGAAGTAACAATGAAT
This sequence comes from Leptinotarsa decemlineata, assembly GCF_025532065.1. Taxonomy (NCBI): domain Eukaryota; kingdom Metazoa; phylum Arthropoda; class Insecta; order Coleoptera; family Chrysomelidae; genus Leptinotarsa; species Leptinotarsa decemlineata. The sequence continues at coordinate 461,183 of NW_027412532.1, forward strand.
CTGTATTTGATGAATATGTATGATAGAATAAAAAGTGTATAACTACTTTTTTATGACACAAAAATCTACAATCTACGATCAGAGGAGTTCCTAGAAATAATAAATTGATCTATCAGTTACACAATCTCAGTCAACAATCTGATATCAACTTGTTGATTTGAGTTATTATTACTCGAAATTCAAAGAATTAGAGAAGCAATCCTTTCCTGTTTATTTATTTATTTATTCTCCATAACAATTGTTTCAATGTATAGTGCGAACTTCACAAGCTTGCCTCCTTTACGGACAAAACTCCGTTTAAAAATGGTACATTTTTGGAAATTGGATCAACCGTTCCTGCTATATTTCTGCCGATTAACCAGCAGTAATATATACTTTCTTAGAATCTGCAAACGAACGAAAATTTTAATGAAAACGTACGCCAAAGTCAAATTTTGAATGAAGCTATGAGTTGTCATGAGTTTCACTGGACAAGAGTTATTCATTCATTTCAATAAAGTTTGTTGGTCACCCTGTATGTAAATATATCCTTAAAATCAATGTTTTTCTTTCTCAAATCTGAAAATTTAACTGTTTTACTGGAGATATATCGAGACATCGAAGTAAAGTGAACTCTGAAGCAACCAAGCGATCAGTTTCAAAAAACTGTAGAGTTTATTTTTTAAAACTGATTCCTTTCTTTATTTCTTTGAAACCGTCTCAATTTTTTTCGTTCGAAGATGAAGAAGTAGAAAACCATAACCTTTCTTTCGCAAAAATGACTTGTAATTCCCACCAGTTTCAGTTAATTTCGTTCTCTAAATGAAGATGGCCCTACAATTTTTTTCCACTTTCCACTCACCTAAATCGCTAGTTTCCACCACAAATTGAGGCAAAGATACAGCTTTCTCCTCTTCAGGGGGGGACACCAAATCATTAGCGTTGCACTCGATATCTTTGAGTATCAGCTCCATCATCAGACTCAGCATGCTGTCCTCCTTGTTGGTGTGGTAGTAGAGGATTTCTTTGTAGATTTCTTCCGAAATGTCTGTCGGTTCCTCCTTCAAGAAGTACTTGAAATTCGTCGTCTTCACGTCGAGGTTCTTCATTAGATCCTCAGCTGCCTCTTCCTTGATGAGGCTCTTGTACTTCGCGAAATAAACGACAGCGAGAAGCATCTTAGACTCGGGGTTGCAGGGCTTGATGTTTTTGGCCAGTTCTTGTTTGGAGGGGATTCTGAAGTTCAGTTTTTCCTTGAGTAGTTTTTCGATTGGGGAGTTGGGAAGAAGGCCCAGTTTGAGATTTGGTGGTTCAGATGCTTCCTCGGCAAGTTCGAGGTTCAGGAGGGCTTCCAATGCTTCTACTGAGTGATGTTTTGGTAGATATTTCTTCAAAGCGGTGAGAACTCTGTAAAAATGTCAAGTTGATTGCTCACCAATATCAGCAAAAAAATTCAATGCTGAACACAACCCAGTCATTTGGAATATTTATGGGGGTTTTATCATAATTCTGTTATAGAAACAACAAAACTTTTAAGTTTATACATTGATGAGAAATTATCATGGAATGAAAAAATTTAAAAAAATTAAAGGTCTTTCGCAAGGTTAGAAACTTCATACCAATAACATTTTTGAAAAAATATATATTAGTCTCATTCATTCACATTTGCACTATCTTATTTCTGTGTGGAGAACAGAAAGTAAACCTACAGGCAAATCTCTGAAAACCTTATAAAACAAAATAATTAGAAGCATTTATAAATAACTATATTTGGAATTAATACTGAACGTATATGAATCAAACTATTTATTGGACTTGAATTTACTCTATAAACCAAAAATCAGCTGTTTCATTCATTTTGTTGAAATTATTACAAAGAAATCAAACTTGAATCCTATTCGAATTGGATATATTCATAATCATAACACAAGGCAAACCAAATTACTGTCAAAATTGAAGTAGATATGAATTTTGGAAAAAGTCTGCAGAGAAATGACGCTCATATGGTTTGAATCCCACCTTTCATGAAGGAATCAAATAGAGTTTGTGTGGTGTTCCAGAAGGATCAGTTTTATGACCCATCTTATTCTTATTATATGTCAATGACATTGCAAATTTGAGCATTTCTGGAAATTTCACTCTTTTCGCTGATGAAACGACGATATTGTGTAACAACAAGGACCACACCAAGGAGTGGTGTGGTGCTAATTTGCACCACTCTTTTCGCTGATGAAACGACGATATTGTGTAACAACAAGGACCACACCAAGGAGTGGTGTGGTGCTAATTTGCTATCCTTCAATATCACTAAAACAAACATTTATCATTTAGATGTGCTCTTGATGACCTGTCATTCGGTGATAACTTAGTGATCAAGAACGAGACTCAATCTAAATTTCTAGGTATTCACATTGACAACAAGCTCAAATTTATTGAAATTCTATTTATTACAATGGGGTCAAGATGTTTATTAACTTGCTCTCATATATAATACAGGCAACTTTGACCAACAACAAGTTTAGAATAAAAGTAAAAACGTTTCTGGCTGATAGACCCTATTATAATTTGCAAGAGTTCTATAATGATAAATTTACGTGATGAAATGTGCATATTTGAATTCAGGTTATATAAGATTTTTGTTTATATTCTTGTTTGGATACAAATGTTTGTCTGGTTCAATGGGTGTATACATTTATGTTATAATATATGTTTATAAGTCTATTATATAAGTGTTGATAATATTTTTAAACAAGTCTGTACACGACCATGTTGAGACAAAATTTCTATGTTGAACTATAGTGTATGTTTTAACTTGACTTTGTCCACAAGGTTTATTCTTAGTGACATTAAAGTATATTATTATTATTATTGTCACGATGAAATATCGATTGAAAAAAAAATTGTGGAATTTCAAAGTTGAACTCGTTTTTAACATGTACTATCTGTAACCAATTTCATATATGACTGCATTTCATTGTTATTTCAAGGTATGTTACATGTTTATTGTAAAATATCTTATTTCAGTTTTTCATCGACCTTTTTTTTGGGTAATTGTTTCCTTCCACAATCTGGTAACAATTTTTTGGGTAACAATTGCCCAAAATAAGGTCGATAAAAAACTAATTTTTTCCTCCACAAAAAATGACTTTCGTTGAATCTTATTTCAGTTAATGTATAACACTTTGTAGGTAGTTTTAGTCCCTAATTATAAGCATTCATTGTTTTTTGGGAAAATAAACTTGATTTAATAAGATTACTCTTTGACTCTGTGATATAATTGTAACATTTGAAATATATGTATACTTTCAACTGAAGGTCTATATGATTCTTGTTTCTGTTGGAGAATATTATTTTATTATCATTCCATACTTTTCAAACAAGTGAAATAAGTATTATTATTATTATCATTTCGGAAACCAATGAAAACATCGTGACAAATCATAGTTGATCTAATTAATAACTGTTGAATTATTTAGAGAAAAACTATGTTTCAAATCGAAGGGGGTAAATTTTTAGGAGGCATTATTCTTTGGAAAAAAACTTCCTTTGAAAGACGGGGTAGTTGAAGCCAAAAACATTTTTTCCAAACTTTGTTTCCTGAATCGAATGTATGTCTCAATATCTGATTAAATACTTGTCAACTACAAGATAATCCAGTAGTTTGGGAATTCCAGGATGATGAATTGAGAATGTAGACCCTTCAACAGTTGTTCAAACAAACTGTTTACAATAGTCATAAATAGAGAACAGCTTTCATAATTTCTATTTCTGCAGAGTACACTCTTTTGACACAAATTCAAGCGGGATTTCTGGAGGACATACAGGGTGTAACTTAAGTACTTTAAGATATTCAAGTGACGTATTTCTGAGACAACTTTGAGAAAAAAGTCTAATTGAACTTGTGTCCGAAAATGCATCCTGTTGGAGATACAGGGTGTTGAAATTGAATTTTTTTGTTTTTTTTAATAACTTTTGCAAAAATAAGTTATTTACACGAAATTTGCTACCAGGGGTTTTTATGACATTTGATAGAACATTTGATAGAAAAAAGTTGTTCATTTTGACGAGATCCACCACATACTTAGTTTTTGTAACCACCTTCAGCGTTGTTGAGGAAGTGTACCTGTTTCACGTGAAAAAATACTACATGATACATACTCGGCAATTGCTTGTCTGTCTGTCTGAATGCGACAAACTCAAAAATTACCTAGGGGTTTTGTTCGGTTTTCAGGAGGAGAATTTATGTGCAATTTTTATGTTTTGTATAAATCGAATTATGAAAATGTCATCACTATGATGTCGTGGCAGCGATTCTTCCCTTAAGACGTCTTGATGCATATGTATATCTTAAGACAGCTCACTGTACCCATTTTAATGTTTAAAATAATAATCACATCGACTTCTTGGTCACTGTTACCGTCCTAATGAAATCGAACCAATGGAATCAAATATTCAAATATGATTGTGACTGAATATTGAAACTTTGCAAAAATTCCGCTGCAGAAACTCGCAGGTTCAATTTGATATTATGATTATGACAGTGACTAGAGACTACTGCAACAACTGGGTTGAAAAGTTTAGAGCAATTTGAAATAAATAATGAAAGCGTACGCGTACGTATGGAAATTAATACGAAATTATGATTTCCCACGTCAAAAACACCCCGGGTATCAAATTTCCTGCAGATAACTTATTTTTTGAAAAGTCGTTTCTAAAAAACCAACAAAAAAATCAGTTCCAACATCCTGTATCTCCGAAAAGAAGCATTTCCGGCACAAATTCATATAGACTCTTTCTTGGAATTATCCCAGGATACTTTTGTTACACCCTGTATAATGAAAAATTACCTGGTCTCCTTGTTATACTGGTCAGCCCTTTCGAAGCCGTCGTCCACCGCTATTTCACTAAACGACCACCCGAAGTCGTTGTCATTTGTATCCTCCGTGAAGGTACCGTCACTTTTGTAAACCCTCATACTTGTGCTGCCTCTTGAAGAACACTTGAAACACTGACCAGATTTGGCAATGTTTCGGATATAGGCCCGTAATTAAATTTGTAAGGGCTTAAGGATAGTGGGGATAGTTTAGGTAATCCTCAGGGGAGTTTTAGCAGGTTTCACTGGCCCGAATGGAAATATCATTGGTGGTTATCCCATGATATCGGGTGTGTTTATTATCAGTGTATGAACCTTGTTTGTTTTCGATGAGTGTCAATCGTATTATTTCTGTTCAAGTAGTTCGATATACTCTGATAGAACATTAATGACTGGATAAGTGGTATTCTTTTATTTGGCAAATGTAATTATGAAGATAAGGATACTGATAATAGTTGGTTGTGTTTGTGGGCGAACCCCTAAAATTTTAAGCTGTTCAGTTATGATATCATTTAGAACGTCTTATAATAATAAGAATAATGTTGATAATAATAATAATGAATTTATTTAATTTTTCAGTACAAGGATCAGTCAAAATCAATTTGAAAAATCTGAACAAATTCAGAAAACTCACAAAGGACACCCTGTGCTTGAGTATTACTGTTTTATTCACAATATTCACATTATAAATATTATAAATCAGGTTGGTTGACAATTTAGGTTATGAAAATGTAAAGATGAGGAAATATTAAATGTTAGAAATGTTGAAATGTAAAAATATAACCATGTAAGAATGTTGTAAATATAGTTTTAAAAAACTAAAAAACGCGCTTTTAAAGAACATCGAACTAAAAAGTTAAAAATATTTTTTTTAAATAAGCTCAAAACAATAACGAACGAAAAATATTACAGGGTGACTTACACAAGAGTAATGACCTATGTTTCCAAATGGAACACTCTATAATTACTTTGAAGTTTCCAGAGACGAAACCTTACTGAGCTGATTTCAGAAAATGGAACGAAGTTCATTAAATTAGTTCTCAACTTGTTTTATGAACTTTATATCTGAGCAGTCACTTCAAAAATCAAGTGATGCCGTATCGGTAGATCTTGGAGGCTACATATCGAAAACTTCCTCCTATCAAGCACGTATGAGGAGCACTAGCGGCATATTATACTTTGATGCTGCTAGAAAAGCTACTGTCTACAGAATTGCTGCATTAGATTCAAATACTAGTAGCCGAACTATTTTATTCGTTTGAAAAATCTATTGATGCCATCATATGTGGGATATAACATCATTCAAATGTGTGCCACGGTTTCTCTCTTTGATAGAAGAAGTTGCTTCAGTCTTGATTTAAAAATGTGTACATTTTCAGGATTTCTAATATTGTCGGGAAGTTTATTAAAAAATTTGCAGCTTTGAAACTCAAAACTTCTTTGGAAAAGAGCAGTGCGATGTTGACTAAGTAATAATAAGTGGGCATTCCGAGTAGAGTGATTATGATAGGCTCTGTTAGCAGCTAAAGTGTTTCTATTTCGATAGATATATGTGCAAACTTCCATTATGTATACTCCTGCTAGCGTTAATATTTTGAAATTCTGAAAAGTTTCTCTACAATAATCTCTATAGCCCAACTTAACAATGATCCTAATAGCATACTTTTGTATACAAAACCCACGAGATACGGTAGAGGATGTGCCCCAGTTAAGGATGCCATATCTAAGATGCGAATTGAAGTTTGCGTAATAGACCACAATGGTGGGATAGAAACCTAAGAGAATAACAGGTTTTTCCAAGTTTATTACATAAGTGGTCAATATGTGTCCTCCATTGAATTTTGTCATCAGAAACAACATCCAACATTTTTGTTGACTTGGTTAGGTTAAATTCTAAAGCAATATCAACAAACAGATTCAACCCATATTGTTGCCCAGTATTCATCTTGAAATTTAACAACAACATCTTGATACAATAGCAAGTTTAAGATTGGTAGGAAAGATCCCTTTTGCGGTTGAGAGATTAATTAGAAAGGTCAAGACACCACATAGTTCATTAGAGCAAATTTTCATTATTTTATTGGAGATTCCATCATTCCCAGTGGAACATCATTGACTGTTATAACTATTTCACGATGTGCCATAGTTTTCTTTTTTTGTAATTCCTTAATTATGACCCAATTTGGTTTAGATTTGTTGCATGAGTTTAATATCAACCCATCATAATATTGTCTATTCAGCGATTGCAGTTTCTCTCTGTATTCTTTATTGCACTTCTTACACTCTTCCTTATATCTATTATCATGTCTAGCTAATGTATTAAACGAGTCATCATTATTTTGTGTGAAGTAATTTTTTTTGGTCGCCCTGAGGTAATTTTTCTTTTTGAGAACGATATTTCAAAATAATATGTTAGAGTTAATTCCATGTGGAAAATTTTTCATTAATTGAAACGTTAACGGGTTCACATACACTTCCATAATTGAATTGATAATTATAGGCTTCGTAAATATCACGATTTGGCAATGTTGATTATTTCTATTGTTCCTATTGGTCAATCGAACCAGAAGCGGGATCGAACATTAGATTTTTAATAATTAATTACGGGAAAACTACGGTACTCAGAAAGCTGAAACAAAGTGCACTGTTTTTCAATTTGAAATCTCCATCAAGTGAACTATAAACCAAAAATCATGAAACAAGCCCATTGCCATAGTTTGGAAGTCCCTGTTGAAAGTCCCTACAGATAGGGTGCTTCTAGAATTTGCACTTCAGGGAGCTAGTTTCACACGCCATCCTTATCAACGATCTCTGTATCGTTCCAAACTAACGTTATCCTTATCAGCGCTAAACAATACAGAATCCTTAATCCGAGGTGACGCACCTCAAGTGCGTCTAATCTTGGAACGATCTCCAGATATCGATTATCAATTGAATTTCTCATCAAAAATGATCACTGGTTAATGGTCTCGGAATCCAAGTACTGAGAATTTCAGAACTTCGAATGTTCGTTTGGAATTCGAGACCTCAACTAGTTACTTGTTTTTTGGGCGTTATCAAAATAACTCCAAAATTTTTTTTCACATTCATTTCGGTTTTTGAGAGCATTGTCTTGATCTCGGTGGATAATCTCGAATCGCCAGGAAATAAGTTTGATTAATTTTAATTGTTATCATTTTTCCTTGATTCGTCTGATTTTTGAGGTGTGTGATAAGTGAGTTGCCTAAATATGACTCGCAGCGGACAGATATTTCATTAGATTGTTTCAAATGTTTTGTCCGTTTCGAAGAGTCCAATTCCGTCAGCATACAAGTTGGGTGCTCTGGACCCAATTTGTATGCTGACGCACCTTGAAACGTGACAATTTCTATCGATCATTCGAAGCGTGGGGCACCCTTTTCTCGTGGGACACCCTTTTTCGTCAGCATACAAATTGGGTGCTAGGAACCCATGTTGTATGCTGACACACCTTGAAACGTGACAATTTCTATCAATCGTTCGAAGCGTGGGGCACCCTTTTCTCGTGGGGAACTCTTTTTCGTCAGCATACAAATTGGGTGATTGGAACCCAATTTGTATGCTGATACACCTCAAAACTTGACAATTTCTATCGATCGTTCGAAGCGTGGGGCACCCTTTCCTCGAGGGACACCCTTTTCTCATGTGGCACCATTTTTTCCCAAGCATACAAATTGGATGTTCGGAACCCAATTTGTAAGCTGACACACATTGAAACGTGACAATTTATATTGATCGTTCGAAGCGTGGGACACCCTTTTCCCGAGGGGCACCCATTTTCGTCGGCATACAAATTGGGTGCTCGGAACCCAATTTGTATGCTGACACACCTTAAAACGTGACAATTTCTATCGATCGTTCGAAGCGTGGGGCACCCTTGTCTCGAGGGGCACCCTTTTCTCGTGGGACATCCTTTTTTCGTCAGCATACAAATTGGGTGTTCGAAATCCAATTTGTATGCTGACACACTTCGAAACGTGACAATTTCTATCGATCGTTCGAAGCGTGGGGCACCTTTTTCTCGTGGGACATCCTTTTTCGTCAGCATACAAATTGGGTGCTCGAGACCCAATTTGTATGTTGACACACCTTGAGAAACGTGACAATTTCTGTGGGGCACCCTTTTCTCGAGCTCTTTGACCTTTCTTATACTTTTCAAACCATCACAAACAGCGTCTACCGATCCTCGTCCTGGATTACTGTAGGTCGACCACTCCGGGGCTCATGACTCAATGATGTTCGCTCCTCTCCATACATCAGTTGGTATTTTGGTAATCAGTTGGTAATCGCCAAAACCACTCTCAAAAACCATCAACACTTCCAATTTGGATAATGATTTTCCAGCAGGCGACCTTGAATTCCATAGACCAACCTTCTGAATATGCTTGACGTGATGTCTATACTGTATAGACACGCCTGAAGGAGGTATAGAATAGCGAAACACATTTTGCGTTTTTGTGAATCTGTTTAGTGAAAAAATCATTATAAAGTGTTTCTTGAATAAATTAATTTCAACAAAGTATTTCGTCAAGTGAAAAATTCCGTTTCTTTCTGATGTTCCTATCGAATAATTAGTTGGCGAAACCTCCTCAATGACACAAACTAGCTTAACCTATTTAAGGTTTCATTTTTCCCGATTCTTCAAATTTTGGTCGTTGTTTTTAAGTTTTCCTGAAGAACTTTAGCTCTTCAAATGTCGTCGTTTGTTGCTACTTCAATATTGAGTAATTTTAATGAACATAGATTCATTCAAAGTTTTAATGTACTGGGGATAAAAATTTTGTGAAAGTACTTCCTAATTTATTTATTTATAAACATATAATTGGCCCGTAATCAGGATACATCTGGTGTTATGAACTACTGAGTATTCTTTGAATAATATAATCTTGTAGTTATTTATAACAATAACAAAATAATGAAAACAAAAAGTATATTGAAAATAAGTATAAAAATATGAAGACAGGTATTGAAGGTAAAAAAATAGAAAAGTTCTACAAAACATATTGGTGTAAGTTTTTCTGATAACTTCAACATGGTAAAATTATACTGAATCAGCCTACTTTTTGAACAGTCATCTGCATAACAAAATGGTTTAGACTTTCACGGCTGAGGTTTTCAGTGTCGTTGCTTTTCGAGTTTGAAAGCCGTGGATTTTTTCAGAGGTTTAACCATCATGGCTTGCTGTCCGATGACTACCCTTTTAGGCTTCGTAAAGTCATCTGCAGTCATCTGCATGTTTAAATACAATTTTTGCAAAGTTTTTTTGAATTCAGTTGTAGAAGCAATATTTGTCAAGTCTACAGGAAGTTTATTGTATTTCTGGATTCCTCTACAAACGAGTATATCCTGATTTTTCTTTGTTCTCATGTATATCTGTTTCACGATAATAGTCTAAAGCTCTCAACTATTCATTTAAAATGGTTCATCACCCTTTACACCCATGAATCTACTTCTGAGAAATATAAAAAATGAATCTGAATAATTTGGGCAAAATGCGGCCAACAGATAGTCTCGAACAACTCTCCGTTATTACAGCAATTATCAACGATTCGATAATAGTTATAATAACTACACCTTTTGTTGCAAGGCTAATGTTGGCTTGCCTTATCATTCGCAATCATATTTCATTAATTGCTGAAGCTGAATTAAAAATGCTTATCATCAATGAATGAGCCTTCCATTAGTACCACTTCAAATTTCACTTTATGGCTTTCTATTTCTCTTTCTTTATACAAAATGTGATAATCTTTCAGAGAAAGGAATCATTTTCAGAAAACTAACTCTGTACAAAGATGTGTAGATCATTGACTCACTAACTGACCGAATCACCAACTCATCGAGTGATTCCTGACACACTGACTCACTAACAGACTCACTTACTGACCGACTCACTAACTCATCGAGTGATTCCTATCTTAGTGACTTGCCGACTGACTCAAACTCACAGACTGACTCACCAACTGACCCAATAACCCATCGACTGACTAACCGACCGACTCATCGACTGAGTAACTGATTGACTCACTGACTGATTCACCGACTGATCCATCACCGGACTCACTGAGTGACTTACCGAATCGTCAACTGACTCACCGATTGACTAACCCATTGTCAGACACATTATCTGACTCACAGCACTGAGTAAGTGACTGACTCACCGACTGACTAAACGACCGACCGATCGACTGACTCATTAACTGACTCACCGGCTGACCCACTCACTCAACAACTGACTGACTGACGGAAGAACGGAATGATGAATGAACGAACGAACGATCGAACGAATGAACGATTATGAATGGTAAAACTAGAACCTCTGGCGTAGATTCAATAAATGAATAAACGAATTATTAAATGAATGCATAAGAATGAACGGATGAAACAAATTAATACTGCGGACTTTATTGCTCACCCCGTATGTAATCCTCTCGATGGCGATAAACCCCGCAACGCGAATTTCTCCACCACCCCTGGCAGTTCATCCTCTGGCTCAGAGATACCGCTTTCGAGACAACCATGGCCGCCGCGACGCTGGCGTCGGCATCGATTTTACGCGGAGATGCGCGAGCACTAGCGTGTAAAATCACAAAACTACGGATCCCCCACAGCCGAAGACCGACACATATCCCCAACGCCGTTCGACCGACATATCAAAGTGATTATTCAAGAGAAAAAATATTCGAATACCGCGACCGACCAGTGATGGGATTTTCCTGACGACCACGGCCCCGGGAAATGAGGAAAATGTTCGCGGCTCGTAGTGGAGAAGAGTGACGATGACGTTGAGACATCGGGGGCCCGGTCCCCCCGGGGTGCTACTGTTTTTCGTGTGTGTTCTGTTCCTTTTTGTGCCACAAAATGCCGGTGCCGAGAAAACCAAGAAATGTAAGTTGGCCAGCCACTTTTTCAGTAGACCTTGTGTCGGCGTTTTCAAGCTCAGTTGTAGGGACAAAAAAGGCACTTACTCTCTCTGGGAATCAAGAAGAATCCCCAACCTTTATATCTACTTTCAGATCGTTCAAATTTACAGTAGGTTTCGTAAACTGGAAATTTATGGGATAAGAGGTCCTGCACTTTCTTTTATTCGTTCGTATTTGACCGGTAGAAAACAATATGTATCTTCAAAGAGCGGCAAATCGGACATACTGGAAAATCCGCATGGTGTCCCACAAGGATCTGTTTTGGGACCACTTTTATTCATCATATATATTAATGACCTTTTCTCTTACATGTACCCTCATGATATGATGTCATATGCGGATGTTGCTACCTATTTCTCATCCCAAAAAATATTGATAGTCTCCATTGAAGACAAAACTGAGATATGGCACAATTATAATAAGCTTAAACTGAATAGACTGAAAACTCAAACCATCATCGTCTCCAGTCAAAATAATATACGAACTGTAAGTTCTGTAAATCGTTTGGGAATACAACTGGACGACTCGTTAAATTGCTCCACTCATAACGAGAATATATGTAAAACGATATCGTTCCATATATTTCTTCTGAGGCAGATGAAACGGATTTGTAACGAAGGTGTTCTACTTAAAGTCTACTGTTCTCTGATTCATAGTAGGATTTCTTATGGCATTATTTCATGGGGTAATTCCAGTTCAGCAATACCTGTTTTTCGTTTACAAAAAAAGCATTGAGAATCATTGCAAATGCTCCAGCATTCGACCACTGCCAACCGTTGTTCATTAAATATAATATCATGCCTTTGCCATCTTAATATATATTCCATTGTATATTGGAGATACATAAAAATAATCAAAATTATGAAATACTCTCTCATAACCATGAATATAACACCAGATCTGGCGACTTATTGAAAATATCCAAATTTCATTTGACAACATCCAAAATGAATTCTTTAAACTTGAATTTATATAATAAAATTCCGTCAAAATTAAGAAGTCTTAATTTTAATCAGTTCAAATTCAGAATGAAACAATATTTGAAATCTAAATGTTTTTACAGTGTGCAAGAATATTCACAAAATGATATTTGACATTATTATAGTTGTATATAAAAATAATATATAAGAAAGCAAAGTTTGTTGTTAATCTTGGTATAGAATTCTTGTTGCAGATTTGCGATATTGTTAGCCTTTTTAAAATTATATGTTCATACTATATTTATTATTGATTTATATTTTATATTTTTGTTTTTTCAATAGATAAAAATTTGTTTAGAATTTGTGAAAATTAGATTGAATTAGACTACAAACATTATGTAACGTAGTTGAATAAACGAATCTATCTATCTATGTAACGGGTACGTTATTTTCGTCGTAACTCACAATTTGAGTAAAATTCTGACACACCACAATTTCTACTGTAAAACGACATTCTTTTAGCATAATTCGTTGTTTTTCGAGTAAGTTCATTCTAGTTGAAACGGTTTTGACTCGTTCAAAAAAAAAGTATATGCTTGAAACATACATAGTGCATCGAAAAAATGCTTGCCGTGCTCATGAACGATATAATTTTATGTTTACAGAGGGAATGACTCAAGATCTCCATTTTCTAATATTATACATTGAAATCAGGTCTAATGAAAATGATTTTCTCAAGAGTAAGTCAAAGAGAACGATGAGAAGTCGTTGAGAATGTCGGCATGTCGTTTGGCTAATGCCATGCAATTTTTTCGTGAATTTTTGGCATTAGCCTGTTCCAAAAAATGCTGAATTTCGACAAAAAATCTGAGCAAATCTGCTCATTAGAATTGAAATTCACCTTATTTTTTGAACAGGGAAAAAGTCATCATAACCTCATGCGAAATATCCCTAATAATCCTCACATTTCTCCAATTTCGTTTTGAACTAGTTTTGCTTACATCATTTCCACGGGTTTGGAAAATTGAACGACTCTATACCCTCGTTATTCTATTCTCGTTGAATTATGACCCGACGAAATGTCCATTTCTGATGGGATAGTCATGCCACTGTTTTAAATTCTTACAGCCAACAAATGATAAGTTTATCTTGAACTCCTCAAATGTTTGAAAACATTAATGTTTGGGTTAATAGATGCTACACTTAAATCAATAGTTTATTCCTCTTCAACTAGTTTTAGCATGTGTTTACGATCAATCCTTAACGCAGTTGATACACTGTCGTTGTTATTTTGAAACAAGTGTTTCAAGTAGCGCTGAAAGGTTTATTAACAAACAAACAAATAAAAATGATGGTGTTCTTCATGCCGACAAGGAAAGTAGCGAACCTCCATAAAATTGTTCGAGGATTTCAAAATATGAAGAAGCTTTGTCATGAAAGTAGTTAAATAAAGCATAGAATACCAAAATAACTAACAACGTAATAATTTCGGTTTTATTATATATTAAACCATATATTATATTAAACCATATATTATATTAAACCATATATTAAACCACAGATATATCCACATTATAGTGGATATATCTGTGGTTTAATTTGATTTTTCTCAAGATTGTCTTGAATTCCAGTCTAATTTGACTAAAGTTTGAATTTTTTGTTCTCCTTCATCATTCAGTATGATTCCTCCATTATTTATTAAATCACCGGTTTATTTTCTAGACTCTTATGAAAAAATTCAAGTGCTAGCGAAAGAAATATTTTAAGATATACGTTATTTTTCATTTCATGGTACTTTTGTAATAAATCTGCATCATTTTGGTTTCTCCAGAGCTCACATCTAAGAATTTTGAAAGTATAACTTGGCTAGTCTGTGCCTCTGAATATTGCATGCGGAGTAGCTTAGTGGGTCGAGAGCTCATTAACGTCGAAGAACTCGTGTAGTGGTCAACTGCGATTCACTCGAAAGGACACCCACTGCTTTAACCTTTACAGAGTGGAATACATTTCCCGGATGGAAACGTCTTTGCTGTAACAGGCACCGCAACAATTTTCTTGTTAGCTTTGATTGGGTTTGAACATAACCGCATTTGCACCAATTGAATGTCTATTATTCTGACAATGACAATGTTGCAACGTACCTAATGGGCATTCAACATTAATTTAAACAGTGGAATGCAATTAAATGCAGCGGCACGACACAATTGAAACCGCTCTCTGTTCCTCCTGATGATATTTGTATATCTTCATTGCCGGTGATTCGATTATTACAATATTGTACGCGTGAATAGAGAGAGATTTTGAGGTTGTTATTCCATATTGTGTTGGACTGAGTTATTCCATAACCTCTTCATTTTATGAATCGCATTTTGACAACATTTTTGTCCCCTATAACTCATAAAACGAGTAAAGTTGCAATTTTATTCCAATTTTGTTTATTTCAATGTACGAGGTGTGTTGAAAAAATAAGGAATATTTTTATTTTTCTCAAACAATAATAATTTTTTCATCGTTATTTTATCTCGTTATTGATTTTTATTTTTGTATTATAAATTCTCCTTAGGAAATTAACTTTTCATAACTATTATCGAGCAGTCGTACAAAATACCCCTCTGCTTGGGTTTTTTATGTTAAAATATCCCTCTGCTTGGGTTTTTTATGTTAATTCTTTTATTTTAATTTTTACTTAATTAGCATTTTTGAATTTTTTCATTGTATATGCCCTCTTCTCTCGAAAACAAAGTTTATTGCCAAAAAAACAGATGGATATTTAGAACGAAACCACTTAAAGCAAATTCAAATTCAAGATAGAGTGGATGTAAACACTGACATGCCCTACGCTCGTGATATTGAAAATCCCAAGAATTGGCCAGGGTCGTATTCAGAACCAACATCTTGTTGATCGCAAATGCTATATCATACTTAGGAAAACTTTTTTATAGTAACGAGTGAAATGCACAAGTTTTGCAGTTTAACGGGAAAAATGCAGATAATATGTGTAATATAAAGAGATTTTCATTGGATTTTTCACAGCGCACTCAAGCATTATATGAAAAGAGACGTAATTATTTCTTTATTGATAATTTTCATTTTATGTAAAATCAAAAGGAATATTAATCGAAATTATTCAACTGGATGAATTTGTCTCTTCATCAGTAGTGTCATCCTCACCAATCTGAGTTATCAGTGGTTCGATTTGTGCCTCTATTATGTTATCAAGCTTCCACATCTTTGTCTCGACTTCCGATATCAAATGCCAAACACACTGCAAAGATCTGCAAATTTGAACGTGGTGTTATGCTGAGCTACACATCCGCCCATATTAATTCGATGGGATTGAGCTCGCAGTGGTATGGAGGCAGGCGAAGGACAATTTTGTTTTGGCCTGCTGCCATCTCATCGACTATATATTTTTGGTATTCAAGCTTGCGCTCCTTGACAATTTTTAGTGGTTGTACTCTTAGCATTGAGTCTTCAAAGCTAATATTCTTTGATCGCAGCAAATTTTGGATTTCAACATTCTTTGAAGACGTTGTCGGAATCTTTTCTAACCGTCGCGAATGATAAGGTGCATTGTCCATTACAATCACAGCATTATTCTCCAGATGGGGTAGAACTTTGGAAAACCACTGTTCGAAAGATTCACCGTTCATTTCTTCGTGATAATCTCCAGTTTTCTACGACTCGAAACACCACAGCCTTTCAGCAACAAACCCATTCTCATTGCCGATGTGAAAAATAATGAGCCGTTTTTCTTTACCTGAAATTATGAAGAGGTTTACCTGCTGGATTTGTTAATCCGGTGGATAGTCCATCTAGAAAGGCCCTCCTAGATGAGGTCACAGTTTCATCGACCCATACTTTAGGGGTAGTATGATCAGCATTAACCCAGGTTTCATCCATATAATAAATTGTTTTCTGTTGTTCCCTATAATATTTAATTTTGGTCAAATACTCTCTCCTTCATAACACAACTTTCTCTCTATCCAATAATAAACTATTGCGCCCTCGTTTTTTCCATACAAAATTCAAATGTTTCAGTACTTTATGGAATGTTGACCTCTTAAAACTTGGCAATGAAACATCTTTATTTATTTCTGTGAGTACTTTGTCTATCGTGGGTATTTCATTTATGAAAAAGTACACATGCCCTTTCCTCCTGATTTCATGTTTATCAGCACCATCTATTGATTTTATAATGGTTTGACGCTTCTGATTTGTATTCGGTTTGGAAAATGTATGATTTTGTTCCCGTAAAACATTGTAAATCGAAGCGCAACATACTCCAATTTTATCGGAAACTTTCGATACGACTTCGTCGACAGTCGATGTCTCAATTTCTCCCATCTCTTTCTTGAACACATTTAAAATCACTTCTTTCATCTCAACACTCAAATGTCTTTTTTTGGATCGTTTCCTGGCTGGACTCAGAGGATAGCTCACAGTGTCATCAGCAGTGTCTGTACTGGACATCTTGGAAAACAATTTCAAACAATATACTATAACGCACGCCACACAAACACTCAAACAACTGATTACAACCCTGTGCTGGTACCGAACTCGTACCAAGAAGGCGAATTCACCAATGAACGATGCCCTTTCCATCTGACACTGGGCGATCACGTGAACATCACGCTTCGGTTTTGTTTTGTTTTACTCTATCTTGGATTTGGATAGACTTTAGGATGTTTCAAGTAGGTACTCATTGTTAACACTTTTACGGATTAAGACAAGGGCCCAAGTTGTTGACCCTTTTCGACTAAATTTATGACTCGAAAATACACTGTTATTTTCTGTTTGTTCATTTGTTGGTGTTATTAATACATTTTATTATTCGTAAAGGATGTGCCCGTCTAATAATTCACCTATCACCAGTCCTGACATCATTAATTTCTATTTTTTCCTCTTCAAAGTATTTTCTCTCAGATATAATACACTTTTTGGTATGACCTTGAACTCTCTGAGTTATCTTTTCACTCATCGCAAAACGTTATCCCTTCATGAGTCCTTCAATCTTGGGAACAGGAAAAAGTCGCAGGGGAGCAAATCTGGTCATTACGTTGGCTGAGGCATGATTGAGTTGTTGCAAAATGCGTCTCCCCTGAAAATCAATAACTTCAGGCATTACTGGTGAATCATCCAGGTAGGAAACCAGTTTTTTGTCTTAATGTTAATATCTTATTGTGCGATTATTCCAAATGGGAAAAAGCAGCAAGTATACAACTGTTGAACACATATGAAGAAGTTATGTGTAGTGATATAGTGTTGTAGATTACTGAACTAGTCAATGAAAATCTCAGTTATTTCTATCACAACACCACCATGACCTCTAGCTGGGATTTTGTCTCAATTAGATCTTGAAACAATTCGGCGAAAGAAAAAATTCCACAAAAGCGTTCCGGAATAGAATGAAAGCCATTCTGTACTGTCTCTCCCAAATAAAGTTTCTCTGAATTCGATTTAAAGTTTATCAGAGTTTGTGAAAGCGCAGATTAGAAATCACATAAAAGAAACCTAATTTCAACTGGAATCCAGGAAGTTTTCATTCTAATTCAGTGCGGTAGTTTAGATCCCGAAATTGTCTGTTAACAGTTTATTTTATATCTAAAAGGAGTGAGGTTTTGGCGGCCAGTGACGTGGAAATGCTGAAGCTTTCCATAGATCAACATTTCTCTGAATTTTTCATTTTGGTTCGATAGTTACGTTAGCGTCGTTGTCTATGGTCGTCTCGCTAGAGCGACTGCCACAATTTGGTACACTCTGATTGGTTCGCGGGTGTGTGGGAGACCACGTGACAATTTGGTTGACTGGATGCCTTAGCTACCTGGCTGGTGTTGACGTCACCGTCTGCCCCAATCTGGGGGACCTCTGCGACAGCCAAGTTCTTGTGAGCGAAGCGAAATCGACTGCCTCGGATTCTAGTGCACACTCTCATAGACAGCGGCGATGTTTTCGTCAGATCTTGCGTTTCATTGACGTACGGGTGCTGGTCGATCGTTTACTGAAATTTATTCACCATATTGCGAATAGTCCCTCGTTAGGAAGATTATGGCGACTGTAAAATTAGCGAAGTACGCTGTACGTTGCCCAAAAAGAACATTCATTTTGATAACACAGTTTTGGGAAGCCCCTGTTGAAAGACCCTATGTTACAGAAGCCGAAACTCTTCATTTATACCATTTAATTAAGTCAATTATTTCTCAGAACTGATAAAGTGACCCTCGTACAAGCATACTGCGTAACACAAAAATGTGAATTTATCTCAGAAAACTACTTCCACGAAGTTTTCACAAACTTCACTCTTCAAATGCCCACTTTTCACCTTCATTTCATCCAAGGGAGCGCAAAACCCCGAGAAACTACCCTCTCGCGCTTCCTCGACCACGCCAATGCCCGTGGGGGTTGACACAGTCGCCCGACGTCCCAATCGATATAGCGTCCCGACGCTTTCGGAGGCAGAGCGTCGTCGGTGTTATCGTGCCGAAACCACATTTCCGGAAGCTGGAAAGACTGAATTGTTTATGAGATGTTTCACATTTCGGCTGAAATTTTAAATAATCCTTATGTGGGAGTCTCGAAATTGCTTTGCTCTGCTTACAAGTGGTTTGGCAGTACGTTTTACTGTTGGATCCGAGGCAGTGGTGCCCGTACAGGATTCTCTCGGGGGGAAGGCGGGAACTGTGATGATTTTATGAAATATTTTCTCCAAATTCCTTATTCAGCTTCATGAAAAATGTTGAATTAAAGGTGAATTCGTATGATTTCTCCTGATACAGTCTAAAATAAATTTATTCAGATACAATACGATACAATGTATACATCTTTATACAATATTAATCTTGCCTCTTCCAAAGTGGGCGTATGTCGCCTGTTTTGTGCTTTTCTTACCCCACTTGAAAAAGTATACACCTGGACGTATGTGGCCTGTTTTGTGCTTTTTCTACTCCACTTGAAGTATACACCTGGACGTATGTCGCCTGTTTTGTGCTTTTTCTACTTCATTTGAAGAAGTATACACCTGGGCGTATGTCGCCTGTTTTGTGCTTTTTCTACTCCACCTGAGCGTATGTCGCCTGTTTTGTGCTTTTTCTACCTCAGTTGAAGAAGTATACACCTGGGCGTATGTCGCCTGTTTTGTGCTTTTTCTACTCCACCTGAGCGTATGTCGCCTGTTTTGTGCTTTTTCTACCTCAGTTGAAGAAGTATACACCTGGGCGTATGTCGCCTGTTTTGTGCCTCTTCTACCCCAGTTAAAGAAGTATACACCTGGGCGTATGTCGCCTGTTTTGTGCCTCTTCTACCCCACTTGAAGCAGTATACACCTGGACGTATGTCGCCTGTTTTGTGCTTTTTCTACCTCAGTTGAAGAAGTATACACCTGGGCGTATGTCGCCTGTTTTGTGCCTCTTCTACCCCACTTGAAGCAGTATACACCTGGACGTATGTCGCCTGTTTTGTGCTTTTTCTACCTCAGTTGAAGAAGTATACACCTAGGCGTATGTCGCCTGTTTTGTGCCTCTTCTACCCCACTTGAAGCAGTAAACATCTGGACGTATGTCGCCTGTTTTGTGCTTTTTCTACTCCATTTGAAGAAGTATACACCTGGGCGTATGTCGCCTGGTTTGTACTTTTTTTACTCCACTTGAAAAAGTATGCACCTGGGCGTATGCCGCCTGTTTTGTGCTTTTTCTACCCCACTTGAAGAAGTATTCAACTTCTGTAATAACATTATTATATGCATATAACAGCAGTGGTAGAGAATGACAAATGTAAGCGTGAACAAAAAATACAAAGAATAATATAGATTTAGAAAATAAAAAACTAAAAATCATAACGATAATGATACTGCAGAGGAAGGGGTAGCGATCGGCGATGCTGGATTTTGTGGTGAATCTTAAAATATTTTTTCCACACATGTGTGTTGGAGAAAGCTTGTATAGTATGGGTCCGAAAAAGAAAACGAATCTTTGTGTGTGACTTTTTTCAAAGAGCGGAATTCTGATATGCAAGTTTTCGACTGATTTTGTCGTTTTGTGAGCGATAAAACTGAATTTCTTAATATTCAAGAACATCCATATCAAACAGTGGTAGTTTTTTAAGGAACAAATTTTGAGTATTTTAGTTTTGGGTTGTTTGTAGGTATTATTGAATACTCCTTTCACACAACAATACAATACCTGAGACTAGATTCTGCCAAGGAATTATATAAAATTAATATGTTTCTTCGAAAGAGTATTTCCCTAAGGGTGTAGAATCTGAACATGAGAAGTCTCATCCTTTTAATAACTTGGGAAATGTGCTCTTCCCACCTCAGATGTTGGTCAATAACTACGCCCAGATATTGTATGGATGTTGCTTTTTCTATTTCTGGGCAGCTGCATGTCATATTCTTTCTGTAGAGCTTCCTCAGCTCGATTGAAGATATTGTGCTAACTGTCATCTCTGAATATTAGCGCTGTGTATACAAGGAACAGAATTGGGCCCAAAACTGTTCCCTGTGGAACACCAATAGATATATTTAATGGCCCACTAACTTTTTGTGTTCGTTGTGACGAATAGTCCCGCAACAAGTCCAACAAACTCCAGTAATATTCACTACTACACCAAAGGTTCCGAAAAGTAGATCAAAAGAAGTGCGCCAAGTCGGAAACCAAGAAAGTGCAATTTTGAAGAAATGAGATTTTTATCTCATCAACCTCACAACAGATTCTTCACACATCATTTCTTCAATCATAAACACCTGAATGAGCTTTCACATAGTAAAATAAATTTCGATTTCATTATCCATTCATGAGAAATTCTCATAATACTGCGTTTTCCACCCCAAATGAACATTATTCAATATTGCTTTCATATATTCATTGAAAGAGAAACAAATTCGACCGTTACAAATACATCATTTTTACACATGATTGATGGAACACATCATGTCAAATATAGTGCCTCTGGCCATACAGAACAAATGAGAAAGATGAGATCGATTAGTTTTGCAGCAATAAACATAGTCTCGTTAATATTTCTTTCCTTTGATGGCCTGAATGTGCCCAAGTTTGCCTCGAAAACGGCGAGTGACAGTAAAGTATGACGACTTTTTCTAAAGACAAAAGGCAAGCACTACAGGAAAATCCTTGAGGCGCAGTTCTCCACAGTGTAGTTCGACGTGTACTGAGTTGAACCTAAAAACGATGAGTAGCCACAGTCCATCGTGGCAGAGATTAACCAAGAACTCAAAGTAATTTCAGGCATTCAATATTTTGGTGAAAGCTTAGATTATTGTTAATCTGACAGCATACATTTGCAACTCGCGAAGCATTTTTGAGGTTGCATTCTTGTCATCCCTCAACTATCGCCAACTCCAGAGAGGATTCCAGGTTTGCTTGAATCTAGAGAATTCCCAAACTTCATCATGCATTTTATGTTTGCTAGATTGCAAGCGTTGTTTGGCATTTTATGATAGTTTGGAGTTCAGCGGCGGTTTCGGAAGATGTTTGTGAGTTTGTCGCTTTTATAGTACAATTTGGAATAGTGACTAACGACTATAGTAGAAGAGAATACCGTTCATTTTCTTGGGGCAGTACAAGCTCCACGGAAAAAGGAAAGTCTCAGGAATACAAGAATAATATCAAGAAAAATAAAAATATACTTCTGATCTGTTCTTCCTCAGCCATATGGAATCAAGAGTAAGGATCTGCTAGGATCTCCGTATCGAAAACTTGCGAAATATCCACTTTAAATTTTGAAATCTTTGCCTGGAAATAGAGACAGTTACATAAACAACAGTTTTGATTTTATTGAAGAATTTAATGGTTTACAAATTGAGAACTGAGATTTTCCAATGAGGTTTTTCATCAAGGATAATACTGCATTTTTACCTAGTCTGAAGGACCTTTTATGTTCAGCATACCGTATTTGGAAATATTGAATTGAATTGTCTGAAAACAAGTGACTAAGTAAATAAGTAATAAGCTGTATACAGTGTCTTCAACATCCTCCAACCTGTGAAGAAGTTGAGTCTTCACAGGGTCGCTGGTTCAGATCCGGCTCAAAGGACCAATGTTGAAATTTATGGTTCAATAAACCTGTTTAATACTGTTTCAAAAGCAACTTTCATGCAACTTGACTTACAAAAATTCGCAATATTGAATTGTAAATAAATAATGACTAAGTAAATAAATAATAAGCTGTATACAGTGTCTTCAACATCCTCCAACCTGTGAAGAAGTTGAGTCTTCACAGGGTCGCTGGTTCAGATCCGGCTCAAAGGACCAATGTTGAACTTTATGGTTCAATGAACCTGTTCCATATTGTTTCAAAAGCAACTTTTATTCAACTTGACTTACAAACTCTCTCAATATTGAAGTGTCTTAAAACAAGTGACTAATCTGTCGAAAATATTGAAATTATATACAGTGTCTTCAACAA
Organism: Leptinotarsa decemlineata; assembly: GCF_025532065.1. Lineage (NCBI taxonomy): Eukaryota > Metazoa > Arthropoda > Insecta > Coleoptera > Chrysomelidae > Leptinotarsa > Leptinotarsa decemlineata. The sequence goes on from NW_027412532.1 coordinate 484,315, forward strand.
TCATAGCTTCAGTACTGTCTAGCATATAATGAAATAGTTTGAAAGTCTAACACTGATAATTTTTTAATAATTTCTGATAATAACGGAAGAAATAGGGTAATATTTATTCATATCATGTCACTTTCAAAAAAGTTGTTTTTGTTGGTGAAATAAAAATTTTTTATTCTGTGGAAACATTAGAAATGTGTGAATGAATGTCTGTATGGAATAATGGTGTCGTTTTATGAATTTTCAAAGGGTCTTTTTTTCAAATCCCAATTTTTGAGTGGCCATATCTCCAAAAGTAGCTCGGAACGCCAAGTTTTTGATAACATACACAAGCCCAATTATTTTTTTTTAACTAGCGGAGACTGACAACCGAAATTACTTCAAAAAGAGCAAAAGTGTATACATTGGCTCGTGTCCGATGTTTTACGTTGGTCAAACTGAAAAAGCATTCAAAGCAAGCATAAAAGAACATATGATCAGTGACCAGAGGTGGAAGAATACATCTCCTCAATGTGTGATATTTATTCTGATTGTTAGTAAGATCTGAGGAATTAATCTGTTTCTCTATCTCTGTTTCGAGTGTGAACTATTGGAGATCATTCATGCTATTGTATGTACCTAAAAAGACAGTAAAGTGTAAAGTAGCAGTAAAGTATGAAAAACTTGTATACAGAAATTAATTTCGGTAAACTAGTCAATCCCTCTATGAAAATGAAACACTCCAATTTGAGGACGCTCATAACATAGCAACTCTCCCGTCATTAAAAAGCCTGGAAAGCGGCGAAATTGTTTCGGAAACCCGTTCCATTAGCCAATTTATCACTTTTGTCATTCGCCCGTGTTTTCCAAAGCACTTCAAAACACGACGATGAAAGTTATAATAGCAATTTCCGGGCAACAGATTAATTTCTCGCGAATTGTAATCTTGTTTACGAGAAAAGAATGGCCCTACAATATTACAGCTACCTACTGCGGGAACTTTTCCTTCTGTTGCCTCAAAAGTGGTGCAAAAACTTCGGAGCAACTCTCGAACAACTTTTAATGCAATTTAGAGGAGTTTCAGATGCAGCCCGTACAGTTTTGTGATTGAACCTACAGGCTACGATCGATATTTTCATTGTAATTAAACTACTAGAAGTTTTGTCCGTCCTAATGTCTTATGATGCATTGTTCGGAACCTTCAGTATAGTAATGAACATTACAAGAGTTGGAACCCTACACCAAATCGTTGTTTTCAACTCCTCAACTCTTTTTTAAGCTTTTATATGTATATATATATATATATATATATATATATATATATATATATATATATATATATTCAACATTTGAAGAGATTTGTTTCTATTTCACCATTTGGCAACATCGGTTATAGCTAATAAAGGACAATAAATCTGTTACCTGTATGAGACAAGCAAAGATGACATATTTCAGAGGCGGGCTGTTCTGTTTACTTATGTTCCGAGTTCCGAGACATTCTGTGACATATTACATTTAGTTCACCTAACCTATCTTCCTCTATATAAATAAATAACAAAACAACTGTTGTTCATGTGGCTTATGGAGGTGGTATTGTACTATAATTTATATGTTGCCTTAATTGTTGATTTATAAAGATAATTTTCCTTTTTTAAAGTAGAATATCTAGGTACGTATGAATTACTTCAACTTGATATATGTGCTGTTGCCAATATGTGAATTAGAAACAAATCCCTTCAAAAATTAAAATCCAACATTTGAAACATCATTTTGAATGTTTTTCGAAGTGAATTTGAAAAACTCATGAATTAAACTCAACTTTATTTTGTTCAAACTTACATTTGCTGTAATAACCCAAATTGAGGAACATTCCCCATTGAATACGATTTTTCAATCATCCCCCAAGTGATACCAAAAACGAAAAAAATACTAATAAATTCAAAACAAGATTGAAAAAATTTTTAGTAGAATCCTGATTAGTTGTTTGCTTGTTTGTAAGGACGATATGTTTAAAGAAATATAGTTATGTGTACCTATATATGTCTTTATATATACATCTTATGACTTGTCCTATATAATGTGTATGATCTTAAAGGATGAATAAAGATTATTATTATTATTTTTACGTATTTTCCGAGTTGTGAGTGTAATTCAGGTTATGTTATGCTCTGTGGTTTACCACTACAGATGGAACAACGTATAAAAAAACATAATTTTAGTGCTGTTTGTCACATTTGAAACGAAAAACTGACGTTTCTTTACGTTTAAAGGGTTAATTTTGTTCAAAATCCAAGGAATGAGTTGTGATTCTCAATAGTTTATTTATAACAGTTTATTTAAGATCTGTTCCAGAGTTCAGCTCATACGAATTCTTGTCAATTGAAGTGTCTACGTAGACTGGACTATTGAAGCCACCTACTGCGGGAAGTTTTCCTTCTGTTGCGCCCCAATGAGTGATGCAAAAACTCCAGAACAACTCTCAAACAACTTTTAATGCAATTTGAGAAAGTTTGGGACGCTGCACGTTCTGTTTGAGGTTTCGGGACTATACCCGTCGGCAGGAATCGGTTATTTTTATTATCATCGACCCATTTACGTGGCAAATGAGGTTTGAAATCCTGAAAAAGTTCAAAGACGTTTCTTTTTGTTTGTTGCCGAAGCTATTCTTTTTAATTGGACTGACTTTGGGAGTTTTGAATCCCGAAAACTTATTTATCTCCGCCTCAGTTACTTCGGCTGCTCATTTAGAATCATGATGAAAACTCTTTTGAATTGCTAATAACGCGATGAGTTTTTGAAGAAGTGAATCCCATTATGAGATGACGGGGGAGTAGTAGATTAGCCGGTGAAAGTTGCCTTTTGAATTTTTTGATAAATGAGACGGTAATTGGTTGAGAGTGTATCAGAAACTTTATGATATAAGAATATATTGTGGGTGAAATTACAGTAAACTGTTATAAAAATTCTATGTTTTATATTTTAATATTTCAGTACTAACTCAATAGGATTTGATTTACTTGAAGTGTGTGATATAGGGTCGTTGAATTTCATTTCCATTGTCTGATATTAAATAAAATGATTTGGAATCCCTGACAGAACTAATAAAAAAGAAGACGCCTTCCTGAAACACATCAACAGCGTAAGACATCACTTTCACAATGGAGAAGGAAGTCGACAACGAATTGCCATTCTTAGACGTATTGGTCACAGATTAAATACTATGTATTGGTGAAGAGGACTGACACTAAGTGGGGAACATCTGTATAACGAAAACTTACTCACACGCGACAGTATCTGAACCAGAAATCCAACCAACATCAATCGACTAAAAGAGGAATCATCAAGAATTGGCCCGCGGGCCAAATTCGGCCCGCCAGTGTCATCAATCTGGCCCGCGACAGCCAATGATTTACTGTCTTAAATCTGGCTCGCGACAGCCAATGATTTACTGTCTTAAATCTGGCCCGCGACAGCCAATGATTACCTAATTGTTGTTACTATTGCTGTGATAAGTTGGAGAAGCAAACACAGAATGGTTTTGAACCACCATCATTTTCTACAGCCTTTGACACAAGTGCAACCACTCCTTTATTTTTACCATACATATTTTTGTCTCTATCAGTTGTAATAGATTTCAAATTTCTACATCGAAGGTTCTTTTTATTGATGGCATTTTCAACTCCCTTAAAAATATCTGCCCCAGTTGTCGTGCCGTGAATACTATCAATATTAAGAAGTTCTTCATACACTTCATAGCTTTTATCTACTCCGCGAATAAAAATCAACACCTGAGCAGTATCTGACACATCCGTTGACTCATCCAATGCTAGAGAAAACCACTCATGATGTCCATTTTTGTCAGACAGTTGAGATGATATATTTTCTGCGATGTCTTGCACCCTCCGAGCCACGATGTTTGCTGACAAACTGACACTTTTGAATAAATTTACCTTTTCGGGGCATATTTCTTCGGCTACTGCAATCAAGCATTCTTTTATCATTTCTCCATCGGTGAATGGTTTGCAACGTTTTCCGATTTCAAGAGCCACACGAAAGCTGGCGCGAGTTGCAGACTCTTGTTCAGTATTCGCTTTGGTAAACAAAGATTGCTGCGATTTGAGTCCGCGTTTCAAAGCTTCAAATTTTTCCTTCCGAAAACTTCCTGTATACTTGGAGTAACTTTGAAGATGTTTCGATTCATAGTGTCGTTTAATGTTATAGTCTTTGAGAACAGCTATGGTTTCATTACAAATTAAACATAGCGCCTTATTACTGGACTCAATCACAAAATACTGAAAGTTCCATTTTTCTTGGAACGTCCTGCATTCACTGTCGATTTTTCGCTTCTTTTCCATACTAACAAAACAATAAGTCAAATCAAAATACTTTTATTGATGGGTGTTACTTTATTTCACAATAGACAGTTTCGCTTCCTTCGCCTTTTCTACGCAGACTAACTCGCAGTTGCGCCGCTAGCCTTTTTATATGCAATTATTTCTGCCATCTCGATGTGATCGGAATACACTAGCTAGAACCAGAACTTTCTCGAACCAACGCGGTAATTCCAAATATTTAATTACGCCTAATGCCACCTAGCGGGTAGCTGAAAAAGATAGTACATAGTACCACTACTCGCCACTACATGTCGTTAAGTGTCACAATACACAATAATAAATGAAATGCAAAAAAGCGTAAGTTTGCTTAGGCCACGCACTTTGCGACTATCCTAGTCTAGAAATATAGTTAAGGGCAGAAATTGGCTCTTGGAAAAAACTGAAAAAATCATTATGGCCCGAAGGCTTCAAAGTTTGGAGACCCCTGCTCTATTAGACCGTGCTTTCGGGCTCTGTATAACGAAGGAGGGTCTCGAGAAGGAACTAGATATCATCATACACAGGGATGAACACTGCTTCAAGAGAAAGTTTGAAGAAGCTGCATACATGTTGTCCAACGATGTATTCAGCCAAGCTAGCGTAGATGCATAGATAGTTAGATATATTTATTCGACAACTTTACACTTGAATGTTTGTTGCAAGTCAGTTAAAATATACATAGAAAAAGAAAAAAAAAACTAGTCACAAGTTGGAAATATTGAATTATAAATTGTGAAGATAATTTCAAACATTACAATAATCAGTCTGAAATTTTTGAAAGTGTCAAAAACAAATATTATGTATAAACATGAGCTTCACATATCAGATGAAATAAAATCAAGTCTGAATCGGCCTAATTGAAGAACTTAAATAATCCTGATTACTATAAAAACAGTTTTCCAGGAGAAGAGTTCTGACTCTGTTTTTGAAGGAGCTTTGTTTGAGCACTTTGAACGAGTTAGGAAGATGATTGTAGAGATTGATATTCAATGAATTTTTAATAGACCTTGTGAGTTTGTATCGAGGATGTATGAACATATCTGCATTTCTTGTAGCATGATGATGAATATCCTGATGCTGCGAATAGATTGATTTATTTTTATGGATTTCAAGTAATTGACTATATATGAATACCGATGGTAGTAGTAGAATACCCATTTTTTTGAAAAGCGGCTTACAGTGATCTCTATAATTGGCATTCATCAATATTCCGACTGTTTTTTTCTGAAGTCTGAAGATTTTAATGAAGTGAGAGGAATTACCCCACAAAACTATGCCATAATTCATATGTGAGTGGAACAAAGCAAAATATGAACTTCTCAGGGCGTCAAGAGACAATACTCTATTTAGCTGTCGAGAGTCCTAGTAGTTTGGCAGTATCATCGCCATTTTCAGTGGTTTCAGTATTTGAGGTCGTAAAACAAGACCTTCTGGGTCTTGCTTTCGTTTAATTTCAAGTGATTTTCAAGTGATTACTGATGATACCCTGAGACGCCTGTCTCAGGGTATCATCAGTAATTGATGGTAATTCGATTATGTTTTTCTGAGACGTTATTAGAGTTGTGTCATCTGCGAAAAGAACACATTTACGTGATGACATAAAATGACTGAAGTCATTGAAATATATCAAGAATAGCAATGGTCCCAGAACGGATCCCTGCGGTACACCATTCTTGATAGTTCAATTGTCAGACATGTTTCCATTCACACACACAGATTGGGTTCTGTACATAAGTACGACTGAAATAAACTGAGTGGTAGCCCCCACTCCATAAAACTCCAACTTTTTGAACAGAACATCGTGCGAAACGCAGTCGAATGCTTTAGAGAGATCACACATGGTTAATATCACATGTTCACCTCTCTCAAGACCCTCGATAACCAGACTCACAGTTTTTCGAATTGCTTCTGTTGTTGATCTACCCGCTCTGAATCCGTATTGATCGTCACTAAATAATTTGTTATTGATAAAAAAGTTCATGAGCCTGTTCTTCAAAATAATTTCAAAGACTTTTCCCAGAACGGGAATGATTGATATTGGTCTATAGTTACCAACCAGAGACCTGTCTCCTTTTTTAAAAAGAGGCAATACCTTTGTACATTCAAACATGTCTGGAAAACACCCTTTTTGTATACACGAGTTGAATAAAAATGTCAAAGGATCTGTAATTGCTTCAATTATACCCTTGATAATTGCATTGTCTATACCGTAAATATCTGAGCAAGAAGAATTTTTCAAGGATATCACTGCATCAATTATTTCTGATGGCGTTACAGGTCCAAGAAAGAATGAAGAACATGATGATTTAGTACCATTAAGTAAATCATATAGCAGAAAAAAAAATTCTGCTATATTAATGACGAGTTCATTAAAAATATCCCCGTTTATATCACAAGTTTGGTTTTGTCTAGGGTTTCTATTCAACTCATGATTTATAATTTGCCAAGTACTTTTTTGTTTATTATCAGGGTTTCTAACAAAATCACTATTTGACTCTCTTTTTACGTTTTCAAGTTTTCTTCTGTATTGCTCACGATATAGTTTGAATACAAGAAGATCTTCCGCGCTTTTGGTGGTATCACAAATACACACATCGGAAAAGTCTAGGGATATTTTTAAAAATGGCAATAATTTTTTTTTAGATCGCTTTAGGGAAAAAAAGTTGACGGGTGATTATTAAACGAATGTAACTTACAACAAAATTTATTAAATGGTCAAAAATACTGAGTGCGCATATAAGCAAAACTAAAAAAAAAATATGGCTCTTCTTTGGCACCCCGAAAAAAAATCATAATACAAAAAAAATTGGAATCAGTACAAAGTATGGCATCCACGCTGGTTTATTACGGCCCTACATCTATCGTGCATCGACAAAATGAGATTGTCAATGTCTAGTTGAGGTACATTTGCCCATTCAGTGATTAAAACTCTCTCAATTGAAACGTTGTGTGATTGTTCCCCATATGCGGAGTAATTCTTCGTTGAAGCATGTCCCACACATGCTCGATGGGATTCAGGTCCGGTGATTGTGCTGGCCATGGCAATACATCAACTCCTTCGTTGGTGAGCCAGTCAGTCACTAGACGCGCGACATGTGGACGAGCATTATCGTGCATTAGGTGGAAGTTTTCACCAACAGCACCAGCAAACGGACGGACGATAAGTAGAAGAATGGTGTCGAGGTACTGTCGAGCTGTGAGGGAGCGATTTGGAAAAACGAGATCGGTTCTGCCGCCGATCATAATTCCGCCCCATAGCATTACTTTACCACCTCTGTATGTGTGGACTTCCTGGACGTATCTCAAACGTTCATTATTTCCAGGTCGTCTCCACAGTCTTACTCGACGAGAATCTGGATGAAATCCAAATCTGGATTCGCCTGTAAACAAAACTGTGGCCCAATCATTTGCATCCCAGTTTTGATGTTCTTGACACCACTCTAATTTTCTACCGCGATTGCTTCTCGACAAAGGTGGACATCTAAGTGGCCTTCTGTTGTGGAGGTCTGCTTCATACAGTCGATTTCTGACAGTATCACGACCAATGGTTACCTGGTGCGTCTGCTGCAACACGTTAACCAACTCAGGTGCTGTGATTGTCGGTTGTCTTCTTGCGGTTGAGACCAAAAATCGGTCTTGAACTGCAGTTGTAGCGCGTCCTCGCCCTGGATGTTGTTCGGCTGGACTGCCAGTTTCACGGAAATGCCGCTACAATCGACTGATAACACTTTGGGGGACCCCCAAACGAAGAGCTACATCATTTTGTCGCATGCCACCTTGAAGAAGCCCTACAGCTCTATTCATCTCAGCCAATGGTAAGTGATGGCGTTCCATGTTAAAGCACAATATTTCCAGTTTAATTGCTGAGCAAGAACTGCATAGAATGTACAAACTCGACACTTTCAGATTATTCATTTTAGCCGAAAACCTACAGTTTGTAAAAAACTTGATAAAAGATTAGTTACCGTTTTTGCAGGCTTTGTTCAACCCATAGAAATCTACAGGGTGGTCGAGTGCACCAATTTAATCGAAATTTTACGACCTCATGCATTTATTTTTATGATATTTAGTATGTTATAAAAATATCCCTAGACTTTTCCGATGTGTGTAGTTTTAATGCAACTGAGAGTTTCTCTCATTTGCTGCAAGTCATCATTAAACCGTTTCATTCTTGTTTTCCCTTGTCCAAAAACTTGTTTCATTGGAAAACATTGGTCGGCGTAATGTGAGAGAGTTTCTAATAAATTCTTTACAAACTCGTCTAAATTTTGTGTACTATAGTAGAGATACGCAACATATGAAAACCCACTTAGTGTTCATTCCACAAACTGTCATAAAAATTAAAATTTCAAAATTTCCGGCCGAAATGCTGAAATAATCAACCAATCGCACAAAAAAAAACCAAAACCCAATTCCACTCGCACGAAACCACAATCATCGAGTCGTCAAACGACAAAAACACATTTCGTCGGCTCTCGATAAGCTGACCCCTCTCGCATAAAATGTTAAAAATCCCTGTCGCCCGTCGCGGCGTATTCATTTCGAAAACAGGCCGCCGCGGTTCTGGACTGTCATTACTATCGAATAACATAAACAAAATGGATTATGGACCGGAACGACAGGGCCGTAATGGAAAAGGGTCAAGTGGTTGGGGCGAAAAGAGAGACAGTGCGGTGGATTTGCAAGCACTGTCACTGTCATTTAAATCATCATATGCACAGTTCCCATACACATAATTCAACTCATCTTTGATTTGCGAAGGCGTACTGCTTTTCAAAAACAAATATTTAATGGAAACTCTATACTCTATACAACTGCACGTCCAAAATGTCAACAGATGAACAACGAAATTCGCTAGCTTTTATTCACTAGTGCTGCTATCTTCAGGTTGAGGTAGGAAACTTTTCAAAGCACCCTCGTAGTCCTCGTATTCAGTAACACTCATGTCAAATCAGAGTTTTTGAAATTCCCTGAAATAACACAACTACGGCACATCCAATGTACGAATTCGAACATCAGCAAAAACTGTCAGAGAACACAAAAAACCCTTCAGCGCGAGTTCAAGCACATCTCTGTGCCGTGTGTCAAATGAAAAATAAAAAAATATTACGTGCCAACTACGCTCGCTACATCACCGTAATGTGCAGCGGTTTCGCATTGTTCTTTCTTGCCATTATATGTGAATTCTTTAAGGATATATATAATGCTCGACGTTTAATCGATACTCATATTGTTCTTTCGGATCTTTTGGTTTCTTTCTTGAGCTCGCTTGGATCGTGCATCACCGCATTTGGACAGCTTTTGACTGATTGTCCGCTGCTTTATCTTCTGTACATAAACGTCACTGGGAAATTGACCTCCAACTAGGTCGGAACATAGAAGGATGTTCGAAGAAAAAGCTAAGATGTCTTAGTTCAAGTCGACACGTTTGAAACCCCTTCTTTCAGTTAGATATATTCTGTTATTTCATAACATATTTGCTGCAGTTGCTATAACACGTAGATCAGTAGCATTGTCCAAAAAAAACGACGGAACTACTACATAGACTGAAAAGTCTCATGTTTAATACATAGATGTCGCTAGTCTTATTTTATTCACCTTTAATTTCAGTCAGTACTAACCTTATTCTACTCATAAGTGTGTGAGTTTTTGTGCTAAGAGTCACACTATTTTTTGTTATTTTCAAAACAATGGATCAAAAACAATTTCGTGTTTAAATTTCACACTGCTTCCCTGCGAATTCGAATTGAACTGAAACGATGCCGAAACACCCTCAAAAACTCACCAGGCTTGTGGCAATGATGAGTCCCGAGGTCGTCAATCTACAGAAATAATAAAAATAATAATATAATAATAATAATAAACATTATTGTCATAAAATCAACTGAGGATAAGGATAAAAAGAACCCTACTGGAGACTGAGCTATCGAAAAGTAGTGATTTTAATTGTTCAAGTTGATAAAAGAGGACTTGAAGATATAATGACAGCCATTTGAAGCTTGTTATTTGCTCTATTTGGTAGAAACCTCGTAATTTTCATCATGAACATAAGTGAATGTGTTAAGTCAGCCATTTTTGTGTGATTGACCGTACCAAATTGTCATTTACCTTTTCATTGATGAACCGTTTTTTCAGTCGCGGATCATCAAAATTCTGACGGCTGGTCACATTCAAAAATGTTCTTCCCACAGTGCCCCAAATCCAAGGTCAAGCGGCATTTTTGAGAAAGAAATTTCCACAAAAAAAGTCTGTCGCCAAAACTGTTATTCAACCCACCGCAAAAAATCGTGCACGCCCATGCCTCTTATGATTAATGCAACTGTCATATATCATATCTATCTCCTCTTCTTCTCTCATCTTTTCCAATGGAACCGCACAAAATGCCCTTATTACGAAGAAAAGAGCTCGCCAGGGAAACTCTATCACCCAATATCGAAGTTTTATTTTCAATGAATATGAAATTTGAGCGAATGAAGTTTGTTCGCACCCTATCACGATCGATGGGGAGACAATCAAAAGGGGGGCCGGGGTCGGCGAAATGGATATCTTTCCTAGAAGAGACAGAGGGTTGAAAGAAAGGGTGTCTATTTGATCGGCGGGGGTGGAATTGAGTCTGGGCTGAAGGTTTGGGATTCCGGTATTAAAAGGTGTGTCTCTGGGTTCATAGCATAGACATTTTAACTTATGGGCTGGCCAGTAGAAGAAGACTAAGCTCAGCATTTCCGGAAAAGGGTAGAGTGAGTCAGTTGTTAGTTGTTCAAGTCAGTTGTTGCAATTCCAATTTCCCTAAATGTGACCTGGAGAAAGAGAAATATTATTATAGATTCGAGCCACCTGTTACTACATCCTTCACAGTCTCCCTTTGTTCAATGTAGTGCGCATCGTATAAAGTGGGAAAGTGACACGTAGGCCAGTCCATAGTTATGAGGTCTATGAAGGTGAAGGAAAGTAGTATTTATTTTAAACGTTTAATGTTGTATAATTTGATAATACTGCTTTAGTTGAATACTTTATGATAGAATCTACAAACTTGCAATCAGAAAACAGTACATCAATTTCATTCCATGAGAAAATAATCGGAGCCATTGTTGTTGTTTCCAACGATAGGCAGCCAAATTGTGGAAACATTGATGGAATGAAATATCAGCTGGAAAAAACAAAACAGAAACTCTTTCCCGATCCAAAAAGATGAAATTATTTGGTGAAGGAGACATAGGTAATGTATCCAGATGAGGAACATGAGAATATCATCTGGACCAAACTCAACGAAGGATATACCAAAGCATATAAATATATACCGGTGCAAAGATGTGCAAAGAAAACCATTACAAGTTCAAACCAAACAGTTTCAGAAGAATGGTCTATGGGATCAAAGTCGCCATCTGGAGAAGGAAAGCGATCTCCACAACACCGCTGTTACTTCAATACCGCAAGAGAACCGTAGGTAGTGATAAAGCACTCTTAGGGCCACGTTATGTCTATGGATATAGGCCGCAAATGCTGGACATGCTGGCAACAAGTGCATTAGGGTCTCAGACGCCTTGCGGCAGACCCACTCGACCTGAGGAAAGCGAAAGCAAAAGTCAGGCGCTCTGATAAGCCAAGGTCTCCAATGGTATTGAAGCAGACCCCATGCATTGGCTTGTCCTTGTGTTTCCGCAAAAGTAAGATGATCTCTGCGGCTTTTATATGAGCTTTTTGCTGAACGGGTTCCAACTCGGTGACAGAGTTGTGGTCACCCCGTTCAGTGTCGAAAACTAAACCGAGTTCATCAGCTGCTCGAGCAGCTGCCCTAAAGAGAAATGCTCCAATTCCTGCTCTCTCATGGTCACGGAACATGCAAAGAAGGGGATCCGAACTCCTGACGACTTTACAGGCTGTATCCAGCACCATTCTGTCATGTAGACACTCCGAACTCAGAAGTCCATGGCCTACCTGTTGTCGGGGGAAGTACAGCCGTGGAACTGACGATTTGGGATATAAACTCCTACAGAGATGCATCAATTTTTGGGTCTCTACGTCGAGTAGATACTGCTCCTTCTGAGTCCACTTCACTACTCCAAACGAATATATTAGGATTGGAACGGCAAGCATATTTGTTGCAGCAATTTTGTTTTCCCGACAGTTCCGATGACCAGATCTGTCGGAGTTTGTGCTGAGTCTTGCCGCGGAGAGAGTTCTTCACTGCTGTTGCCTCTTGTGAGTGGCGTTGTTCCACCCTTAGGTGAGTATACGTCTCTCCGGCATCCAGGTGGTGTAGAATGCTTCCATCTACGAGCTGCACATCCTCTCCGTAGTCCCCACACTGTCCTCTTTTGAGATGGACCGTTGCACATTTGTCTAATCCGAATTTCATACCAATAGCATGCGTGTACCCTTCCATCACCATCAAGGATTGATGGAGATCCTTTCCTCCAGAGGCATAAAGTCTAAGATCATCCATACGAAACAAATGACTGACTTCGTGCCTCTGGTTTCCGAGGGTGCCACAGTTATACCCTTGAGAATTATTATTATTAATAAGCCTGTTCTTCATGTTATCTGATATATTCGTAAAGCGATGCCACCAGAACAAGTCTCGAAGAAACGTTCACCAGGAAATAATCTAGTTACCTCAAACAGCGTAAAACCGAATAAACCCGAATGCACCTCCCTTCTGTTACTTGTCGACCCCAACCAAATTAATGTCCCTATAGATTTCCCAAAAGTCCTGAAGCTCCTTCCATACGTTACGGTTTCGATTGGCCGGGCGGGACGCCCCTCCCCTTCGCTCCCCCGGCCCCTTCAAATCGAATAAAGTGTGCGTGAGAGAGCGGGAATCATCCCTGATTGCCGGCGTGATAAATTAACGGCAATTTTGTTGAGGATCGCGGTTGGCTCGGTCACATATTGTAGTTATGTCGATTCACTTGTTTTTCGCTTGATGACTGTTGTTATATTCATCGCTCATGGACGGTGGCTTGCTGATGGCTTTGAGTGATGTTTAGGAAAATCTGTCGAGGAATATGTGTTTTTTTTTATTCAACACACTTCCGAAATGACTGCGCTTATCTCAAACTTCGCGAAGGCGATTGAAATTATCTTGTATGAGCACGTTTACTCGTCAACACACAACCAAATAAGTGAATTTCAACATCGTTTTATGAACCACCGCAGCACTGAATCAAATCTAGCATTGTTTTCCCACTACGTGTGCTCAACATTGGATAATTGAGGACAGGTGGACGTGATATACACAGATTTCTCAAAGGCGTTTGACAAAATTGATCATAGCATCCTACATTCGAAACTGGACCTTATTGGCCTTAGTAATAAGCTACTAGGCTTTTTTGAATCGTACCTTTTTAACTGTAACCAAATAACAAAAAAGCTACTAGGCTTTTTTGAATCGTACCTTTTTAACTGTAACCAAATAACAAAAAAGCTACTAGGCTTTTTTGAATCGTACCTTTTTAACTGTAACCAAATAACAAAAAAGCTACTAGGCTTTTTTGAATCGTACCTTTTTAACTGTAACCAAATAGTTCATTACAACGAATACAAATCAAACACAATAATTGCTAAGTCTGGCGTACCCCAAGGATCGAATTTGGGACCGCTGTTGTTTTTCGATATTTATCAATGATTTAAGCAAATAAATGTGAATGATTGCATAACATTTAAGAAGGGATTACTTCCTACTATAATATATTAATTTTCTTACTTAGCTATCCAAAGATTGGCTGAATGCTCATGCCCGTTAGGTTATGCGCAAACATTATCTTCACGGCCTGAAATTTCCAAACTTTTCCAAGGCGAAAAAACAGCGAAAAGTTGGAAATTTTGTAAAATTGTCACTTCAAAAATTGTGGACTGTCCAGGAGTGTTCTCTTACTTGGGAGAAATTAAACATTTTCAAAGGTTTCAAACATAACTTGGATCTCCAAGTCATGCATGTTGGGAAATCTCAACCTTCTTCTGGTTCTTTCCCTTTTCTTATTACCTACCTCTCTCTTTGTTTTCTCTCATTTTTATATTTTTAAGTTTCTTTATTGTTTACCATTATTTTTTTCTATCTTCATGTCCCAAAATTTCCCAACTTTTCCCAAGTCGAAACAGCAGGGGGGGAGCCTCCTCCCCATCCCCCCTATGGTGACGGCCCTGTTGATGTGAAATTAATAACCTACAACTGAATATAGGGAAATGTAAAGTCATGTCATACACTAGAAAACATAGACATATTTAACATCCATACAATATTCAAGGTAGTTTGCTAACCAGTTGTGTGGAGACTGAGGATTTGGGGGTATTTTTCGACTCTAAAACGGCATTTGCCAGTCACATAAACAAAATAAGTTTTATGTTAGGATTTATCACACGAAATTGTCAAAACTTCACAAACATAAACGCCTCGAAGATATTATATTTCTCGTATGTCAGATCCATGCTTGAATACTGCTCAATTATTTGGAGCCCCTACTTTTTTTGTCATGAGTACTCTATTGAAAAACTTCAAAGAAAATTTTTGAAATTTTTGTACCTCAAAAACACTAAAATTTATCCAGCTAGACGTTCTGACCACTACAGTCTTGCACAGCCAAGTAGACTGTCATTTGCTCCTGTCAGCTCAGTCATGGATGAATCTCACATTTCACTGCTCTGCAGCATGAACAAACATAATATCGCATTCTCCAATCAATATATGGACTACAACTACATATGCAGCGTTTGCGATATTAATACTTGCTTGGCGAATCATATTGAAAAAGTTCTTTTTTTGTGTTGTGAGAGAGTCAGTTATTTCAACCACACTTACCAAGTAGCGCAACGAATAGTTATACTATCAGTTTTTTCTTTTGTTCTATTATTATTGAAGAAGAGCTGGAAATATACCATCCTCTCCGGGAGATTTGAAGGGCTGAAAAGACTTGATAACCTTTTTTGCGACGCCCCAGTCGTTGTTTTCTGATGACTGACGAAATATTCATTTGCGAGTTTGAAATCAACCAAACAAAATGATCCCGTCATTTTTCCACAATTCCTGAACGGAGGTAAAGAATGTCGAAGTGACTTCAGCATCGATAATACTTCAGAATCACGTCGTGAATTGGCAAGAAACCGGATTAATTAAATTTTTGCCGTCAAATTCCTACCGTCAAATCGTGGGGAAAATCGAAAATTCTGCCCCTATTATAAATGCATACCTTTGCTCTTTCTTGAGAGCAGAGAGATAAAAAGAAGCGCGAAATGACCTGTAAAACCCGTGGAGAATGCAGATAGGCTGATAATGACAAAGTGGTACAGTGTGGGATGCTGGATGTTCTCGAATTTTCACTTCAGGGAAAGTTACAGTTTAGGCTGGCGCTTCACTACTACAAATTTGATAAACACAATTTTTCAGTTTTTCGTAAATCGTCATATGCATACGTGGGGATGTTTAGAAAATAATAATCATGCTTCAGCCAACGTATTCAACAGACTTGGCCCCCTGAGAATTTTTCCTGTTCCCAAGATTGAAGGGACCCGTGGAAGGGCAGCGTTTTGAGATGATTGAGGAGATAGAAACCGAATTGTGGAAAGAGCTCAAAGACATATCGAAAAGTGCATATCAAAACTTCTTCGGGGATTGAAAGGAACGTTGGCACAAGTTCAACCAATCTGAGGGGGACTACGATGTCTAACAGGCCTTCTCACAGGTCACTGTCATTTGAATCATCATATGTAGGGTTTATTTGGTCGATTGTGAATAAGTGTGGGTCACAATAAACCCTTGCAAGTTGTGGTGGAGGGTTGAATAGACTTCCTCACACGAATAGAAGTGGGTTGAAAAGCCGTGTTACGATTTTCATATGATAATTTATTTCCAGAGTTGCAAACGTATTCCTATAATTTTGTTCGGAAACGTACTTTCAGGGTCTGATAATTGCTTTTATTCAAGCTTCCTAATGAGTGGAGTTATATTAAATACCGGGGAATATTCGAAATAATCTCATTAGCAGGTTTTCTTGAACTCTATACAAACGGCTTCATTTCAAACTGATATTAACGGGATCTCGTCAAAGCTGCTACACGGGAAAATCAATCTAAGAGACAAAGAACTAGAATTGCCCTGGGGCTAAGACGGAATTGTATTATGGAATATTCTTCGCAGAGTTCTGTCGAGTAGAACCTATTTATAGGTTCTATAATAACAGTCCTGATATGAACCGGGGAAATCTGATATTCAATGCGGAATATTTTCTCCCAGATTGTGATATGAAACAAGATATATTTATTCCACTGGCAACTCTTCGGAATATAAGTATACTTTGAATTGAAATACTATGGTAAGTCTGTAGCATTTTCAGGTATAGTCGAAGTAAACGATATTGTGCACATGAATTGAATTTGAAGTGACGAATAGAAATCGGGGAATGCGGGGATGGTTATCGCCGTCGTTTTCAGTTCAGGAACTGATCACGATTTGACTGTTGAAATTCGATATTGGTGCAGTTATAATTACATCAAATTTTTGTTATCTGTTCGAAATGTGGCGTCACTGGACCAGTACTAATGCTAATAACGAGTGTGATAACAACGCAGACTTATTCCAGTGTAGTGATTTCAATAGCGATGGTGAACAATGCGAAAAAGAGATACCAGTGAATAAGATTCGGATGCATTTGAATACTGAAACATAGAGAGTATGTTTCAATGTATATAAGAATCTACATCTCAAGTTTGGTTCAAGGGAAACACACTGTTACAAGTAACATCAGATTTTACCGAAATTCCTTCCTCAACTGTACGTAAAATAGTCAAAAACAAACTTTCTGAAACGCAAGACGCGATGTGATACAGGACCAAAAACCTTCAGATGTTCATTTAATAAAATAATTGAAAAAACAATATACGACTGATATGATAAGGAAGAAGTTGAATACGTCCGGCTATAACGTGAGCTGCTGTGACAAAAATCTTCAGAATTGGATAAAGAAACTAGGATTTAGATTCAAAATAATAAACAAACGTCAAGCAGTTATGGAAAGCAGAAGAATAATAGAATTGCCTAACAAATGCTTAGAACAGATAACTAAATATAAACAAGAACAACGGCAAATTTTCTATTTGGACGAAACTTGGTATGACACTCACGACACAGTTACGAAAGTGTGGACTGATGGTTCGAGCATGTGTACGCCTAACATGCCTGCGAAGAAAGGATCACGACTAATCATTGTGCATTGTGGAGGAAGTAAAAGATGGGTTCCCAATTAACTGAAGTTATGTGGAAAAAAACTTGAGGACTGCAATGTTGACTATCATAAGAGCATGGAAGCTAATATTTTCGAGACATGGTTTGAAAACATATTGAACCCAAATTTGGATGCGAATAGTGAATTAGTTCTTGACAACGCTTTCTATCATTCGCGACAGCTCATCGAAGTAGCGAATAAAAATCAAAGAAAAATGAACAGCAAAGTTTTTTAATGGATAACAATTTGTATTATGAAGATTATTATACCAAAAACCCACTACTTGAAGTTTCACAGACAAAAACATTTGAAAAAGTGTATGGCCTTGAGACTATTGCTGAAAAGTAAGGACACACCATGCTGAGACTTTCCCTATATTTTTGTGTTTTCAATCCCATCGAGTTGATTTGGGCACAATTGAAACAAAGCATCAGGCGTGAAAATAATTTTCCTAAATTTGATAAGAAGGTAGTAGAGCAAATTAAAGTAGTATCTAATATTACCGAAGAAGACTGGCAGAAAATGATTAAAAAGTAGTTTTAATTCAAAAAGACTATATGGATTATGCTCTCCTAAGAATTTGACGCTAGGAACAGAAAACAATCTCTACGCCTCTGGTACCAGCGAGATCCATTGAAAAAGGGTCATTTCATATGCTAATCAGAAAAAAGATATGAATTTCCAAGCGATGCATTGAATACAGTCCTACTTACATTTCCGAAAATACATCGTAAATCAAAGGGTCGCATCCCAGCAAGCAGGGCGTATTACAAAAGATAAAATTCGAATGGAAATCAGTCCCATGGCGAAATATGCGAATCCATATTTTCTATCCGAACTCAGGATTCCAAAGAGTTACGTTTTCATTTCGTCGAGGAAAAAATACCATTAACATTTTTAGCAACTATTAGTTTCAGTATTATTCCCGGTTCTCCTTTGTGTCTGTAATTGGTATAACTCGTTTCAAAATTAGTTGAAATTTCTGAAGCCGTTGAAGACTTTTATTAGTGTTTCTGCAGAGATAGAAATTTAATAATACTGAAATAGTTTGACTTTTACAAAAATTTATAAGGAGAAAAGTAAGAAGATCGAGAAGAAATTAAACCAAACAGAGAAAACTCCATACTTTCAGATAATGCTACTATGAAATAGTCAAACGAGTGTTGAGAAAAAGAAATTGGAAGTGCCTCAAGACCCAATTCTGGGACCGATTCTTCTTGCTATGTATATAGAACGACATCTTGCATATGCACATTATCCAATATAATGATACTTTATACTGATAATACTGGAAGAATCTTATGGAGTTATTCATAGAATTTTATAAGGAGCTCTTCGGATAATACTTTGTTATTGAGATCCTTGAAAAGAATTACATCACAGAATTTTCAGGCAAAGTAATAAACTAAAAACTCCTTGGAAACACACATCTACCAGATATGCTCAGAATCAGGCTGTGCCACTAATGTTGAAGAAATACAGTGTGTTCTGATATTTTGGGGCAACTTGCATGAGTCAAATCAATCTTCAGAGTTCAGAAGATTATTATGAGTATGGATGAATCTTTTTTTTATATTTTTGTGAGCTATCATGAAAAAATATGTTTTTTATTGACGGACCAGAAGCTGTGTCTCATGAAGATCTCTGACAAACACGATCAAAACTACTGTTAGGATGGAAGGAAGTAAAAAAATAGCACCTAGGACTTTAATCATTTTCATTGAATAATTACCCTGAATCGTGGATTCATTTCTTAATACTAATTTGACATCCCAACCTAGTAGCGCATTTTGCAGTGTGTTTTTCATATAACGGTGGGAATGAAAAATTCCTAGGACAAAATAATTTTTTTATAAAATTCCTTTTTGGCTAGCATTCTTTTGAAAACTGAGTACAAGAATGAACAGTTACAGATAGAGAGAGACAATTAGTTCAAACGCATGCAAAAGTGTATAAATCTTCATGTGGGATATTTTGAAGAACAATAAAGCGATTTTCGATGATAGATATTTATTTTTGTTCTCTTATCCCGAAATATAAAAGGCAACCCTATAGAAATTACCGTTGTGTTTCAAAATATTTCAAAAACGTAACAGCGTATTCTTCGAAGCTCAGGTCTCGCATAACCATTAAAAAATCGTTGACTTCAATCTCCGCAACACGATGAAAACAATCAGAGCTTTCTGTTGTTTACTGGAACGCATATAACGAAAGCTGGAAACTGGAAGAATACACAATGGGAATAATCTGGATGTATTTACGTATGAGTGGAACGGATTTGATCAGAGGCGCCGAGTGTGGAGTAGCGGTTTTTGTTTGAGCATCCTTGGTGGGTGTTTAGAATACCTTCGTCTAGGGCAGGGGTCTCCAAACTTTGAAGCCTTCGGGCCATAATGATTTTTTCAGTTTGTTCCAAGGGCCAATTTCTGCTCATAACTATATTTCTAGACTAGGATAGTCGCAAATTGCGTGACCTAAGCAAACTTACGCTTTTGCATTTCAATTATTATTGTGTACTGTGACACTTAATGACATCTAGTGGCGAGTAGTGGTACTATGTACTATCTTTTTCAGCTACCCGCTACGTGGCATTAGGCGTAATTAAATATTTGGAATTACCGCGTTGGCTCGAGAAAGTTCTGGTTCTAGCTAGTGTATTCCGATCACCTCGAGATGGCAGTAATAATTGCATATAAAAAGGCTAGCGGCGCAACTGCTAGTTAGTCTGCGTAGGAAAGGCGAAGGAAGCAAAACTGTCTATTGTGAAATAAAGTAACACCCGTCAATGAAAGTATTTTGATTTGACCTATTGTTTTTATGTATGATTTGTTAGTATGGAAAAGAAGCCAAAAATCGACAGTGAATGCAGAACGTTCCAAGAAAAATGGAACTTTCAGTATTTTGTGATTGAGTCCAGTAATAAGGCGCTATGTTTAATTTGTAATGAAACCATAGTTGTTCTCAAAGACTAGAACATTAAACGACACTATGAATCGAAACATCTTCAAAGTTACTCCAAGTATACAGGAAGTTTGCGGAAGGAAAAATTTGAAGCTTTGAGACGCGGACTCAAATCGCAGCAATCTTTATTTACCAAATCGAATACTGAACAAGAGTCTGCAACTCGCGCCAGCTTTCGTGTGGCTCTTGAAATCGGAAAACGTGGCAAACCATTCACCGATGGAGAAATGATAAAAGAATGCTTGATTGCAGTAGCCGAAGAAATATGCCCCGAAAAGGTAAATTTATTTAAAATTGTCAGTTTGTCAGCAAACACCGTGGCTCGGAGGGTGCAAGACATCGCAGAAAATATATCATCTCAACTGTCTGACAAAAATGGACATCATGAGTGGTTTTCTCTAGCATTGGATGAGTCAACGGATGTATCAGATACTGCTCAGGTGTTGATTTTTATTCGCGGAGTAGATAAAAGCTATGAAGTGTATGAAGACCTTCTTGATATTGATAGTATTCACGGCACGACAACTGGGGCAGATATTTTTAAGGGAGTTGAAAATGCCATTAATAAAAAGAACCTTCGATGGGGAAATTTGAAATCTATAACAACTGATGGAGGCAAAAATATGTATGGTAAAAATAAAGGAGTGGTTGCACATGTTTCAAAGGCTGTAGAAAATGATGATGGTTCAAAACCATTAGTCTTACATTGTATCATTCATCAACAGTCCTTGTGCGAAAAATGTTTGGATATGTCTGAAGTTCTAAAATCAGTCATATCAGTTGTTAACTTCATCAGATCCACTGGGCTGAATCACCGACAATTCCGCGAGTTCATTCAACAGATTGGAGAAAATGATTTACCATATCATACTGCGGAAAAGTCCTTAAGCGCTTTTTGAACTTCGAGCAGAGATCGAAATTTTTTGTAAATGAGAAACAGCGCCCTTTTGCCGATTTAGAAAATAGTGAATGGATGTGGAAGTTAGCCTTCTATGTCGATTTGACAAATCATATAAACGAACTGAATTTGAGATTGCAAGGAGAAAATCAGCTTCTCCCTGATTTATACACTAATATCAAATCCTTCAGGGAGAAAATAATACTATTTCAATCGCAATTACGCAAAAAATGTTTCACACATTTTGAAACATGTGAAATATTCAGCCACACTACAGAGACTGAATTTCCCGTCAATTTTGCAATCGAAACTTTGAGTGCTTTGAAGATGAATTTTGATACTCGTTTTTGAGAATTTGATGTCATTGCGAATGAAATTAAGTATTTTCAAAATCCTTTTGATTCTGACATTGAAATCCTGGCTCTGGAAGTCCAAATGGAAATTATTGATTTACGGTGCAGTGATATGCTTAAGAACAAATATCAAAATTCATCTTTGTTGAAATTTTATAAGAGTCTTCCACTGGAACAATTTGATAATTTGCATAAATTTGCTCGTGGGTTGTTTTCTGTTTTTGGTACTACTTACCTGTATGAGAAAACGTTTTCCAAGATGAAGTACACAAAGAATGTTTACATATCTTAATTAACCGATGAGCATCTTAAATCTCTTTTGATAATTGGTACAAGTAAAATTGATCCACAACTACAAAGTATTGTCGGTGAAAAATCACTATTACATAAATCTCATTAGTGTTTTTGTTTTACTGAGATTTATTTCAATTATTTGTTTGTTATTAATATGCTTAAACTTAGATACTTAAGTCAAGTTTTCTTTGTCATCATTTCTGTCGTTAAGTTTTACCTTGCAAGTAAATAAAACCGAGTAATTATCATTCTGTGTTTTCTTCTTCAACTTATCACAGCAATAGTAACAACAATTAGGTAATCAATGGCTGTCGCGGGCCAGATTGATGACAGTAAATCATTGGCTGTCGCGGGCCGGATTGATGACACTGGCGGGCCGGATTTGGCCCGCAGGCCGTAGTTTGGAGACCACTGGTCTAGGGTATCGTAAATATGCGCCAAATTGAATGAGAAAATGAAATAGCGAAGAACAAAATCACGAATCAGAACAGTAATAGCGGTAATATTGATGAAGTTTGATGAATGCAAGTGAAAAAGTTGTTTTTGGGTTATGTATCCATTTGAACCCCAGAGAGATGTCTATACTTTTTATGTTTTATTCCAAATGTTTTTCCAATATTGTGAGAGGTATCTTATTTCATGGAACTGATTGGGCCAAGTAATATTGCTAAACGAATATTTGATTTTGAAAGACATAAAATGTCTTCCAGGACATTTGTATTGAAATTGACACAAAAATCATTTGAAGGAACATAACACATACTTGTTCAGTCACAAATAATGGAATATATGGATTTCTACAAGGAAAATCTATTATCATAGTTTACTGGTATATGAACACTTTTTTTCCGGCTTTATCGTCCACATATTCCATATCTACTACCTGTAAAGTACGTGAAAGGACGACTTCGTGTTGCTTCATATCCTTTGTTCATTGTTTCTGGGAATGTGTATTGTGTAGTATATGGAATGTTAGGTCTTGTTGTCACATTCAATTCCTAGAAACGATGAACAAAGGATATAACCTGGTGTAACCCAAATACAGGCAAATTTAAAAAAACATCCAGATGACAGCAGGGGACAAATACCTGCACTAAGGCGTTCTATCGGTATCAAAGAACAAACAAGGAGATAAAACGTTCAGTTTGAGAAGATTCATGAAGCCTGCTATCGAAAGCGCTCGCATGTAGTGAGTAGAAGTCATTAAAGCTCAAAATCCTTTTTGTAAACATATGTCGATTTTGAAATACTGAAAATGAAGTAGAATTTGTTGCATCAATCAAAAAAAATTCTACTAAAATTGTATTCAAAGCACACTTTTCATGAATCATCAAACGAATATCCCAAACAAAGTGAGAGTGTGGTTTCTTGGCTCTTATCTAACAAGACATTGTAGAGAATCCCAAACTATTCAGTGGCAATGGCATAAGTTCTCAGAACTTGCTGAGAGCTGTTGGTCAGTTTCAATGTTTGCCATCCGCACTTCAAACAAATTAGTTTAGTGAGTTGGAGTGTTGATCTTTGGAATAATTTGCTCCAGATGTAGACAATATAACAGACCGGGCGATAGTTTGGTGTTGAACAAATACAAATATACATGCATGCATTGAAGTGGAGTTTGAGCACATCAGAAGTTGCTTCAAAGGAGTTACTGTTATAGACTGCTGGATTATGGTTGTAGATTGTACAGACTAGGGTGTTATGATGGTGAACATATTTCCTCTTGAGCCTTTGTCAGTGAATGATGAATATATTTCTGTAGAAGGAAACACACAGACGGAAATCAGCCACTTTCATCCATTTGAAAATCAAACGAAGAAATATATAGACTTCAAGTGTGTAGCAATGGATATTTTTTTTTTGCAGAGTAAGGAATTTTGTACCATTTCTGAATTTGTGGCAAGATCCATTGCCACAAATCCAATAAGAGTGTACACGGAAAGTTATCATTAGATAATTTTGACCATTGAAAAAACTACTAATGATTGCATAGATACTCATTTTAACTTTTCGGAGGCCAAAATCTGCCTCTATCCTGGAAAAATCAACTATAACTCTTTACTTCAACTTGATTTAACTTCCTCGATGGATGTCAAATGAATTTTCATCCTTCCCTACATGTTATTCTGAAAAAATCATCAGATCATAGTGATACATATGTTTATCGAAACACATGCTTGTGAAACTTCCATTATACATCAAATAATTGAGCAAGTGTTGAAATTGCTATAGTGAATTGTCTGTATAACAAAGAAAAAACTATTTGCAATAAAGCTGAAAGTTTCGATAAAGTAGTGTCATCAGTAAAACCTACCTTGAAAGAAAATCCATATCCAGATTCGTTCCTGAATCACAAAACAAAAAAAGCCTGAGACCCACACTTAGACGAACAAAACCCAATAACTTAGAAGAGAGAACAGAAACTGCATTCGAAAGATAACTTGTTCTTGTGGTAGAAGTTACATCGGGGAAACGTCAAGACCATTGAAGGCGCGTAAGAAGGAACATAGAGATTAATCAATAGAAGTAAAGGTGTCTGAACATGTTTTGAAATGTTTGTTCGAAAGTGATTGATAATGTTGGATGAGTGGTGAATTTCATCAATTCGGACTTCCATTTTGTAAGAACATTCCATTATTATCCGAAGTCTATGAAAGAACGAATAAAATCAGAATGAATAGCTGAAACATAAATTATATCAAGCAATGAAACTTGGAATGAAAATACAATAAAATGAATGGAATAATCAAGATAAAAATTGAAATGACCACAAATTTGGAAGCTAGGACCAAAACTTAAAAGAAGAATTTTACAGAATGAACAGGAATGGAAGAGTATAATTAAAAACGAGCAAAACAATAAAAAATGAATCAAAAAAGATTTTGAACCAAGTTTTCGTTTGGTGACTGGACTATTCCCCTCCCTATTTATAGGTCATTCGAGTGCTTTCACCAATCTTCTCTTTTCTTTCTCCGTTTTACCGGTTTAGCCAGAGTTGACCGTTTGACGGGAGTTGACCATTTTCCGCTTGATCACAGGTTTCTACATGTTACGATAGCTTAGCTAAATGCGCCTTCAGACAACTTATATGCAACATCTTTGAACTTCCTCTTGAGCCAGCGTTCCTTCCTGTGGATGATCTCAGCTTGAGACCACATGATGTTATGTTGATGAGTCCAAACATACTCTGCCTTTCATCTCGTTGTCTGTTTTTTTGTGCTCGGCAATGCAGACTTTTTTCGATGTAGTTTTATCGATGTAGGATTTGCCGCAATCACAGGTTATCTCAAATGCAATTCTTGAACCACAGAGTAATTCTAGCTCCTCATTCGACCGGCAAAGTTAAAAAATATGACAATTCACTGAGAGAACCAAAAGCTTGCTCTTTCAAGAGTTGTATGAAGTTTTCCATTACAATTTTCATTTTTCCAGATTGTGGAAGGTGGAAATTTCCAGGAATTTCCATAGAACAGCTCTGATTTTCCCCTACAAAAAAACTTTCGTTCAACAGTTTGAAAAAATCATTGTTGTCATTGAAAAGAATACTTTTTCACCCTTCCCATGTGAAAAGAAAACTCTGGAAAGCGTCAAGCTAAATCGCTAGCCGGTCGGTGATCCGTTCGGGAAATACATTTCCCAGCGTCACGTGACGTATGTCGTCGGGTTCCGGGAAAAGCGAGCGGATTGAGGCATAACTCCGTGGATAATTACTATGTTCCTTTATGTCGCACGCCATGTCGGTTTACCTGTGTTCGCTTCCGATACGGCAAAACGCTTCCGTTTAGCGGGGAAATAACAAACTCCTCTTATCGATGACTCGTCGGTACGAAACACTAGCTTTTTTACTTCGAGCAAGGGAAATCGTATCGATTTCACGATGACGAGGGTGTGGATATTGCAGAAGGGATGAGCGGCTAGAAAAATGGGAAACTGACATTTGAGGCTAGTGTTTCACAGTTTGTCAACTGTGATAATCCTCCTGAAAAGTCATCTTTTTAACGACAAATTGATGGATGTAGCCATTACTACTTGGTGGGAAATCATAATGAAGAAATGAGAATTGAAACTCTATGTTTTTTACCACTTTTTGTGAGTAAAATTTTGGATTTTTTTGTGAGTAATTGTGATATCTGAAGTGTACGTTACACAACTACAGTTCATTTCAGAATCCATGAATATTTTGAAAGGCGTTTTAATTAAAATTACCCCAGGTTATTTTGAACATCTATTGGAATAGACTGGAGGTAGTTATCGATGAAATTTGTGCTGGAATTGGAATGTTCATCGTTTTCATATTCTTGAAAAAATAGTCACCACTATTATGTTATGACTACGAGTCTTTCAATGAAGTGTCGCAGAAATTATTACTAATCTGGACTTTCTAGAATTACAAATCGATCTTTGTAGTGGAAATTTACAAAATTGTGTAAACTATCAGTTATAATGAATACCAGATTTCAATTCAAGCTTATGTTTAATCTTGCATCTGCTTAAGAAATTATTTTTTTTTTCAAAAATGAATCAAAGAGAATAGGAGACAGTTGTACACGTTTCATCTGTGAAATAAGTCTGCAACAAAAAAACTGTGGATATAAAAAAGTGTTTTCTTTGGGATAATTCGAAGTCATAAATAAATTGGTCTCTTATTGTAGTTTATTTTTATTATAGTTTCAATCACATACAGGCCATAACCATTATCACTTTCTCAATAAAGAACGTCCTTTTTTGAAACGACGAAACACAAGCACTACATAAGCACACACAAATAAAAAAATATGATGGAAGACAATGAAGTAGGTTTTGATATACTCTGTGATTTGATTCTTCGAAGTCATGAGTTTGAACTGTACTACCAATGACATAATTTCGGTATTTGATGATATTTTCATATCAAACAATTGCGTTTCATGTAGCATTCCAAAATATAACACAACATCAGTACCATATCATGGCAAAATCTCATACTTTGTTCCACCCGGCTCGCACATTAACCCTATTTTCGAAACAAACTACCAAAATAACAGCCCCTAAATCACTTCAACTTCATAACTGCCCGAACAACTAACTAAACAAACATCATTCGCTGATAACGATACGCAAATATTATTTATCGGCAATATAGGTTCGTATATCGGCTTCTATTTTTCGAACCCGGCTCCAGTTGTTTATAGCCGGAAGGGAAAGTATGTATATCGTTGCCGTGAAGGAAATGGAGTCCTCCATTTTTGATTTATCATGTCGAGGCGAACTATTCGTGAATTTGTACAGTTCAGAGTCTGGAAGACAGTGAACGTTTTTACAAAAGCGAAAAAGTATCATAGGAAATAGTTCAGAACTTAATATGGATGAAGAGGGGTTTATTTTCTAACAGGAGTAATCCCAATCAAAAGACTAGTACAGTGTGTAACAACGAAAACTCAACAGAACCGTTTTTGAATATGAAAAGTAAGCTTTTTAAAAAAAGCTCGGACACGTCGATTTCTAATCAAAGGGGGACACCTTTCAGACTAATCAGATTTTTCGTAGTACGCATCCCCTCGGAGGGGTGCGTACTACGTACTAAATAAAGCAATAACTGAAACCCTTTCAGCAGTAATGTAAGGCAATTTTTAACAAATAACAATACACGACCCGTTTAAACAAAACAATCGAACGATGTGCTAATGCGTCCGAGGGGGTGCGTCAGACGCACCCCCTCGGAGGGGGAATAACGAAAATACAACATACTGAATAGAAACTATAATAAGTTTTACAGATGTTATAAACTGGGGATTTTATTAACATTATAAATCTTAATTAATACTGGCTGTTTGATTTTTACCAAAACGACGACGCACTTATTTTTACAGTACAGTTTGTTAAAAAATGAGGTGAATTATAATCTTTCTCAAAAAACATTGATTTATTTATTAATTTTTATTTTGCTCCGTTCAATATTTGGTACACCGAGACACTATATGATTTGGCGAAAGCACAGGGATTTCCAAGGTGATATTTTGGCGAAGGCACCGGTGTTGAAATCAAAATTTGGCGGAGGAACATGCTATAATTTAAGTTTTGAATATATCATACACACGTACATCACAATTTTGTAACTTTATGTATTAGAATATCGACTGTCTACGAGCCATCAGAAATCAATTCAACTTTCAGAAAAACCGTTGATAATCCATAGTTTACAGAGTTCTGGTAAAAACAGGTGAATGAAATAAATGATATTCAAAAGGGAGACTATTTTTTGAAAAGAAAAGTTGTGGATTTCCACATCTTCATACGAAAATATGTGGAAATCTTTCAAACGAAGGGAAAAAGTAGGTATTTTTGAAATGAGTTAACTCTGCTCAAGTCATCGATCAATGTATGACATGATATACATTTGGTCATTCGATTAAACCCCAGCCAGAGGAATCTTGTTTTAATTGAAACATAAACCCCCGAAGATATGCCTCCACCCTCAAGGCATTATTAATTAGAGGATGGCGCAGAGAGCATAACTTTTCGTTATTTCGACAGTGGGTTATAGGTAATAGGGTTGACATGAATATGCAGAAGGTATTAAAATTCCGAACTGATTTCAGATTTAATTAAAAGCGTTCGCTCTCTGGTTCCTCAACGACGAATATTGGAGAGTACATCCTGAGATATTACTTAGATGTTGCAAAATAGTGGATCCTCACACAGATATTTTTATTTATTTTTCTTCCGTTCCGTCCATTTTTTGTCAATCACCAAAACTTGAGATGATCTGCTTGATCTATCTATTCAACACGTTATATCTTCATATCTAAATAACACTTGCTTGGAAGATTTTCGTGATTTGAAACATTCCACAAACCATCCCATACGGGCATTGTTGCCTTAAGACTTTTCCTATAGTGCTTGCGTTTTGGCCTTGAAAATATCCATCGTCAGAAAGTGACTTTCAGAAAGAACAAGTTTATCAAACAAATTATTGTCAACATCGGTTACAAGATAGATATTACTGACTCCATTCCTTCAAAAACAATGAAGACTGAACTTCATTATCGGATAGAGCAGTGGTTCAGGTTCAAAACTTCATGAATAGTATTTAAGTTATCCTTATTTATACCACAGATACTTTTTCTAGGTACCTGCGACTCAAGTGTTTCAAATTCATTTCACCAAAGGTTCCGAACAGTCCAACACAAATTCAAAACATCATATTGGCCAAACGGGAAGCTTATTTCCGAAAATAATGAAAGAACATAGCAATAGTTTGTTGAATTTAATTCTTTCTCTTTCTTTTCTAATGTGGAAACTAGCAATTTGAATCTTCAATTAGTTTATTTTTAAACTCTAGTGAAATATTTAGTCATTAGGTAGTTGAAAGTTACTATCTAGACGTTATTTCAACAATAATTGAAATACTTTCTGTCTGATTCCAATTGTTATCATTTTTGGCCAGGTTTTTGCACGAGAAATCAATTAATCTATTTTTATTTCTGCTGTTTCCTCCCAATTTTTTCCAGTTATATTCAGGAACATGTCTTGTTCAAATAATCAATATATTCGGGTATAACTTATATAAGTATATCTGTGATTTCTCTCAACAAGTTAAAAAAACACAATTTTGAAAAAAATCATCAGAATCGGTGCTGTAGATGAGGACTTTTGAGAAAAATACTTAGTTGACTCGTGTGTATTTCAGGGTGGGGTATTAGGAGTAACATATCAAAAAACAAAATCGTCAAATGAATTCAGAATTCAAAAATTTCGTTTGTCGAAATTTCATTTTTATGTAGAACTGAATAAAATGAAATTTCTAGCATATTCAAGAAATTAATACTATTGGATATATTGATTATTTGAAATGTATGCGAAATATTTCTCGTTTGATTGAGCTTTTCATAGTTGAGGATAAAATTACCACAGAAGGAAAAACGCGAAAAATACAATGACAAACGTTAGAAAATTATTTGTGTTATTTGGCGAAAGAGCAAGGATCACATATTTGATAATTTGGCGGGAGCGCAGTTGGCGAAAAACAAGTAATAATTCTTGATTTCAAAGTCATAACTGAACCTAGTTTAATGTTCTGATAACCAATTGAGGATTCTGAATCATACATTGCATTTTTCGATGTATCATCGATATTTTTCAACAATTATGTTTATTTTTCTAATTTTTAGTAGGACATTTAATTTAATTTCGATGAGGGTTGGTAAGTAGGTAGCTGGGTTAGTAGAAAGAGGAATAATTCGCATGCTTCTGCAACTCGCAAGGGTTTACCGTGGCTCACACTTGTGGATTCAATCTTTAAATCATTGCAGGTTCCTTCGCCAAACTTTCAACACCACTGCCTTCGCCAAACTTTCAACACATATACCTTCGCCAAAATAACAACACCACAAATGCTGTTCTTTCGCCAAATTTTCAACAGTGAAACCTTCGCCAAATACTGTTACTATAAACACGATTCTTTCGCCGAAATTTTAACGGTAGTGTCTTCGCCAAAATACTTCTGTTGTAAACCCGGTTCTTTCGCCAAACCACGCAGTTGATTTTTTGCAACCCAAAAATGGTAAAGCACGTCCAATATTTATTCGTTTTAGGCACAGTTTTCTTGATGAAATTCAAAATTGAACTGTGCTAATCACACCCTCTGCTATGACAGATACAACTGAATGGTGAATACAATTTATTGAACTTGATGTGAAAATAACTACTTAAGAAATCTATATTCTTGGTGAGCGCAAAAGTTTCTGGTTATGTAATAAAAGATCCCATTAACTTTACGTAAAGCATTGAAAATGTAGAGCTCACTTAGTATAGACACGTGTTGCGTTTTTGTTAAAGAATTATCACTATAACCACTTATTTTGGAGACGATAACAATGCTGGCAAATTCAATTCGAAACAAGAACTCGTTGAATGCTCAATTGCTCTATTTCCAGATCGAATCTACTTCGGAAATCCGTTAGAGTCCCTCGGGAGCCCTTGCTTTCCCTGCCCAAACAGATAAATTGACCCAAACTGCTCTGGGAAACTTGAAAACGAATTTTCCTCCAATCTTTTCCATTTAGGAAACAATGAGAAGAATTCCGGTGGAATATTTGTTCAGGGTATAGTGAGGTACTTGATTGCTTTCTGTTTTCTTAGGATGATGGAAAGACTCGTTGGACCGCAAAGTTGAACTTGAGGGGAGTTGATTGGGGTAGTTGAGGAATACGAGGGTTGGAATTGGTTTTGGGGGGGTAGAAAATGCGACTATGGGCTACCGGTTGATACTCTATAGGTCTGAATTTGTAGTGCATTATTTGTTTTTATTTCATGAATGGAAATGAAAGGAGTTTATGCATGTGCAACTGTCCTGACAAACTCAACACGTCTCTTAATTCGTTGAGTTTGTGACAAGATGGAATTATTCTCATTGCCAGTATTTCCATATCTTGAAGCCTACAATTTCAACGGTTTTTGCCAGTGTAGCTAGTTTCAAATACCTACCGTTGCCTCTGGAACGTCAAGCACTCCGAATATTCAAAATATACATACCTGTTGAGAACCGAAATAATCAAATCACTGCCTCAGCCTCAATTACTCCTTCACCAGCTACTTCCGACGCGAAACAAGCCGTACAACACTCTGTATATTCCGCTCCGTTGGCTTTTATAACGCTTCGCCCCATTTACTCAAGCTGTAGGTGAAGAAATGGGGCGAATCCTAGTAAATACGAAACGTATTCGTCGCAGATTATTTTGTTCTGAAATATGAGCAGGTGGAAAGCGGTATGATCACCAGGGCAACGAGCCTTGAGGATCTGAAGTTGGCTACACGTTGAAAAGGTAGGCAATTTTCTGGGGTTTCTGAGTTGGACGTGGCTAGGAGTTCGATGAGGGAGGTTTACATGGGGTTTGAACTTCTATATTTCCAACTTTGTGTCCGTTTAGTATCATCAACTCCAGGAAGAAAAAATGGAAAGTAAAATTTTCCAGAACGAAACTGCCTCCAGAAGCATTTCTTTACTTTCACGGATTTAGGTGAAATAAATCAACAGCAGTAGCAGAACTCTGTGAAAACATTTATAATATATTCAATTCGATTCGGAATCACCTCTGGAAAAATGTTTTTGGCAGTTATCAACATAGGATATGGATTTTTTACGTGTTTTTTTATTAAATTGTTTCAAACAAATAAAGAAACTTGATATTTTTGAAAAATTTTAATTTTCAATTGTTCAAAATCGTTTTTTTTATATTTCGATTGTTTCAATAATTAGTTGAGAAATAATTTTGCTTTTATAAATCATAATTTACACTTTCAAATAGTTTGACAAAAAAACATTTTTTATTTATTATTTGATTGTTTATTAGTTTAACAATTTGTTATAAACATATATTGACCAACGTCAAGCAGGAGCAGAAGCAGAAAAAAATTATAAAAAACTCATTCCAGAAGGGTTCCTTCTGGAATGAGGGTTCCTTCTGGAATGGATAAAATCTTTTATGGAAGATAGGAAAATGGTAGTGACTGTGAATAATGCAGTATCTGATATTCAAGATATTATCCTTGGGGTACCACAGGGGTCCATTTTAGGCTCACTGCTTTTCTCCATCTATATAAATGATCTTCCGTAGTATATAAAACAAGGTTTTATTATCCTATTCGCAGATGACACTACCATAACAGATACCGGAAATACTGTGGAGGAGCTAGAAAACAACATTAATTCAGTCACGGATGACATGATTTCTTGGTGTGATAGAAATCAACTAAAACTGAACGAAAGTAAAACAGTACATTTAAGCTTCGTGTTGAGGAAAACAGTGAAACTCAACAGCATCCAACTTTCGGAAACAGCCAAACTCCTTGGTATGTTTATAGATAAAACCTTGTCTTGGGAACCCCATATCGATTATGTCTGCAAAAATTTGAACCAAGCGTTATTTGCAAGACAGATCAAAGACGTGCTTAGTTTAGATGGTATCAGGACTGTTTACTATTCATTGACGTTCTCACATATGGCTCAAAATGTATCGATGTGGGGTTCTTCCGTGGGCGCAAAACGTGTTTCTATTGTTCAAAAAATAATAATTAGAACTATCTTTATCGACCTTTTTTTTGGGTAATGGTTACCTTCCACAATCTGAAAAAATATAAAAATTATAATGGAGAACTTTATACAAGTGTAGAAGGGCAAACTTTTTAGTTTACCCCGATAAGTTACTGCGTAAAAATCAAAGTATTTTTCACAAAGAAAAATCTTCTATGTATCAGTAACTTGTCGTATTTCACAATTTTGCCTATCCAAAAAAATATTAAGAAATTATACTTATGTTTTACGTTTCGGAGGCCAAAATCTGCCTCCGTCTTCAGAAATGGATAAAAATTCTAATAAATATGCAGTTATTCCTTTTTTGAGAGCTTATTTCTTTACTTCTTCGACAGATGTCAAAGAAGTAAAGCTGAATATCAATTGAAAACAAAAATTCATCAACAATTTTCAGATATTTCATTTTGCAATAGTTATAAAAAATCATAATCAACAAATCAATAAATTTTTATGAACTTTTATCGCAGGATCGTATGAAATATATATATCAAAAGGGTTCCACGAAGTTTAAAATTTATAGGACAACTATTTATATCTTTTATCCCATTATTTATACCAACGGAGATTGGGAAAGAATTTGTCAGCTAACAATCTTTCAAACTTATTGAAAAATGGTGATAAAACTTTTTTCTACAGGACTCCATTCATTCAAGTATTAAGAAGATATCAGATATTTTTTCAAATTCATAAAATGACATTTTATGTCATTCTGGAGTTTTATTCCAACACCAAACCGTTATTTCATCACCTCGACACTTGTTTTGATCACCAGGTGATCATCTTCAAGCAAAGATTAAACTGAGTTTATTCTTCCCGATCACTTGGTGATCGAAACACGGAAGGAAAGCCAGACAGACTGGCGCCGTTATGCGTTACGTAACGAAGCGGTTTAACCTACCATAAAAAGCCATCACTTGAGAAAAAATCATGCAGTTCAGGCTCTCAAACTGCTCTTAAATCTGATGCGATGAAATATAAACTATCAATTGATCCTGAAATAACGTTCAGCCTCTTTGAGACTGAACAAGTGCCACCCTCCAATGATAATATCCAAACAGCAATTGTGATTATGTTTGCGCGAGAAGACACTTATACTCCGTCAGCCAACACGAATCCATAATGGCTTCACCGTTATTGTATTCGATCAAAATTAATGCGTCAATATTTGTTATTGACAGAGTGGATGGGGCCTTTGATGTACGCACAAAAGCTCCGGTTGACCGGAGTGGATGTTCCACGCAAGGCTTTCTATGATAGATGAGCGCAGGGCGTGGAAGGAGAGATGAAAGACGATTGTAATGATAATGGTGTCGATTACAATGATAGACTTTTTATTGAAGAACAGTTTTCCACTAACGGGATCGTTATTGGCATAGATTATTTCTCCCAATACATCTGAAATGCTTAAAAATATCAATGCTACGCCTCTTGTTTTATTGTTCAATTCCCACTTTCGAAATCGGAATTAGACGACACAGTGACGATACGTTAGCTTGGAAGAAACTTTTCGCTGCTTAAGCCCCTGCAATAACGGACAGGAACAGTATCTACCATTGAGTATCTAATACCAAAAAATGTGTTCCAATTGTCTGTTCAATATATTTTATAATGATGCTAGGAAATCCTTGTTACCTATTATGAAATTTCAGGAATTATCAGACCTCCCTAATTTCTCCATTTTCATAAGAAAATGTATCATTCTTTCAAAGAGAGGAAGATTTCAATTATTTTCAGAATGAACGCTTTACAAAGATGTGTAGATAATGCAAAGAAGTAAGTTTCAGACACAAACAGGAAGAAGAAGCTTTTTCGAAACAATTACTTGCATATAAACACTGAATTACACAGCTACTTCTATATGAACATTGAATATAATAAAAAATAAGCACATTTTTGTATTCAGTTTGTACTCAAAACAATCGCTGACTCACTGACCCACTAACTGACTCACTGACTGATTGACTAACCGACTCACTGACTTACTGATTGACTGACTGACTGACTGACTAACCGATTGCCTCACTGACTGACTAACTGACTGACTGACTCATTCACAGACTAACTGACTCATTCCTTGACTGACTGACAGTCTAATTCACTGACTGACTTACCGACTTACTGACTCACTGACTGACCGACCGACAGATTCACTGACTGACTGACCCACTCCCTCACCGACTCACTTACTGTTTCGCTCACTGACTGACTAACTCACAGACGTCATGACTTACTTAATGACTCATGACTGACTGTCTGACTGACTGACTCACTGACGGACTGTACCACTGACCGACTCACTGACTTACTGACTGAGTCACTTACTAAATGAGTGATAAACTCGTCGACTCACTGACTGACCAACTCACTCACTAGCGGAATGACTCATTGACTGACTGTCTCACTCACGTCACAGTGACAGTATATATATTCATACACTTATTTAATTCAATTCCACCTACAGGAGTCTTATTCAAATTGAAAAGTGGATATTTTTAGGAGAAATTAGCTGTTTCTACTTGTTGAAATGTCGAAAAGTTCCAAAGAAAAAAAGAAAGCGACTAATTTCAAAACAATGACTTCACCTGCATAGAAAATGCAATGAAAATACCTTGATGTAACAACTTTGTTGCCTTAGCGTCGTTGCAGCAGTCACTCCCTCGGAATTTCCCTGATAAAAACCCAGAGAATACGTGTATCTCTCGTATTTTCGAGCAATTTGCTCGCTTTCTCATGGCAATGCATAGCAACGCAGAATGGAAATACGGGAAAACAAATCGTGTTCAATGTTTGCAGTTTGTTTTTCGCCACGGCTAGGCAAATAAGGCCTTGTTTGTTTCGGGTGCAGTTTGCATACACTTAAAATTTTCAGTTTTATTGGTATAATACGTCTCGTTGATTCATTGTGAACAACAAAAAGACTATTTAGGTTACTTGGGCTCTGTAGCTGGTGGTGTTTTGTTTTAAACTGGTAGTTCTGAATCAGAATAAACCTGCACACTTCCATTCCACAAGTAACTGCTTCTCATTGCCCGCTTCATTTGAACTTACCAGGGAATCCCATTACGATCGAATATTCGAATTGTTTGTATTTCCACGCTTGATTCGTCAATTATTCGATTCGATCCATGATCAAACCGCATCAGCCGGTCTCATTGGGGAAAATGGATTAATGAGTAACCCTATTTGGGGCAGATTGGGAGCTTATAAACCACAACCGGGTCTATCTACCGGGAAATAAATGAGAGAGTGACTTTGGGAATATACAACTATTATTTATGTTGTCGTGATGATGGTGGTATTCATTAAAGATTTGAATATTATCATTATTGATTGGTGATTTGGGTTGTTTCCAAACTTAATGTTCGAGGTTGTGTATTTCTTTGAAATTGAAATCTAGAATTTTGCTAATTATTTGAAAGCATGGCTGTCGTTGAACGAACGTCTGTTTGGGGACCTTCGTTTTACACAATCTGAAAAATTTTATAATTGTAATGAATAACTTCATACACGCGTTGACTCCAGAAATATTCGATGTACAAGGTGTTCTATGACATCAGTCTGTTGCTATTTCGCCTCTATCCATATTTGTCTCCAAGACGGGTAGCCAAGTACGACCCATTAATTATGGTTCCAGCGAGATATACTTTGACAACCCCGTATATTTTCCAGCAAAGCCACTGGAAACGACTCGAAAGAAGACGACAATAACAGGATCAACTTCAAATATCTGAGTGCTCCACAACGCCGCTCTTTTCATCGTCTCTACCAATAGCCCTTATGAAAGCGAACCTTCGAAGCGTTCCCGATAATTGAACCTTCTCACGGGCTTTTTCGATTGATAATTCATCATTTCTGAATTCCTAATTGAAATCTATTGTGAGTAGCTCCTTCGGCTGTGAAATGACTGGCTATGAATGAAAAATGTCAACTGGAAATTTCTCCTGGGAGGAGGAAGGTGAAGAAGTCTGTCTAGAATTGATTACGAAATGAGCTGTTGAAAGACGTACGGGGTGTACAAAAAACTGTGCAGGCTGAATGGGATAATTAATCTCCATCCTTACATGTATCAACAGGAAATTGAAAACTCATTAAGCATTTACCATTTAAATGAAGAAGAAACATTTGAATTAATGAATTTTTGTCAACCATATAGCACCATATTTCAGTAACCTGATGAGTCTTTATCTACAACCACACAATCAAAACATGTGATTACAATTTTTGGGAAAGAAACGTTTTGGCTTTCGATTTTTTCGTCTTTATACAAAATATGTGATAAGTTCATAAAAAGGAAGTTGAAAATCTAATATAAAAAATTCTTGAAGATGAAATGATATGAAAAGTGTTAGTCATTGATCAAGTCCTATGTGGATAGTACCAATAAAATTATACGCGAATAGAACTCAAAACTGGTGTCGTTGATTATAGAAAATAAAACTATGCAAACCCGATTTCCTCCAACCAATATTGATGATTCCTTTGAAAAATTAGGACGAGCTCAATACTGAACGAGGTTAGATTGAGTAAGCGGTTTTAATTGAATGAAATGCTTAAATACAGTATTGAAAAAACAACTTTTTCAACAGATATGATATTTTGAAATCCTTAGGATGCCATTTAGCCTAAAAAACGCCCCATCAATCTTCCAAAGCATGATCAATGAAATCATGGATGACGTAAAAAGTCAGTTCTTTTTTATGTTTGCCAATATTCCATGAACTTTCTGTATAAAATTCTTTCTATCAGAATTTTTTCCGATTGTGGAAGGGAAAACTTCCCTAAAAAGCTTGAGAAAAAAATTCCGATTTCTTTCACAAAAAGTTATTTTTATTCAACACCATTATCAGTTCTGAATGTATGACATATAATTCGATTGCGACTCTGTGTGAAGTTTCAGCAGGAAACTCAATAAGCTAGACTCGATCTCAACAAGTCTAGGCGCGTCCACATCATCCAGATTGATGGCATCGACGTGATGATATTACGGCCACTTCCTATATTTTTGAAGTCATATTTACATAAGAGGGGATTTTTCGAGATTTTCACAGACAACAGACGGAGGGTGTTGGGA
This sequence comes from Leptinotarsa decemlineata, assembly GCF_025532065.1. Classification (NCBI taxonomy): domain Eukaryota; kingdom Metazoa; phylum Arthropoda; class Insecta; order Coleoptera; family Chrysomelidae; genus Leptinotarsa; species Leptinotarsa decemlineata. Next base: position 522,517 of record NW_027412532.1, read on the forward strand.
ATGCCTAATTTTTCTCTGGCAAAGCAAAGGTGGTGTTTATACGATCAACTCCAATATCTAGAATGGGAAGGATTGCTTATATTATAATGTTTCTGAGAGTTGGAGACATGGAACATACACAAACGTATTCTTTATTGGAAGATGAATTGGAAGATCGTACTGGCTTTGGATAACTGTACATCCGAAGTAGAAGGTATGAATTTGAGGTAGGTATTTTTGTGTAGAATATTCATTTGCACATATACCTAGCCATCGGTATGAGAAGACCAGTGGACGTAAAGTACAATTACGGTAACCAATACAGTTTCAGATATTGCGTGAACAATGAATGTAATTTTCATCTCAGTATTCTGTTTGTTATAGATTCATACAAGTAGAAGACAATTTTTTCTCATCAATTTCCTGATGAGAGGGAGTCATCAAGATTGCGAAATACAAGCTGGTGAAATAAATGTACCAGCATTTTTTAAAACCTGCTTATGGACACTTCCAAAAGGGCACAATTCAAATCAGATTCGCACATTTTTGTATTGATCGAAAAACGATGGAAACGAGTTCCCCAAAATTCAATACCGTACTCAAATGAACCACGAAAATGGATAGAATAAACTTATTTAGAACTCGAGTATTTGTATTAACATTAATGAATATTAGAGCAAAGTTGCTCTGTTATGATGAGAGTTAAGCTGACTTACATGGACCTCCATATCAAGTTAACTATTGATGTATATCCCTAGAAATCCAGTCCTGAGTTCATAAATTTTATTTGTTTCAGACTCAATGCAATCACTCTGCAAGAACCACTTTCTACAAAACCTCTACCGCAAAATAGACGGCGCCCTTCTCTGGTCGCAGAACGAGAGAAATTTGGACTGCATCATAACGTTTCAGACGCATTCCATTCTTCAGAGATTCATGCTCCGCTTCGACTTTCTTCAACTCGACTGCAATGACCATCTGTACATTTACGATGGCGCTCATGCAGTTGGGACATACAAGGTGGGTGGAATCCGAAGTTTTCAATTGAAATCCAGTCTGTTTTATGTCTGTGTTGTCAAAATTTATATATTTTTTTATTTGTTGTAGTTCGACTTGACCTGCAAAAACACGAAGCAGAATTTGGGAGCAATGTTTACTCGCACCAACTACGTCACACTAAAATATGTAACGGATGCCTGGGGAACTGACTCCAACGGTTTCAAGCTCGTCATTACTGCTGTCAAAGATCCCAGTGAGTACTGTTACGTTTTTTTCAATGCCCGTACAATGTTCGTACATCGTCTTTACAACGTCCGAATGAAGTCTGTACAACATTCGTATAAAATCCACACAACGTCCACGCAATGTCCGTACAATGTTCGTACAACGTTTGTACAACGTTCGTACAATATCCTTACAATGTTTGTACAGTGTTCATATGATGTCTGCACAATATCCGTATGGAATCCGCATAACGTTCGTACAATATCCGTACGATTTCCTCACAATGACCGTACAATATCCGTACAACGTCTATATAAAATCCATATAATGTCCGTACAACGTCCGTATCAAACCCGCATCGCATAACATCAGTACAACGTCTGTATAAAATCCGCCCAACGTTCGTACAATATCCGTACAACGTCCATCTCAACGCCCAATCGATCACAATTTGTATTTTACATTTGTAGCCGACGTACTATTATCTACCAAAAGAATATGAATATGACGACATAAGTTGAAAACATTTTTAGTATTTGTGAAACACTCCTTGACATGTTGTTTTCTTTTTAGAGCACTCCTGTACAGAGTTTCGCTGCAACCTCAGGGAATTTTGTATAGCCACAGAACTTGTCTGCGATGGAATCAACCATTGCGCTGATGGATCAGATGAAACGTCCACAACTCTTTGCCAAAGTGAGTACTGACAAACTTATAGATTCTATGAAAATGTACATAATGTTCATTAATTAACATATCACATTTGGTTCAACAAACAGGTAAATAAAATATCGAATTTAATTGGCATTCACTGAGATTTCACAGTTCATAATAGACTCATGAAAACGGATGAAACTTCTGAAACAACCAATAATTCACGCCAGTCATCGATCTCACTTGTAATTGCTTTTTCCTTCTTTTGCAGACAACGAGACGGGAACCATCCTCGGATTGGAAGTCACGTGGTTCGTCGTCGTAGTAATTAGCACGCTGTTGGTCCTGTTAGTCCTGATCGTCGCCGTTTCCATCTGTATTTGTCGGCGAGGATGGAACAACGCTAACTCAGGAAACGGGACGATGCAGCAGCAGAATGCAACGTATTCACGTAAGTTCATTAGTGTTTTGTCTGATTATTTCCGGTTACCAGAAGAGTGTGGTGGGGGCTGGGAAGGTTTGTAGACACGTGGACGTAGACACGTGGAGGATGCTTTGGTTAGAGGCGGGATGTCAGTCTTGGAAAATTTACCAATTCGCTTTTGTTTTGTCAACGCTAAAAATGAGATTGACTCAACTTTGTGTGCATTCCTGATGCGTTTCTTGATGCCTATTTACGCTATACAAAGAACCTACCTGCGTATTTCAAGATTCTAGGTTCAGTAGCTTCAGTTGTACGTTAATATCAGAGCAGGCAACAGACAGTAATTTATATTTTTCCTCAAAGATACAATAACTGAAAAAACATGCCAACTGCACTAATTAATGCATAGCTTCAAAAATCTAATTATGTTACCTATAAAGAAATTCGCGAAACTAACACAACCGTCAACGACGTCTGTCCTCACGCCTCTGTCCGCGTTCGGGATGCGTTCTCGGCGGTGGCGTTTCGTTGCTTGGACCACCCCTGCGCCCCTGCGCATCGTCTTCCATCCTCTTACAGTAGGCGCGATAAGTAATGGCTTTCTGAGTCAAGTTATTCTTATCGTGAAAAGTTTTGAAAGATTCGTCCAAATTACTCAGTGTAACAGACAAAGTTTATCTACATTGAATACTTGAAACGACAATTATATCAATTTTTATTCATTTACTTATTTATTTTATTTATTTCATACACTATTCTACAGAATAGGGAATAACAGTGGCATATACTAATATGTACCTACATAATATAATTTGTGAATCTATATAAAAGAAAATAAAGAACGCTCCAGAACTTGATTATTTATGGCGTAGTTGTGTAAATTCAAGTTCGTTTTCAATGAATAAGACATTACATTACATTTGGATAGGTTGAGAGACAGATTATTCTGCCGACATCATGTAGCAACGCGATTTGAATTCATGGCGAGACGTTCGCAATCATTAGAACATGTTATATTGTGATAGAGTTTCTTGTCATCTGCGTGAAGAAGGAAAATGACATCTAAGATATCATTATTGAACATATTGAACAGTAGGGGTCCTAGATTTGATCCTTGTGGTACACCAGATGTTGCTATTCATTCGATAGACTTGAGGCCATTGACTTGGACGTTCTGCTTACGGTTGTAAAACTACGATTAAAAGAGGGTAATTAATTCATTGGATAACTTAGAAGTCGAAAGCTTTTTGATGCCATGGTCAAGTCTGTCGAACGCTTCAGAAAAATCAGTGGTGATGACATCTGTCTGAGACTGACAGTCAATACCCTCTGCAATACTTTGAGTGATTGCTACAAGATTGGTGGCGGTTGAACGTTCTTTCATGAAACCGTGTTGATTGGGGATAATAATGTTGCTGTTTATGTTCATAAGAATTTGACTATTCAAGATGAACAATCTTACGGCCTATATGCTATTCTGTTTCATATAAATCCGTTCAGTCGTTTAGACGTTTAGGCCACTATGAAAAGCAGAAGTTAATTTCATTTGCTCGATACGTCCAACTGATAGACCTATTTCGGGGTACATGTCACATCAAAAAGTCACAACGAAAAATGTTTGTGGTCTGCGAATGTAGCTTCAAGAAGACCGTTATCGAATATAAAAGTTTGGAAGTCCCTGCTGATGGACCGTTCAGAAGCACTAAATTGATCCAAAAGAATAATTGGACGTTGAATTTAGTGACCCGGCCGTGATCAAAGAAGAGCACGATGAAAAATTTCCGAATGAAACACTTTCCAACCGAAGCTGTGGTATGGAAAGTAAGTCCAGGCAGGCAAAAGAACATTTGCAATGATATCCTGTTTTCATTCAGCTGACAGTTTGGAATGTGGATCCCTCTGATTCTCCATTGTCTAGCCCCTGCGCTATTTGTAGAATAAATGAGAAACTCTCAGACAAAGTTTCCCTTCAGAAGAATATGGTAATGTCAACACACAAAACACATTTGCCACTGACTCCAATAAAACCTTCAGCAAACGACTTGAATACCGAACAAAAAGAAACGAGCTTCAGCAATCTTGTTAATAAACTGCTAAACGTATTCGGGAGTTCAATCTCTACAAATTCAAATTGAAAATCACCCCTCCGGCCTAGCGTGGTGGCATTCGCAACCAGAAACAAATTACGCAGAGAAACAAGGGACGACTTTCATTTCCTCAAGGCGTTCTTTCTCGGGCGAATCGAGTCGGAAAAATTAGTGACAGGGAAGCAATAAAGCGTCGTTGACGCAAATACCTGATACGAGTTCATGAACTAGAATGAAATCAGGGAAAAGAATACACAAAAAATTAATTGTTCAATATATTTTTTTAGATCATCATTATCAAATTGATTCAACTCCACCACTGTCCGATCATTTCTATATATGGTTCTTCAGCTTTCTTAAAGAACGTTCCCTGCAAGTGGTCGTCGATGGATAATTCTCGAATACTTTCACTATCAACGCTGGTGTTCCCCAGGGATCCATTTTGTCTTCAACACTGTTTTTATTGAATGTCGGAATAAACCAAGAACCCAATATATTGCTTTGCTGACGACAGCAGCGCACTTGTCTCGTCATTCCATTTGAATTGGACGTCGGCTACGGAGGCACATCTTCACCGGCAGCAGGAGGTTTCATATCTTAATGAGGATCTAGAAGTGATTTTGAATTGGGGTGGAAGTAACCAGGCTTCAATTCAGTGCCAGAAAAACCCAGGCACCGTTTCTCCAAAAAGATTAATGTCTCCGAACCGGATAAAATAATAAATTCGCATTCACCAATGAAGTTGATGTCATTGATGTAAAGAATGAATAGAAGCGGGTCCAAGACACTACCTTGAGGTACACCAATTTCGACGCCTTTTTGGTTTGAATATGTTCCGTTGATTTTAGTCTGTTGAGTTCGACTATAGAGATAACTTTCAAACCATTCAAGTACTAAATTAGGAATTCCATAATATTTGAGTATTTTTGGTAGTATAGTAGCATCAATTGTCTCAAATGCCCTTTTAAAGTCTAGAAACACAGCCACTCTATATTTATTATCATCAACAGCAAGTTTCCATTTGGATATGGAAACTTGTAATGCTGTTTCACATGAGCGTGTAGATCAAAATCCTAATTGGTTCATCATATTTTCATGGATAACATAGAGTATGAAAGCCATAATAATCAGTTAGCCAACAATTTTTTGTCCTGATACAGATACGTAGATGATATCTTGGTATGTTTTACTGGTACAGATAGGCAATTAGGCAAGTTCATTGAATATGCCAATTCCATCCACCCGTCAATAAAATTCACCACTGAGAGGGAGGTAAATAATTCAATAAATTACCTGGACTTAACCATAACGAAAAATAACAATAAACATGAGTTTGCAATTTTCCACAAACCATCGTACACGGACATTATCATACATAATTCCTCCACACACCCGTACCAGCATAAAGTTGCTGCATTCAATAGTATGCTTCACAGATTATTGAATATTCCACTGTCTGATAGGGATTTCCAGAAAGAGCTGAATTTGATCAAACAAATCGCGATTAATAACGGTTATAAGGTAGATATTGTAAGCTCCATTCTTTCCAAAAAACGACAAAAGCAAGCCATGGATCTGGTCTACCCATATTCAAGATGCGATAACGTTAGTTATAAGACATTGACATATATGGGGGAACCAAACAGAAATATTGCCCGTTTTTTGAAGAAAGAAGGCGTAAACGTAGCTTATAGAACGAATAGTAACCTAAGTAAATTTATTAAAAACAATAAGGACAAAACTTTGGTGTCGGATAGATCAGGAGTATATAAGCTGACTTGTGGCTCTTGTCCAAAACTGTACATTGGCCAAACAGGAAGAACATTTGTCCAACGAATTAAAGAACATAGGAGTAGTTTTGTAAATAGAAAGACCAATTTCACATTTGCAAACCATCTTTTAGCAGAAGGACATGAGTTCAAACATGAGTAGGAGGTGTTACATTTAGAAGAGAAGAGTTTGAAACTTAATCTTCTAGAATGTTTAGAAATCAATAGATTCAGGAATTCGGGTAATTTACTGAATGATCAATTAGAACTCAATAATTATCTGTTACTGAATATATTTTTTCTAATGTGAAAATGGAACATAAGTGCAGGTAATTTAATTCATTAGAAACTCAGGTAAAATATCAGCTACTTAAAATTCAGGTACTTCGTTTACAGGTACTTTGATTTCAGGTACTCCATAAACTATATATATATTTAGTATTGAATGTGTAGAATTAGTTGAAAGACACGCCAGATGAAGCCATTGTATGGCGAACACGTGTTGCGTTTTTGTAAAACAATTTAGTGAAAATCTCACAATAAAGTGTTTTTGGAATACGTCATCATAATCAGTTTATTACTTTCAATGAAATATATTGTTCATGTACCACAGTTTCAATCATTTTTTCAAGGGGGACCGAAAGAAATCTAAGAGATTTCTGTAATGTCTACTTTTTGTGTTTTGGGGTGGTTAAGTGTTTAGTTAAGTAACTAGACTAGTGATGAAGATTGACTATGTTGTGTCTCACACGAAGCAGAACTTTATACACGGTCTACATTGAACATGCAGCAAAAATTCAAAGAACTATTCCTTGAACTATTATTCTAAGGATGAGGCGCTTTGTTTCGAAGATACGGAGTGAAAAAAAATTCGACAATAACAATTTATTACACCAAAAATTACATGGAATGTTTCTTAATCTATAAGAACTGTTGAAAATGACTACCCCCCGCTCGGATCCAAGAATCCAATCTTCTCATCGACTCTGGAACTCTTTGAACCATCTTTTCTGGTTACACCCAGTAAATTGAATGTCTGCAACTGTTTATTGTAATCGGAATGTTGAGAATACCAACGGTATTTTTAGATTTTTTTATTACTAGGTAAGTCCAGTGTTGTAGTTAGTCTATACTTTTTTGTCGGCTACGTTAATAACTTTAATAAAATCAAAATTGTGATTGTCGAAATTTTTTTTCTTCCCCTATAATAATCCATGGCCGCATGTTTAAGAAACGCCCTGTTTAATAGTCAAATCAATTCCTATTTTTATTAGCCATAAATCATAGAAGTGATGAAGGAATCGTTAATTACCAGAAATATTACCAGTAAATTAACGATATTAAAATAAGCCTACAATATACATACTCATGTTTATATACATATAACACGTAGACATATATTGAAGACTACCCGATATCGACGTATTCTCAATTCGATTATTATCAATGTCAGTTATATCGAAAACATGTACTATAGTTAGCTCATTCAATTCTATCGCATCAGATGTCGAATTAGAGTACAGATTTCAGCTAAGTGCTTTATTGAATATGTGATACGTATTGAATGGATCAAATTGAGTCTATTGCATGAAGCTCTGTCAAATGTTCCAACAATAATTGAGAGGTTACCATTATTTCATCATGAATAATAATATATTTATCACTGTCAGTACCTCACACTGATCTAGAATGTAAATTTCTGAAATGTGAACATGGATTAGTATAAATATTTGATGTTATCAAAGTCAACAGAATTCACGTTTTGTTGAATCCATCGGCAGTGAGCATGATCCTGAAATAACATTGTAACACAGTTTGAGGAAGTTGAAAACTTCATTGCTGTAGCGGGGGGGGCGGCAGTTCCATCACATTTAGGATTATACTGGTTGTCCCAAAAGTTTTGTCCGTTTTAAAGACATGTGTGTTTTTAGCTCCATATCTCAAGAAGAGAATGTTGTACTCTATAATATTGTCGCAATTTGATACTCGCTTGGCTTATTAACGAGAGGATTCTATTCGCTGTTTCACTGACGTCTATCAGAAAACAACTACTCCCCTAGCTAATACCATGATGGGCGTTGAATTATATCCGACAGGCGTCAGTGCAGGAATCTTCACAGAAAATATCCTGCATATGCAATTGGCGATACAACTGAAAGTCGACCTTCAATTTTAGTAGATGAACAAGGTGGTTTTCATGACACTGGAAATTCAACTAACAGAAGCAAGGTATAACGGTCGAAATCACACGCAAAACGATCGAAAACATGTAACATCCGTAGTCGTTAATTGAAACGGGTTACTTTGTTACTTAGGGGCTAAATTATGGGCTGCCGGAACTCAGCGGAGAGGGATGGTGGGTAAATATAAGTCCACTTGGTCGAAACGGTCGAAACAAACGCGAACGCGTGCGTCTTCGATTGTTTTGCGTGCGTCTTCGATCGTTTTGCGTGTGTTTTCAACCGTTATACTTTGCTTCTGTTAGTTGAATTTCCAGTGTCACGAAAACCGCCTTGTTCATCCACTAATTTTGAAACGGACACACAAAATTGAAGGCCTTCGTTAGCTTCATCTAATCCCGAGCGCACACGTTTCATGGTGACGAAACCAATCGATTTGTGTTTCAGATATTACAGTTCAGAGTAGACTCGAATACGGACAAAATTTTCGAAACAAACCGATACTATACTAATACTCCAATACATTTACCAAACCGCAATCATCCCCAGAAACTAACCCCCTTTTTTTTCTAGTTCAACAGATGTACGGCTCGAACGGCGCCATGAAGCCCAGTTCCGGCAGCATGACGACGCTGACGGCGACGGGCGGCGTCGGTGTCGCGACGAGCGTCCAGCAGCCGGGAAACTGGTGCCACCCTGCGGGCCCACTCGGGTTCCGCCTCAGCACGCCGGCTCGGGCCCGCCTCTACTGCCTGGCAAAGTGAGACATGCGCCGCCGCCGGCCAATGGCGGCGCCGACGCGGATCACGTGTCCCAGAGCCAAAAGGACGAGTGGTTCGTCTAGCAGTAGGTAAGTCATGCTCAATTCGATCATAGTTGGCATATCGTTGATAATGAGACTTCAAAATTCCAGTCAGTGACTTGAGGGGTTCCGCACGGTTCTGTTTTCCGCCCATTGTTGTTTCTGATGTACACAAATGATTTATGGAAAATGAGAATTAGACTTTTTGATGTTTTTATAACACTTTTGTAACCAACGTTACTGCAGTTTCGTCCTACTAGGACATCTTCAAACAGATTCAATAACATTTGATACACTGTTTGGAACTTTTGGTGTAGTAATGAATAAAGAGACAGGTATATCTGATAACCAAAAAGATTATTTCCACAAGCTATTTGGTAAACTATTAGATATTGGTCCACCATCGTAACCATAATATTATTATGTTACCTTATTTCTAAGCTCTCATAGGCAACTAGACGCCTGTTTTCGTAAACTGATCTAACTAATCCTAACGAACTAAAGTCTATGGAATGGTTCTATTGCAAAACATGATAGGCGATTACTGATGATTTTTCTGGTCTTTCAGAACTGAGATATATCATCATTTTCACCTGGTCTGGAAGATCTTTCATTTTCAGTATACCGTTTTGAGGAATATTGGCCACATTAAAAGTTAAATATTCTGTAGCGAAGTTAGGTTCAATTAGTTCAGTTTAAATGAGGTTAGCTTAGTTTAGATTGGGCTAGGTTAGAATAAGATGGGATAGGATAAGTTAGGTTAGATCAAGTTAGATCGCGATATGATCGTCGAGGAGTCGAAAAGGCAATAAAAACGGTTTTTTGTCGTTATATCCGAATATTTTTCCATGTTTTTTGCAGTTTTTTAGCTATTTGACCAATTCTAATTCAAAAAATAAAATAAAACTTTAACTTCTGCACATTTTTTTTCAGAGAATATGTGTTCAAGTATTGACTAATGAAGAAAATATTTCACTGATATCGGTATACTATTTTTGCCATATTGACGGAAACAAGATTATAATAATAATCATATACAGCCTTTAAAAAGTAACTGTCATAATTCAAAGTGATAGTCAATTAATATAATATGTTCTGAGCGTCTCCGTTTCTAATATTCATTAAGGAAAAATATCCCTTCTATACATATATTCATATAGTAAAAAGAAAAAAAAAAGCTTCATCTCTGCCTGCCTCCTGTGAGGATTGAACTCACGACCCCTGGTTTACAAGACCAGTGCTCTGCCACTGAGCTAAAGAGGCTTACGTTAAACTGAGTCGTAACTATTGTACGAGATCTACATATTGACTTTGTTTCATGAATGAAACAAAGTAAACGTTTTGTCATTTTCAATGACAGATAGGATAGGATAATGCATTTTTATTTAAATAGGTAGCCACTTGGTTTAAGTGAACAATACAGGGGTGTTTGAAAATTTTATAGGTATACGAGGGCCAACAAAAGAAAAACACGTTTTCAATAAAGCTTATCTGTTTGTGATTTATCTGGCTCAAGAAAAAAATAGCAACTTCAGGCCTCTAGCAGAAGTTGAACAGGGTTACGAATGATTCTATTTCATTTTTAGAAATCATTATTTGTATGTGAGATTTAAACATAATTTTTTTCGTTTTTATACTGTTTATGAGTTTATCTTATAATCATTATATTATTCATTTATAGAGCGAACCTGAAGTATTTTGCTAGATTAATCATTTGCCTGTTCATTGATTACTTCAATAGGAAAAGAAGGGTAGGAAAAGAAATATAGTCTCAATTTTTTGTTAAACTTCGAAAAGTTACATGGCGTTGGAAAATCTCATCTGACAAGAGTTCCACTGATAGATTGATCAAACAAAAATAGAATTAGTACCGGCAACTCTTCATAAGAAGGAAGTTGACCTTGCAGAAGTCTCTTGTCAGATCTTCAACACAACAACAATGGATGGAATGCTCTCATGTTCTCTTGATTTATTGGTGTTGTAGCCAGGACTGACAAAATCTGTGAGAGTTGAATTTTCCATCATATCTATCTCATGATTCTAACCTCTCTTTCTTTTGTTCCAGGAGCGACCGGGTCGTAGCCTGCAGGGTGAGCCAGGCGTAGAACCCATCGCCTGGCCAACAGCCACAGTTTTCTACGATACCGACAATCGACACGATTCTTCTTCTTCGTGTGATTGACTCTTAAGTGTAAGGACAATGTTAGATATATATCTTATACAGTGGAATTTTGGATATCTTCCTTTTATCTTACGTCTCAAAATGCCCCTCGAAGAGATCCCAAATTTTGGACAGAGTCACAGTAAAGAAAATATATTGATGAAATAATTAATCCAAAAATACCAATCCTATATCATTGTACTATTCCAGAAACGTTTCAATTTTCAATATTTTGACTCCAAAAAAATCATGGCATTTTTTTCGGGACGTTTTTGACTTATTTTTTGATTCCTCAAGCGAAGTTTGTCGCGATATCTGTTCTATTCAATGCTGAATAATTGGAGCAATCATTCTACAGCATCGTCAACTGTATTGAGACAAATAGGATTGCCAATTCGCAAAAGAGCCTCTTGGTTTCGAAAAAAATGTAAGGTCATTTAGAATCTTGAACAGATTGAAAAATATTATGAAAGACAATATGTACCTTTTATCACTACTGTCTAGTATATCTGAAAAGTACCCTTAGTCTTATAAATGTGGAAATATAGCCTAATGTAGGAAATAACTAGTGAAATCTCTTGGTCCGAAGTTGAACTTTTGTACATGTTTAGAAAGGTTTTTGAAATTTTTGGATCGCATTTGTAAAGTCACACAGCTATGTACTGCCGAAAATGAAAAAAAAGTTGTAGACCACGTCATATCAAGGGTGTTGTAGAAAAATTGAAATAAACATATCTGAAACCATATCTTAGCGATTTCCTCAGCGGAATCATTGATATCTACTCAGCTTCTGATGGATTTAACAAGCTTCAGCTTCAGGTTCAGTGAATATGTATTTCGAACATGCCAATCAATAAGGAATTTGCTTCGTTGAACAACATATTGGCGATATGTTCCTAGGTATAAGAAAGACTAACCTTGATATGACTAAAGACTATAATTGATAATGCTATTGAAGATTGCTTGAGAGTGTAAGATACTACAAACGCACAGCCCATATAGATAAGTCAGATTGACACTACTGTAATGTTGATAAGTATAAAATAGAAAAAATCACTTCTAATTGTATAGCACTATGGTATGAGGCCTGGTAAAATAATAATCCCACCACGATTTGCGAAGACAAAAAAGAAAAATGAAGTATACAAGTCTATCTTCATTCGGGTTTGAAGGACGTCGTAGTTTGGAACTGCATCCCTGGCTTCTTCAGATGTTCATTCATTTTGACGATTCACCGATGACTGGTGATTCTATTTATGTTGAATCTTGTTGATGTGTTGCTATTGGCCGAAGTGTTACTACCTGTTAATGATGTATCTATTCCCGCCGTACCTGTTAGCGCATTGTTATTGGTTACGGTATCAATACCTGACTTATCAATAAGTGACCTGTCGTCTGTAAGAGCCGGAACATTGCGATAAGTCAATTATCAATACTTTAACCAATAACAAGCCGCTATCCAGATTGATAAACTTCTGAAGACGTTAGGATGCAGTTCCAAACTAAGTCCGCCTTCAAACTTGAATGAAGATTGTAGCACTTGGCTAAACTAGTTTGTGAATTTTAAGAATCGCCTTTTGGGCTGCAAAACGCCCCACCGTATTTACATGCGATCATGGAAAATTAATCTTGCAACAAATGAAACATTTTATGGTGATGTCGTTTGCGTTCTTCGTGAGTTCGATTTGATCGAATAAAGAATGTTTCCTGGGATTATTATGTAATACACCAGGAGTTATGGGAGCAACCTAATTTCCCATTAGATTGCTTTCATCAACTAGATCTTCTTCTCCAAGTTGAAGTTATTGTAAATGTATAGAAAAGTAATGATTAAGCTACGTTATGAGCCCAATTTCCAACAACAACTCTTAGCAAAGTTTTGAACCACAATGGTTTTCGGTCGACAACAGTTTTGAATTAGTTTCTCTGAAACGGCTCTTCAAGATAGGGCTGTAGGAAAGACTGAAATCATACTGAAACTTTCTAAATTAGCTGGGCGTGAAGTAAAGTTTTGTGAGGTGGTTGAATATTGCTATAGAGTTGTTATTACTGACCCACTCCAGAAATAACGAACTATTACAATTTCGTACGGTTTTTTACTATAGCAAACCCAGTAAGTTTCTATTCAAATCTTTCTACAATGTTTTGACCGTTTAGAATGCTTGAAAGCATAGTAAGGGCTTGTATTGCCAAAAGACGCTTGTTTTCAAGCTTGTGAGCAAATCGCAAACGTCTAGTTTTATAGCAATAATTTTGTTAATACTTATATTCTGCTTCTAGTACTGATGAATATCACTTAAAGTTAGTTGTTGGAAGAGAAAATTTATTCACAAGTTAGCAATTTTTAGACATATCAGAGTCATGTATTATGTACATATCATCCATATTTATGGTAGTTCCTCCAAAGACCATATTAGATATTTTAGCGTGAAGTATATCAGCAATTTTCGACCAACTCGTCTCCAATTTTTTTTCACGACAGTTAGGTGTAGAAATTTGCTGGTGATGTTTGTCAGCGCCGAATTTTATTTTGTGTAATATGATTTGCTCACAAGCATATTTTAACTTTTGTGTGCTGAACATATATAGGTAATAATGCCTCCCACACATATCACATAAAAAAGCAACTGGCTTCAAATTAATGTTTGGCAAAGTAACTAAAAATCATACAGTAAGTTCCTTAGACGACCCATGTCTTTGACAATTTGTTATACTCATTCAGTGTAAGCAAAATCTTCAGATAATCCACATACTCATTGGTAGACGAAAGGTTTGTTACCCGAAAACACAATGTAAAATAGAAGTATGAAGGTTTTTCGATACATATGTTGAAAATGATGAGCTCAGTTACTATTGCAGATATTATTAGTTGTGTAATATCCGACACATTCCCAAATTTTTGTACACCAGCAGTATTCAGTGTGAAAAAAAAACAAATTAGGAAGCTGTTGACCAAATGTTAGATGGAATTTACGGTTCCCTTTTAGCAAAAGCATTTATTGAAATGTCCGTGTGTGTTCTTAAATGGAGTACAGAAAATGTTTATTTAATAAAAAAATATATTTAGTGACTTCTTTCTTTTCTGAAAATCCTTTCCTTGAGTGAGATAATATAGGTAAGTACTTCAGGTTCATAGTGATCAACAGAATGAATAAGATAGTGTTTTCAACGTGCAATTTAGAAGAATATCTTTTAATAATGATGATGATTCAGAATAGAATTTTTCACATTAAGAATAACAAAGTTGGGTTATGTCCGAGGTTTTATATAGGTCAAACTGGAAGAACGTTCTGAGCCCGTATAAAGGAACACAGAAATAGTTTTCATGGTGGAAAAATAAACTACACATATGCCACTTTTTTAATTACAAAGGGACATCAGTTCAATTATGAATTCAAGCCCCCCATTATCAGAAGAAAGGTTTAAAACTCAATCTGTCGAAGAGTATGGAAATAAACAAATTTGAAAACTCCCAATATCTCATGGACGATTGAACTGAACTGAATAATTCGCCATCATTAAATTTTGTTATTTCCAGATAGGAAAAGTTGAGTATAACAAGTGGGTAATATGTTAGATTAGAGTATAACATAGTTTCAATTTAGAAGTACTTAGATCGTAAACACAAACGACATAAAACCGATGGCATTGAAGTAAACATTTCTCATCCGCCATGTCTCTGTTCTCTGGACACCCTGTGAATCTTTAATTGTGGTGGAAACGTGACGGCACATAATCCAAATAAAACGACAACGGGTAAGTAGAAGAATGCATTAACATCCGATAAAATCTGAGCGTTCATCGCGTTGCGAATGGCAAATAAAAATAAAGCTCACTATTTTTAATAATCTGTTGCTCGAATTTTGGCACCGCTCTCATTTCAAGAGGTTATCTGGGCATCGCAATCAGAAGCGCAGTGAAAGAGGTACATGGGAGGAACTTACTGGCAGAAAGCGTGGGTATTTGTGAATTTAATGAAGTACGATGTATTATTTTAGGACTGGGAGTATGTCAAAAGTTAGTGAAATAATCGATCAGAGTTATTGGGTATCAATTACATACAAATCTCGTACAAAAATTTGTGAAATGATTGATCAGAGCGATTGGGTGTCAATTTGAAAGTCAAAGTATAATACTCGTATGTCGATATTGGAAATTCTACAATTTCAATCAAGGTTTCGCTTGACGCTTACTAACGCTATACAAAGGACCTACCTGCATATTTCAAGATTCTAGGTTGCTTCGGCTACTTCGGCTAATTTGACAGATATTCTGAAAGAAATGGATAAAACCCCTTGGATGATACAATTTCCAGCCAAATTTTCATAGTTTTCAAGTCATTTTATATATTTTTAGAGAATGGAAGTCCGAACTAATGAAACTCCGTTTAGCTACTATTTTCAATTTGTATCGGTTCTTTTAGGGATTTCAAAACATTTTATATATTATTAGACAACGGAAGACCGAACTAATGAAATCATACCACGTTTACTGCACGTTAATCTCTGCAAAACTATTCTTGCACTGAAATCTCCCATTTGGGGAAGTTTATTCTGAATCGGCAACACCGTAAGGTGCTTCTCGTGGACCAAAATAGCCCGATGAGAAGCTGTGACTTTCGTCTTATTTATACGAGATGTAACATACCGCCTGATGTCAAACATCGTTCTGTAAGTAGTTTTATTATCGCTCAACTGTTCCAAATCCACTTTCCAATCACTTAGTCATCATTAATTTTATTGAATCCGGCCTTTAACTTGAACAATGAGTATTCACCGTGAAATAATTTTGAGCTAAGGTTGTCTTTGGAATAGTATAAAAGTGTGAAGTTCATGGAAAGCCTATTTTTAACGTTACCGCTGAATCTAATGGGACTATTCATGCAATGTGCATTGCATGAATGATATGTTCCTTGAACTATTCGGTAGAACAGTCGAACTTTCTTGTGTTTGTGTTGGAATTATATTTTTTTCTGCCATGGACACAACTGCCGTTGATGTACCTGGTCGCAAATCGAGTCTGGGTATTACTTCAGCACTGCCAAACGTTCTAAACACTTTATTAGCTATTTCTGTCCTGTGTGCTACCGATTCATCAACATACCCTTCAGCGACCGTTAATGATTTCCAACCACCATGTTTCTTTAGTGTCATCAAGCCTCCCGCAGATTCTACTAAGAGCGTAGCAGACGATCTTCGAAATGAATGACCTGTATATGAATTGGCATTTTCAAGTTGAAGAAAATTAGCCACTGCTTCAGGAACCTTATAAAACTGATTGCTACCCACAACATGATTGATAGATTTTCCATTGCGATATGCATAAAACAGGCGGCGATCCTTCGCTGCTGATGGACGAAGGGCTATATGTACATTCGGTAAAATTTAATATATTCTTCAGAAACTACAAATCTCCTGTTTACACTTGGTTTCAGAAATGTAATCAGTTTGAAATATTTTGAAATGTCTACATTATTATTGGATTGTGATATACTTTCAAT
Source organism: Leptinotarsa decemlineata (assembly GCF_025532065.1). Classification (NCBI taxonomy): domain Eukaryota; kingdom Metazoa; phylum Arthropoda; class Insecta; order Coleoptera; family Chrysomelidae; genus Leptinotarsa; species Leptinotarsa decemlineata. Next base: position 539,297 of record NW_027412532.1, read on the forward strand.
CGTTGAATAATTCGACCACACTGTTGATGGCTTTCGTTGTTGTGCCAGTTCCGAAAAATAATTCAATAACACCGTCTCCGAGAAAGAACTCTATCATCTTTTTCATCTTCCATTCCATAAATCTTGCACGGTTTCATAAATTTTCCGCGATTTAGCTGGCAATAATTTTTGTGACGCTACTTTTGCTGCTTCTACTAACTCCGGTAGAGTCAGAGAAAAATCGGAATTGTACATTTTTCCAAATAAATATTGACCACTAAGTTCGCAATTTTTAAATCACAGAATTAAATTGACAGATATTTGATTTTATATCGATTGGTTTCCTAGTTACGCTATAAGTACAACAGCCTACCTGTTCAAAAATTCAAATTTCACATCGATAATTTTCTGACTTTGATATATTGTGACACAACCTCGAGCTAAAATCTAATATTTTTCCCTTGTATAATAAATAACTATTTTCAAATAAACACTGTCGAAAATTCTGGTTAGTAGCGGTCAAGAACATAATATATCTTCAATATTGTTTCACATCTGTCAAATATCAGTGTTGTGACAGATTTGAATCGTGATAATTTCCGAAATCTTTAAAACTTTGTCACAGCTGCCATAGAAGGGCATTTTACAAATACCCTGTTACTTCAATCACATTCTTCGGAGAATTCCAAAAAATATGCTCACCAGATTGCCGAGAAATCTGCGCGTAAAACCCAAAAACATCCGGCAACTCTGCTCAACCAAAGCTCCCAACACGCTTAGCCATTAGGTAAAGTCATCTTACCTCAGTTTCAATATCTCCAGCGTATAGTCTGTATCACCGGGTTGTCCAAAGCTCCGGCCACGTGTTTGGTTTCTCACCAAAGAAAAACAGTATCGCGAAGACGGAAACAGTATCGCAAAGAAACAATTACGGGATCGAGAAAAATTTGGCGAGCTGTCATGTGCTATTTCGGGGGGTTTTGCAAAGTGGTGTTCTGTATCTGAGAGTGTGGAACATGTGGTTGAAACGGATCTTTCACACGCTGCTTCTTCTGAGTGTTGCGGTTTCCACCAGCAATTGCGGTAAAGGCAACCGCAGATCTAATGGCAGACAAGGTAATTGGTAATTGCACGCTGGGTCCCGTTTTTAATTGGCACAAGTTGACTGATTTGGAAATAACACCGTTTCTTTTTAATGACGCTGGGCAACTTGAGTTTCAACACTTTTGGTTCTGAGGATTAATGTTCTGAAATTAACATTACTGCCCCTCTTCAATTCATTTATTTAATTACAAACTTGTCATTTTACAATGAACATATAAATAGTGTAAGAGGAAAATTAACAATCGAGCAGTAATATAGAATGCCAAGAAAAGAAAATATCAATTAATTATTCATAATAATAATCATCAGCAGTTTCTTCTTATAGGTTATATAGGTGCTATTCCTATTTACTAGCCTAGTCATTCTAGATTAGTAATAGATTCATATAAGACATATGAAGCTATTTTAGACAACCAATTTGACTTTCGAGAAGAATTGTCGACCAACTTTGCTATTTCGGCACTTTAAATTTAAAAGTTACTAGATGAAAGAAAACTTAGTCTTTGTGTGTTCCTGGATTTAGCCAAAGCTTTCGACACCATACATCATAAAAATAATCGAAAATACAATTATATTTGTCCAAAAATTATTACAACAATATTGCTCCACCACAGGTCTTTCACAGTGGTTTACCCTTTATTAAGGGGTTCACTCCCAAACTCTCTATAATATTTGACGAATTACCGAATATTAAGATAGCCAAGTAGTTCTTACAATTAAAACGATACACCCCAGATTTGAAGATAAACCCCCCTTACTCCTCGAAAGAATGTGGTATATAGAATCCAATGTCAATCTTGTAACCGAAACTATGTTGGTCAAACTTCAAGAGCTTCAAGATGCAGAATAATCTCCCACAAAAGTGATTGTGAGCCTCGCTGTGAAAATTCTACCCGCAGGTAAACATTTCTCAAGAGATTCTTCACAATTTTCTTCGATATGTCAACAGGCATAAAGTTCTTCAGATACTAATGGTCATAAAGACTCCTAGTTACATGTCTACATGGAACTCGTCAGTTCTCGTACAGGACAAGTCTTTTAGGCAACTACGGATACACATATTGAAGTTGGTAACAACTGTTGTCATTATTGCCACTGACATATGTCATGTCAACTGTCAGTCAGATAATTGTCTCCAGATTTGTACCTTGAGGATCACCTGCATAACTAAGATACTCTAAAGCTTTTTTCACAGAAAATATTCATTTGAGAGATCTTAATTTATCTTCTTTTCCCCCAAACTACGTCTGCCTTCTTTCCGCTTGATCCCGTTCGATTATGATTCCAGACACATCCCCTCGACGAGCCCCAGACTCGATAACACTCCTATTTATTTACTCAGAGCGGTGTATATGGAAACGCAGGTGCGAAAGTGAATATGGAGCCGCAGAGTCGTTGATCTTGGCTGTCTCAGACATAACAAAGATTTGGCACCCCTCCAATACCGAGACGGTTTGCACTTTGCTATGATAAGGTGCTGGAAAATTAGATACTAACGTTGATATGTTGAGAAACTTCCTGTTTTTTGGTAACGCAACGCGTGTTGCCAGTTTAATTCCGGCGAAATGTTTTCCGCTTGAATATTTGCTGTTTGGCTTGAAACAAACTCGAGAGGTGATTGAGATGCAATTCTCACTGGGTTAGGAAGTACAAGTAGAGGGTCTTCTAACAGACCTGCACCCCAAGAAAATTCAACTGACCCAGGAACTGAAGGTTCCCGTGTATAAATGTTGCTACTGAAAATTTGCGATCCAATTGCTTGTGGTTTCTTTCTGAACCAGTCAAAACTTGTCTCCCTCACGAACTTTGCCTATTTATCGAATTTTCTGGCAGTTCGGCCTAATGGTAGGTTTGTTTTCCACGGCCTCTGTGTTTCATGAGTGTAATATCATCATTGATAATCAACATGGCTACTTACAAAAAAAATCAACACAAACGGCAATCTTCCAATATACACAGAACATAATTGGTCTGGTGGAAAAGCGGCATCTAGCTTTGGATATGTTTCTTGACCTGTCAAAAGCATACGACTGTCTGAATCATAATATCTTGTTTGAGAAATATGGAATAAGAGGAAATTCCCTGAATTGGTTTCACTCATATTCAGCAACCAGACTACAGAGAGTCAGTATCACTAGACTCAAAGAACTTCAAATTTGATATTGTAACAACATCTATAGGTATACCGCAAGGAAGTGTAGCGGACCCACTGTGTGAATGATTTATGCAAACCTAAATTAGCAGAGAATCAATTCAATATGCTGATATATGCTGATAAACTGTTATAACATTTTTCAGAAAACAAAAATTGGTTGAAAACAAATAAGTTAGTTTCGAACGAGTCTGAAACGTAAGTGATAATATTTGCAAACTATCTAAGAGCAGAGAAAAAACCAAACGATATATAATTTTTCAGTTATCGCATAACACCAAGTTTTTGGGTGTTCACATTGATGAAGGGCTGAACTAGTCACATCATATAAAGGAAATCTCTTCGAATCTCAGAAAAGTGTCCCATGGACTGAGAATAATCAGTAAACATCTGGGAAAGCAAGTAGCTTCATCTCTTCATAGAATTTTGAATCTGTAATGGGATACGGAATAAATTTTTGGGGATCCAATAAGAATACAAATAGAATAATTGTTATTCAAAGAAGCGTAAAGGAAATAGTCAATTATAAACATTATTTATTCATTTACTTATTTATTTATTTATTTGTAATACATCACAAACAGGTGACTATAAAGACTGCACATTTTATATTTATAATAGGTGACAAATCAATTATTTTAGGAAGTTGGAAGTTAGGAAGAATCTCAAAAATCTTTGCAAAGTTGCAGATAATAGAGACAGGCCGATCAACCTAAAAAAACATCAAGAAGATACTTGTAGATCTGGAACCCTATTGTGTTGAGGATTTTTTGAAATATCAGTTTTGAAATATCATTGTTACATGTTGTAATAAAATTCAGCATATTTCAAAATAAACAAATATATTACCGAAGTTTTCGCTGGTCAGGCCCATTCTCCGAGGCTCCGATACATTTGAGAAAGCGCGCCAACATTATTTACCAATGACCACTCTCCACTCCGTGGGGTAGGTGATCATTGGGTCCGAGAATCATGCGCCCAGAGTAATCTCAGTGAGCCAAGAATGACATCCTTCTGCATCTGCCCGGCTGAGATTTCTGCATTGCACTTCCCTAATAGTACTGAAACTTTTTTGTTATCCTGAGTATTTTTCACGCCTTCTCTGAAAATGTAATCAGTGTCGCAATTACCGCCTCGGAGGCCACTTCGTGGTTGAACAGCAATCAGATCGAATAATCGGCTAGTTTATATTCAGCCATCTCGATCTGCCATCTTCGACTCTATTAATTTATTCTTCGTTTTCCTTTAGAGCGGATCCCGATTCAGTGAGTGTCGGTTGAAAGCCATAAAATTGAAAATCTCCCATTAAACTATAACACTCGGTGTTATTGTAGCGTGAAACAACAGAGTAATGGCCTCTTCAGCTTCTTGGTGGTCTCAATTCGAAAAACCCAAGTGTACTATCCAAAAAACAAAATATATTAAGAGCAGGATTCAGCCAATAAAGTTCGGTAGATAAATTCGTGTTGAAATAATTTCCATTTTGAACTGTGAGAACATTGTTTAACTATAGAAAACACTGTGGTGTGTAGGTTTTGACGGCTGGTTTCTAACAAATTGTTCAACGTTCCCGGATTCATTGGCTGTAGCCTGCAGGTTTTTATATATGACATTTCGTCTGCTACTGCGGCATACTGAATCTAAAGGCGATCCGGCAACGGTCTAAGTGCCATATCTCTATGGGTTGTGATGACTTAAAACGGCCCTGGTGCTTTTTGGACCTTTCTTAAGGCGATTTCTATCTTTAAATTCTAATGAAACACAGTTTGTGTGAGATATCTTCATGGGGCACCGCTTTTTGACTTTCTAAAACGTTTTAAACAATCAAAAACTGCATAAAATCATATTTTTTGAAATAATGTATAGAGTACCAATGAAGGTCTTTCATTGGTACTCTGTACTCTATATTGATGCCATTATATGTGAAATATAACATCGTCATTTTATATTTATTATACAGGGTGTCCCTGGACTTCCTCTTTTTTTCTCGGGAATGTATAGATGGGGTCAAAATATCACCAGTACTTCATATAACTTTTTTTCCTAAAATCCTTCGTTACCAAGTAACGGGCCCTCGAAGTTACAAAATGAAAAATGTTTTTCTTTGATAACTTTTCAAGTGAATATTCGAAATCATCCAAATTTTGGTAATTGACTAAACAAATGAATTCCTTTGATGAGCTTTCATGCGGGAGTCAGTTGTTTTGCTACAAAGTCAGGAACGGACTACCCCCGATGGTCCACACTCCAAAACTTTGAAATGACAGATATTTTTCAATATTTTTCAAAAAATTAAGGTTACTTGGACAATTTTATGAATAAAAGTACTCGTGTGGAAAGTCGATCGGAGCAACGAGTCTTGATAAAAATGTAGTTTCACTCGACGACATCAAACCCGCTCGTCCACCATTATTTGAAATGAATAATTATCAAAGCAGAAATAATAATGATAACGTTAACGTTTGCTGAGAGGTTCACACAATCATCTATGTTCTCAACGAGGCAGTATAGTTTTAGATCATCAGCATACAAAAGGAAATATACATCTATCTACATCTGTGATATCGTTAATGAAGATATTGAAGAGCAGCGGTCTCCTTGTGGAACACCGAAAGAAGCATTATATTCGGTAGATTGGAAACCATTGAGGTGAACATATTGTTTTCGATCCCGTAGATAGTTGAAAGAGTACAATTAAGGATGGAGATAATCCAAAGGCTACTAGTTTGTTCAGTAGAATGCCATGGTCAAGCCTGTCGAAGGCTTTAGGAAAGTACGTGTAAATAACATCAGTTTGGGCCCTATCGTCAATATTTTTAGCAATAGTTGGGTTACATTCAGAAGATTGGTGACCGTTGAACGATTTTTCATAAAACCGTGTTAGTTTATACTTATATTGCAAATTACATGCTGATATATAACTCGCTCTCTCTAAAACCTTTGCAAAGTTGCAGCTTATAGAGATAGGCCGATAATTTGAAATATCTTGCCTATTTCTTTTCTTGAAAATGGGATAGACTTTTGATGATTTCTAGATCCTTGGTATTGTAGCCGATCTTAAGCAGATATTAATTAGTATAGATAGAGGACGAGCAAGCACAAGTGCACAATCTTTTAGGATGAAAACTGGAATGTCATCTGTCATCTGTCATCTGTCATAAGCTTGAGCAACCTTAGTGCCTCATATACTTCATTTTCACTGAAGCTTGATACATCAAGCAAGTGATTATTATCAGTATCAGAGTTTGGTTGAAAAGGGAAAGAAACGGTGAAAAGTTCGGCAAAACCGATTACGATATTAGAGGGCCCCCCACACCGTGCGGTGGCCAAATCATCCTTCTAATAACCCCCCCCCCTCGTCCCTCTGGTCCTTTCGTTTCTCGGCGCCTGGAAAACATCCCACTTCGGTATGAATAAAAACGTTCATTGTTCCTGGTTCAATCAATAACGATCGCACGCTCTCATCGATTGTGCTCCTTCCCAAGAAAGAATTCCCGAGTCTATATAATTACAGCCTTGGCAATTGCCTATTATTTTCCGTGGTGTGCTCTAAAAGGTAGAAGGCAGACGTAAAATAATTATAAATCAAAAGAAACGAGTTTTCCTATATTGTTCTCTGACGAAAAGGTGAAGTTGTGTTGTAGATTCACTGGCTTTTATGGGAATGATGAAGGAATAGTTTTGTGCGGCTGAGCTTTTAATAACTGGATGCGGTGAAAATACTCAAGTGTTTTGCTTTTCTTTGGGTTTAGCGAAGAATTAATGGCGTCAATATTACACTTTCAAGTAGAGTTGAAATTTTTTATGTTTATGCATCCACAATCATTATTTTTAGATGTTTAGGGATTGACATATTTTGAATTCTAATCAAATCAAATCAAAATATACTTTATTGTCAAAAAAACTGTTGAAAAAGTTGTTGAAAAAGTAAAATATACACGTACAGAAATAAATTTCAGGCAAAATACACACAATTATATCAAATACAAATAAAATAAAATTGTTATATAAACAGGCAGTATATAAACACATACATTTATCAATTACAAATTTTATTGAATAGAATAAGTGTCACTAAATAAATAAAATATCAATTATAAAATGTTATTTGAACATTTTGTCAACAATTATACGATTTATGATTTAACAGTCTTATCGAATATCCTATACAGTACCCGCAATAAATTACAGATGACAGATCACAATTTCACTGGAAGTTGTTATTGTAAAATTCTTGCAAACTATAGTAGGGTCTGCCCGCGAGAATTTTTTTGAATATATTCAAATTTTGACCTATGTTTGTGTATAAGACACGCAGTTTCCAGTATCCAGTAAACAGAGTTTCAAATAATTACGTACGCAATAAGATGATCACTGAAATGATATATAAATTATGTATATATGATCCTCATCCCAATAACGTTTGTTAATTATAATATACTTACAATTTTCATTGGAATATTTGATTAAATATTGAACTTCAGAAATATATATAATTCCAATTATATTCCTGCTTATTTTTTCAGCCAACTTCTGCTGATGGAATGAAAATGTTGTTAGAGACATAATATTTTATTTCCGTATCATAAAAATTTGAAAATCGAAAAATAAAATGATAGTTATGAGTAATTCGAAGTGACCTTATTTCAAGTTAATTTTGAAGACAAATTTTACATATATATTTCTTCAGGATTTAAATGGTTGGTAGTTGCCCACCAATATAATAGTCCTTTCAGGTACATTCAATGAAAAAATATATAATAAAAGTAATTGTAAAAATTTAAAACGAAATTCTTGTGCTCTCACACAACACGTTCTAGATAATAATGATCATTCAGTCAGTTATACTAACACCAAAATTCTCCATTTCGAACCAGCTTCAAATAAAAGACAATTTCTGGAAATGGCTGAAATCAAAATTAAAGAAAACAATATCAACAAAAAGACAGACATCGACAACCTCAGCAAAATTTATTAATTTTTACTAGCAAAAAATATAAATCTGAATACATCCTGTAATATTAACACAGTATAAATCACCATGATAAACGACAATAAAAAATTAGAAAAAGTATTTCACATTATTCAATGTCAAAAAGTTGTCATTTCGATGTTGAAGACTTCTTTCGAAATTGAAATTTCCAAATCAAATATCCTCACATAGCACAGGTATGCTGTTTTATCCGTTATTATGTTTTATATATATATTTATTATGTCCTTTTTATATTACAGCCCTCGATAAAGCTAATAAACATTAGCGAAAGCTCGGGCAGCTAAAAAGAGAAATATTTGTTCTAATCATACCGAATATACGAAAAACTACTATATATATATATTTGTGGACACAACACTCAAAAAAGGGGGGCAAACTGCACCGCGCTGATGAGGCCAATAGCCAGAAACACGTGTCCGCGGTTTGCCCCCCTTCTTTGAGTGTTGTGTCCACAAATTGTTTAATTTTTGATTTATATCATGCACACTCGATAAAATCTCTATTTGTATTTATCCTGGACCCGGATGTCACGCAGGTAGCTATAGCTGCCTCCGTGGTCATGTTAGATGTAGCCGGGGAATTCTAGGTCTTCTAACTGGAACCACAAATGTGCGGTTGGCTCCTGTTGTTGACTCCGTGCGTTTGTGTTGTTTCCTGATTTCGGCAAACAAGTGTTTCCCATCTTTACACTTGGCTGCACCGCGTTGATGAGGCCAATAGCCAGAAACACGTGTCCGCGGTTTGCCCCCCTTTTTTGAGTGTTGTGTCCACAAATTGTTTAATTTTTGATTTATTTCATGCACACTCGATAAAATCTCTCTCTCTCTCTCTCTCTATATATATATATATAAATTTCAATATTGAATTTTACAAAAAGGATTTGAAGCGTTATATCTTCTATTAATTATCTGCGAGCGCTTTCGACAGTTGGTAGTACTGTCATCTTCTTGGCCCTCCTCAAACTGTTGGCCCTCAGTTTGAGTTCTACGGTGTAGCTGGTCTAGCGTTCGCTACATAATAAGTGGGTCATATGTTCGAGATGTAACAGAGTTTACCTTTCCAACCGACCCCTCTGAATTCCTCTCACGACCGCCCCTGATCGACACGGGTCATCAGTATCCTGATTTTGTTTTCTGGCGCCGGGCATTTTTCACACAAAGATTCAGCTAAAGTGCGCCTCCTAACCATCGATTCTTTTTGTATTCAAGGGCCCCCTTTGTCATTGCTCCAACAAGTGTTACATTGTATCGGCTGTCGCAGGTCGGAATTCGACATAAATTTGCTTTGTATTTTATTTTCGATCCGCCTGGAGATAAATCTTCGACGTGGCAGCCTCGCCGATCGAGATGATTTGTGTAATTGGATGAGTTCAGGTCGGTTACCTGGCGCCTGGTTATGTTTGGCGTTAGTGGAATTTGACAATCGCTTTTGTTCGTGATTAGGGTCATTAGGGATTACTACTGAAATTAACACGGAATCCAAGAGATTATTTTATCTGTCAGAGCATTCAAAACAAAGCAAACCATGGACAGGTGTTTCGCGACTTTGACCCATCATCAGTATGGTGCAGCCAAGTACACGGATGGGCAACACTTGGTCGCCAAAAGAAGTACAAATGCACGCAGTCATTTGTAGCAACTAACTGTACGTTTGTGGTTTCCTTACTAGATCTTTTGTTCACAGAAATACTACTAAAATCATAACAAAGGCAGCTATAGCTTCCTACGTAACATCCGGGTCCAGGAAATCATATGGATATGCACAATATCGAGATGATTTCATCGGTCACAGCTCTCAGAAAAAGTCAAATCATGGACAAGTGTTTTGAGCTTTGGGCCCATCATTAGTAGGGTGTAGCCAAGTGCAAGGATGGGCAACACTTGGTTGCCAAAGGAGCACAAATGCACAGACCCATAAGCAGAAGCCAGCGTAAATTTGTGTTCACAAGAATACCACTAAAATCATCATGACGGTAGCTATAGCTTTCTGCCTTACACCCGGGTCCGGGTAGTCATATGAATATGAAGAATATCGAGTGCCATGATATGAATCCAAGAAATAATTTCATCGGTCACAGCACTGAGAAAAAAGCAAACCATGGACAAGTGTTTTGTAGCTTTTGGCCCATCATTAGTATGGTGTAGCCAAGTGCAAGAATGGCAACACTTGGTGGCCAAAGGAGCACAAATGCACAGATCCATGAGCAGAAGCCAGCGCACAAAAATACTACTAAAATTATCGCGAACGCAGCTATAGCTACCTGCGTGACATTTGGGTCCGAGAAATCATATAGATATGAAGAATATTGAGATGATTCTATCGGTCATAGCACTCAGGAAAAGGCAAATCATTGACAAGTGTTTCTCGACTTTTACCCAACATCAGTATGATGCAGCCAAGTACAAGAATGGGCAAATCTTGGTTGCCAAAATAAGTACAAAGTACAGTCATTTGTAGCAACTGACTGTACGTTTGTGGTTTCCTTACTAGATCTTTTGTTCACAGAAATACTTCTAACATCATAACAAAGGCAGCTATAGCTTCCTACGTAACATCCGGGTCCAGGAAATCGTATGGATATGGACAATATCGAGATGATTTCATCGGTCACAGCTCTCAGAAAAAGTCAAATCATGGACAAGTGTTTTGAGCTTTGGGCCCATCATTAGTAGGGTGTAGCCAAGTGCAAGGATGGGCAACACTTGGTTGCCAAAGGAGCACAAATGCACAGACCCATAAGCAGAAGCCAGCGTAAATTTGTGTTCACAAGAATACCACTAAAATCATCATGACGGTAGCTATAGCTTTCTGCCTTACACCCGGGTCCGGGTAGTCATATGAATATGAAGAATATCGAGTGCCATGATATGAATCCAAGAAATAATTTCATCGGTCACAGCACTGAGAAAAAAGCAAACCATGGACAAGTGTTTTGTAGCTTTTGGCCCATCATTAGTATGGTGTAGCCAAGTGCAAGAATGGCAACACTTGGTGGCCAAAGGAGCACAAATGCACAGATCCATGAGCAGAAGCCAGCGCACAAAAATACTACTAAAATTATCGCGAACGCAGCTATAGCTACCTGCGTGACATTTGGGTCCGAGAAATCATATAGATATGAAGAATATTGAGATGATTCTATCGGTCATAGCACTCAGGAAAAGGCAAATCATTGACAAGTGTTTCTCGACTTTTACCCAACATCAGTATGATGCAGCCAAGTACAAGAATGGGCAAATCTTGGTTGCCAAAATAAGTACAAAGTACAGTCATTTGTAGCAACTGACTGTACGTTTGTGGTTTCCTTACTAGATCTTTTGTTCACAGAAATACTTCTAACATCATAACAAAGGCAGCTATAGCTTCCTACGTAACATCCGGGTCCAGGAAATCGTATGGATATGGACAATATCGAGATGATTTCATCGGTCACAGCTCTCAGAAAAAGTCAAATCATGGACAAGTGTTTTGAGCTTTGGGCCCATCATTAGTAGGGTGTAGCCAAGTGCAAGGATGGGCAACACTTGGTTGCCAAAGGAGCACAAATGCACAGACCCATAAGCAGAAGCCAGCGTAAATTTGTGTTCACAAGAATACCACTAAAATCATCATGACGGTAGCTATAGCTTTCTGCCTTACACCCGGGTCCGGGTAGTCATATGAATATGAAGAATATCGAGTGCCATGATATGAATCCAAGAAATAATTTCATCGGTCACAGCACTGAGAAAAAAGCAAACCATGGACAAGTGTTTTGTAGCTTTTGGCCCATCATTAGTATGGTGTAGCCAAGTGCAAGAATGGCAACACTTGGTGGCCAAAGGAGCACAAATGCACAGATCCATGAGCAGAAGCCAGCGCACAAAAATACTACTAAAATTATCGCGAACGCAGCTATAGCTACCTGCGTGACATTTGGGTCCGAGAAATCATATAGATATGAAGAATATTGAGATGATTCTATCGGTCATAGCACTCAGGAAAAGGCAAATCATTGACAAGTGTTTCTCGACTTTTACCCAACATCAGTATGATGCAGCCAAGTACAAGAATGGGCAAATCTTGGTTGCCAAAATAAGTACAAAGTACAGTCATTTGTAGCAACTGACTGTACGTTTGTGGTTTCCTTACTAGATCTTTTGTTCACAGAAATACTTCTAACATCATAACAAAGGCAGCTATAGCTTCCTACGTAACATCCGGGTCCAGGAAATCGTATGGATATGGACAATATCGAGATGATTTCATCGGTCACAGCTCTCAGAAAAAGTCAAATCATGGACAAGTGTTTTGAGCTTTGGGCCCATCATTAGTAGGGTGTAGCCAAGTGCAAGGATGGGCAACACTTGGTTGCCAAAGGAGCACAAATGCACAGACCCATAAGCAGAAGCCAGCGTAAATTTGTGTTCACAAGAATACCACTAAAATCATCATGACGGTAGCTATAGCTTTCTGCCTTACACCCGGGTCCGGGTAGTCATATGAATATGAAGAATATCGAGTGCCATGATATGAATCCAAGAAATAATTTCATCGGTCACAGCACTGAGAAAAAAGCAAACCATGGACAAGTGTTTTGTAGCTTTTGGCCCATCATTAGTATGGTGTAGCCAAGTGCAAGAATGGCAACACTTGGTGGCCAAAGGAGCACAAATGCACAGATCCATGAGCAGAAGCCAGCGCACAAAAATACTACTAAAATTATCGCGAACGCAGCTATAGCTACCTGCGTGACATTTGGGTCCGAGAAATCATATAGATATGAAGAATATTGAGATGATTCTATCGGTCATAGCACTCAGGAAAAGGCAAATCATTGACAAGTGTTTCTCGACTTTTACCCAACATCAGTATGATGCAGCCAAGTACAAGAATGGGCAAATCTTGGTTGCCAAAATAAGTACAAAGTACAGTCATTTGTAGCAACTGACTGTACGTTTGTGGTTTCCTTACTAGATCTTTTGTTCACAGAAATACTTCTAACATCATAACAAAGGCAGCTATAGCTTCCTACGTAACATCCGGGTCCAGGAAATCGTATGGATATGGACAATATCGAGATGATTTCATCGGTCACAGCTCTCAGAAAAGTCAAATCATGGACAAGTGTTTTGTAGCTTTTGGCCCATCATTAGTATGGTGTAGCCAAGTGCGAGAATGGCAACACTTGGTTGCCAAAGGGCCACAAATACACAGAGCCAGCAGCAGAAGCCAGCGCACAAAAATACTACTGAAATTATCGCGAAGGCAGCTATAGCTATCTGCGTGACATTTGGGTCCGGGAAATCATATGGATATGAGGAATATTGAGATAATTATATCGGTCACAGCAGTCAGAAAAAGGCAAATCATTGACAAGTGTTTCTCGACTTTTACCCATCATCAGTATGGCGCAGCCAAGTACAAGGATGGGCAACACTTGGTCGACATTAACGGTATTGTGATGACTGAATGGGTTCCAGAGGGTCACACTGTCAACCAGACTCACTATTGGTCAGTTTTGGTAACACTGCGAGACGAGTTGGTAAGAAACGGCTCGAGTTCTGGAAGAACAACTCGTGAATTTTGCACCAGGACGATGCACCTGCCCATAAGGCGCTATCTGTGAATCTCCAGTGCTCGAACACGCGCCTTACCTGCCAGATTTAGCACCCTGCGACTGTTTTTGTTAACGAAAATAAAATCAGCTTTGAAAAGAACCCGATTTGAGTCGATGGAAGCAGTAACACAAAAAACAGCAGAGCCCTCACTAAAGAAGACGCCCAGCACTGCTTCGATCAATGAAAATAACGTATGGAGAGGTGTGTGGCGAGGATAGGGCAGTACATTAAAGGGGGGGCATTCGATTTTATAATAATTTTTATATTAAAATCCTTTTTCGTAACCAGTATCAGTATTTATTAGCCGGACCTCGTACAAGGTACAACTGCTTCGAGTTCACTCAACTCCACAAAAAATTCCAGGTAGACGAAAGACAATAGTGTCTCACCTGAACAATTATACACGGAAATAAAAGGGCTGGAACTTGTTCATATTACAAGGCTTTATTTATGGCCCTTTCTGATAAGGGCTGACGTACCTACAAGACATACCATCTCGAATATTTCCACTAGGAACGATTTTATGGGTTTATAGCTGGCTGTAGACGGAATTAACACTCTGTAAAGTTGTATAGGCTTTGGGTCGAAAGTGATAACAGTGGTGGACTTCATCTCATTTCTTTGAACAAATAGAAACATGGAAGAACTGTTTTTTTGTTTGGACCTACCACTTTCTACTAGATCTTTGTTTTTATATTTGAATAGTTTTGATTTTGATATTTTCACTTCAGAATTTTGATTAATTTTCAATGTTTTCTTTGGGAAGCACGTTTTAATGTGTTATACTTGTGCAGCTCACCTGATTAAATCAAGCATACCAGAAATATTTATTTATTTATTCAGCGGCAAAGCCAATTTACAAAAACATACTTAACAAAGTGTGAGGAACTACAAAGTATTTTAAAATGCTCATGTCTGATGTCTACATTACAATTTACAATTTTACAAAACATTTACAAAATATCAACAAATCCTTATGTCTAGTGACTACATTACTAAAAGATGACACACTTCTGGTACTTACAAGAAAAAATATTAACAAATATGGTACTTACAAAAAATTGTGAGGTAAAGAAAAGCTTTGGAAACGCTACTTCTCAATTGAGTTTTAAAGACCTGCAGTGATACATTAAACAGATCTAAGTTATTATGATATCGATTTTCCAGCTTCAGATTACGAGGAATTTGAAGAGAAAACTCAAGTTTATAGAAATTCTTCTATCTTCCGAAGATTTTATATTTAACTTGGTTAAGAGTTGATTATACTCATATTCATTTCGTTGAATATCAAAATGAAAAGCACAATGCCTTGAGAATTGTTTTGAACATTCTCAATCAAATCGATATTCACATTATAGTATGGGTCCATAACCTAACAATATTCAAGAATGGATCTTATGAAAGCACAATATAAAATCTTTCTTGCTTTAATTGAAAAATCAGTAGAAATTCTCAACACAAAACCCAGCATTTTGAGACATTTTGCCACAATTTCTGATACTTTAAGATTGAAATTACTATAAAATTTAACTCCTAGATCGCTAATAAATGTTTCTCCTTCAAGAGCTATATTTTTCAATGTATATTCAATGAATATTGGACTTCTAATTTCAGAGAACGTACTGATTTGACACTAATCAATGTTTACGTCTAACAAATTATTTCTACACCACATGGAAAAGGCTTCGAGATTTTTTTGAACTGATTCAGCATCTTCTTGGCAAGTAATTGCTCGATAAAATTTGAAAACAAACTCAATGTCCGAAACAAACAAGTTGAACAGCAGTGGGCCCATATGGGATCCCTGCGGTATCCCTGATGGAACCTGAATGGGCGTAGATGTTGTACCTCCCTGTTTTACAGACAGAGTTCTACCAATTAAGAAGCTATTGATTACTTGCAAAAAATTTACACATATACCAAGCGCTTGAATTTTAGATATAGTAGGCCATGGTAGACTCTATCGAAGGCTTTGGAAAAGGTTCAGTCCCAGGAAAGTTTCTTTGTAAGCATAGAATCAAACATCTTAGCCATCTCTGACTGATTGCAAACTGCTCTATGATTCCTAATATTTTTTTATCTCCTAGTTTATGTATTGGTTTCAGGAAGCTATGTTTACAATAATCTGGAAATATTTCAAATTTTCACTGAAAGAAAGCAAGCTGACGTGAATCCATTCAATCTCATAGTACTTTAGTTAGGTACTTCATCACCCGAAAAATATGATACCCTCATGCACCAAAATCCTTCGTATACGGTGGATACTGTGGTAGAAATATTTCGCAGTTAACGGGAGTTTCAAAATCATCGATAAATGAATTCAATAATGAGAGAAAAAAGCTATGAAACCATCACAAAACCGTTGATGGAAACTACAAACTCAAAACTAGACTCTCAACGACCTTGTACGTCTTACGTAGCTTTAGTGGGATTAGCCAAAAAAACGCTCTGTACATTGAAAGTTCAGCACTGGAGAATTTCAACTTTTCCTTGAAGCTTCAAAGTTTGTCACACCTCAAAAATCATTGAAATGTATTCAGTTTCACCATTTTTCGGGTTAGCGGGTCGTCGATTTTTGAAAATTTTTTTCAGGGACTTTAACATCTTGGGTTTTCTCCGATGACGCGTAAAGCGTATTTACATTGACTCAGGTAGTTTGGTGTGCTAATACCTGTACCTGAATTGGGTGAATTCTCAATAAAGCGTATTTACGTTGACTCAGGTAGTTTGTTGTGCTAATACCTGTACCTGAATTGGGTGAATTCTCAATAAAGCGTATTTACATTGACTCAGGTAGTTTGTTGTGCTAATACCTGTACCTGAATTGGGCAAATTCTCAATAAAACGTATTCACATTGACTCAGGTACTTTGTTGTGCTAATACCTGTACCTGTATTGAGTAAATTCCCAATAAAGCGTATTTATATTGACTCAGGTAGTTTGGTGCGCTAATTCTTGTACCTGAATTGGGTAAATTCTCAATAAAGCGTATTTACATTGATTCAGGTACTTTGTTGTGCTAATATCTGTACCTGTATTGAGTAAATTCCCAATAAAGCGTATTTTCATTGACTCAGGTAGTTTGGTGCGCTAATTCTTGTACCTGAATTGGGTAATCAATAAATCGTATTTACATTGACTCAGGTAGTTTGTTGTGCTAATACCTGTACCTGTATTGAGTAAATTTCCAATAAAGCGTATTTACATTGACTCAGGTACTTTGGTGTGCTAATACCTGTATCTGAATTGTGTAAATTCTCAATAAAGCGTATTTACATTGACTCAGGTAGTTTGGTGTGCTAATACCTGTGCTTGAATTGGGTAAATTCTCAATAACCTCTGTATGTATCCTATGTATCGTTGTATTTTTTTTATAACCAAAGCTTTGAAAATTTTCGAAAAATGCGCCAACATAACGTTTGGGTACACACATTTCATTGCCATCAATCTCTGTGGATGCACTTTGAGATGCTGACAAAATCGTAAATATCACAGACGCAGTGTTTGTAAACATTCTGTCTCGACTTCAGGTCAACAGTTTTTATGTTATCAAGCACTTGGATAAATACCATTAAAAAATCTAAACATGAAGAGTGAAAACATTACTGATTGTTGTTCTTGTGAACAGATAAACGAGTGTCAAGCTTAAAACTATTTTCAATGAGAACGTACATATTACGAGAGTTGAAGTAGTTTGTTTGAACAAAAAAAGATTGACGGGAAAAATGCACTTATGAAGGTACTAAGTAGACTTGAATTCGACGAAAACTTCTTTTTCGTATATCAGATAAGGAAGAAACTATGCTCGAAATCGGTCAAACTGACATGTGTGTAAAAGTATAGTGTTCAAAAGCCTCCAAAAATATAGAGTCATCTTCGAATATCAATAATTCCATAAAGTTTTCATGCATGGCCGTTCTCCGAAGAGTATTGTTTTCCGAAATTGGATATGTACTGTGTGTTCTTTGAAACGGGTGTTGATGGCCCGCTTAGCCTGACCGATGTATGTCCTCACAGATTATTTCACATATCCCCGACTTGTCATTCTCTCACATATTCAAGGGTCCTGAAATACTTTCCTGCGGTACACCTGAGATTGTTTCTTTCAGGGATGACCATGAGTAATCGTCCAGTTTGACCCTCTGTGATCGGTCTGTGAGATAGCTGGTCATCCATCTAAGAGAAATGTCATCAAATGCTGACAGGGCGTAGGTCACTGAACGTGGTAGGTGCATTCTTTTTGGAAATTGGAATTATATTAGCAATCTTCCAAACATCTGGACTTTCCTGTCTAAAGGACTCGTTGAAAATATGTTTAACTTCATCAATACACTGTGGTATCACTAAAAAAATCATTTTGCTATCTATATTGTCGATACAATACAATAATGAATCATCGTATCTAATATTTACTTAAACATGTCTGAGGGGTACTTCTCCTATCTCTTCCTGTACGTAGCTCACCCTGTACAGGTAAACCAGAAGTTCTGTCAGATTCTTTTCGGTATAGAAATGCTTCGGAATTTAATAATGTGGTTGTCAAGAGCAACTATCCGGCCAGCAGGTGCTTGAAGATTGCATAAGTCCACATTCCACTCAGAATGAGGATCGACCGGAAGTTCAAAACGGAATATACCAAAATAAATAAAAGTTTTCACTATTTGCTCTGATATGAGCACAATGGAGGGCAAAAGTAATTCCAGAGTGGTGTTATAAAGTTAGGAGTGCACGGGGATGATGACAATAAAAGAAATAAACATTATATCGCACCTCGGACACATTTTTTGAGACGCTTTTGAAATTTTAAATCTGATATAAACTTGAAAATATACACTTTACTATAGTCCGTTCATAATTTGTCGATAGCACAAAATGAGGGCCCAAGTCATAAAACGGTCGTAAAACTCGTAAAATCATAGGCGGAGGTTCCTGAGGTGTTTATTCATTAAATATAAAGCTTCAGTTTATATTCGAAACTTGCCTTGAAAGGGTGAAGTTGTTACGAACGAAAATAATTTTTGGTTTAGTACATTTTTTAATCGCATTTAATTTACGGCTCGTTGGTGTTTCGGCGTCTACGGCAGTAATTAACGTCTCTAATATTTATTTTGCGAATTTTGTGCAGTGCGTGAGTAACTTTTTTTCATATTCCTACAAACATATACGTACCTTTCGTTCCTGCTTGTTTTGTTTGATTGCTTGCAATGGCTTCGTCATCATCATCAACATCATCAAGTTTTACACCGGTACTGTTGCGTACAGTCAGTAAGTCTGTCTATTCACCAAGAGAGAAGACTATTATTTTGAACGTTCACGATGCTCTGGTTTCTCAGAATCCCACAAACACTGTTCAGAACATAATCAAGAGTTGTGCCAACATGACGGGCGTAGGGGAGTCAACAATATATAGGTTCCTATCAGAAAGAAAAAAAAAAGGTATAGCTAACCCAAATACAAACGAATACTTGAAGAGGGGGAGAAAACCTATTGAAATTGATGAATTTGCCAAAAATGGTATTCGAAGGAAAATTCACGAATTTTTTTACAAAAAAGAAATACCCAACTTAAACAAAATTTTATAAGAAGTTAGAGACGACCCGGCTTTGCCTCATGTCGGACGAACCAAATTGTGGCAAGTTTTAAAAGAATTAAATTTCCGGTGGGAGAAATCAGACCGAAAATCACTTTTGATTGACCGGGAAGAGATAATAATAATATGTTGGAGAAGAAAGTATCTAAGATCTATACGAAAATTTCGGGCTGAAGGAAGGCCAATTTACTATCAGGACGAAACGTGGGTAAACGCAGGTCATACTCTCACAAAAATTTGGACAGATAAAAATATATCAAGCTCCAGGCAAGCCTTTATAGAAGGTTGGTCTACTGGTATTTCCCCACCCTCTGGTAAAGGCAGTAGATTAATAGTTTCTCACATTGGCAGTGAAAAAGGATTTGCTAAGCATGGTTTGTTGGAATTTGAATCCAAAAGCACAAAAGACTATCACGAGGAGCTGACAGCTGATGTTTTCGAAGAGTATTTTGAGCAGATGATTGAACATATACCACCAAACTCAATTATAGTATTAGATAATGCACCTTATCATTCACGACTAGTTGAAAGACTTCCAACGACTGCGTGGAAGAAACAGGATATCATTGACTGGCTGCGGAATAAGTCCCTGCCTTACGAAGATGGAATGGTTAAAGCAGAACTTTTAAAAATTGCCCGGCAACACAAATCTAAGTTCAAGAAATACGTAGTTGACAAAATGGCGGAAAGACGAAACATCACAGTCCTTAGACTTCCACCCTACCACTGCGAATTAAATCCAATTGAACTCATTTGGGCACAAATGAAAAGCTATGTGGCTAGAAAAAATAAGTCATATGAAATACAAGCTGTACGTGAATTGTTATATGAGTCTTTACAACATATTACAGAACAAAATTGGCGAGATGCAGTAAGACATGCAATAGAAGAAGAACAAAAAATGTGGGATCTTGACAATATAATTGATGCGACTGTAGAGACACAACCGCTAATTATTAACCTGCAAGACGACTCGGATTCCGAAGATGATTCTGTTTATTTTGAATTTGAATAGTTTTGTAAGTAATCATAGTTTATATCATTTAAAAATAGGTATTAATTAAATACATGTATCTTTTACAAATTGCAAGTAACTTATTATTTTTGAATAAAATAAAGAAATTTTTTTTAAATAAAAATACAGTTTACAGTACCTACAGTTTAAGAATATTAATATATTTATTTATTTAAAGTAACTAATGTTTTAATCATATACTCTACGACACTGGTCACTCATTTCCACTCAAAATACCTACATAATCGGATTAAACGTTTTATAGCTGTATTGTATTTCTTCAGATACAAGGTGGGTTAGTCGAAAACATCTTAAACTGCCAGTTTTAGTTTGGTTTTTGTTATTATATCATATTAGCTGTCCTCTCTGTATTTCAGTTCTCT
The DNA here is from genome assembly GCF_025532065.1 of Leptinotarsa decemlineata. Classification (NCBI taxonomy): domain Eukaryota; kingdom Metazoa; phylum Arthropoda; class Insecta; order Coleoptera; family Chrysomelidae; genus Leptinotarsa; species Leptinotarsa decemlineata. Next base: position 560,114 of record NW_027412532.1, read on the forward strand.
AATGAGGGTCAAACTTGCAGTGAGCTATCAACAAATTATGAACGGACTATAGTAATCCCAAAATAAAATCTGTTTAAAAATCAGTTTTTCTGTTAACTAGCTGTCGCTAGTCGAAGTCGAAACTTGTGCGAGGCGAAGGATAAACGAGGTGTTACCTTTTAATGTGTGATTCCTAACACAATAGTAGGCACTAAACAGAAACGACTGACGTTTTTGTCTCAATATGTCTCTCGCAATGTTAGTAATATGTTTTATATAATATTGTATATTAGGATTTCCTATTTCAATAAATATATTCTTCTTCTTCTTCCTCTAAACCTTCCCCTTTGCTTCGCTACCCCCCCTGTCTGAAGTCGACTGTATTTGCAACCCTTCATATAGTAACCCTGCCTGTTGTTGATATTCGTATTGTACAGTTTTAAGTTTCATTCACTGATTGACAACTGCCACTTATGACAACCTCACAGAGTGGCCAACTTTAAAAAAATATTCGTAAACCATTTTCCAAGAAGATTTATGCTGTTATTAGAATTCCAACCCTACTTTGAACTTCTCCAGAACCAAAAAAGTATTCAAGCATATTCACAGCAGCTGCACTTTCTTGTGGAATATCCTCGGGATTGTTGTGAATTTTGCAACCGACTAGAAATGTACGGTAATTATTTTACGCCCGGTGATTCATAATTTAGGGCGTTTGAAGCAGGTAGAAAATACTCTGTTAATCCCCGGGATCTGCAAACTGGAACGAAGTATAATACCGAAATATCGTGGAAGTAAAGCTCCACTTGTGCGAAATGGAATGAGTAGATTCTATGAGAGAGTTGTGGGTTTTTCGCGTATGTGGAAACTCTAACCGAGAGGATTTGTAAACACAGAGCACAGTTTTCTCCAACAGTGTACAAATAAATTAGATATTTTACCGGATTGCCAAGGTGGAATCAGGAGTAGTTAAAGTGTGCCTATGTCAAGGCACACTTTAACTACTCCTGTAGTTAAAGTGTGCCTTGACAAGTGTCAGAGGTTAAAATCCGACCTCAGATCGCTTCAAAATGACTCTGAATGGAAATATAAGAATGAAAATGTTGTTTCTATATTGCCTACACTGTGTGTGTTCATGAGATGTGCATTTTCGATCATGACAGTTCTTTACTTTTGATACCGCCCCCGTAGCTTCCGAAATAGATTTTCTTCCCCCCTCGTAATGTATTCACGTTCCCACATATCTCGTTCCTCATAAAACCTCATGAAACATTACCCTTCCGCTGGAAAAAGTGACTGTAAAAGCACGTCTAGACCACCTTGTGAGACACAGTAGCTCCGTAGAAGAAGGAGCCATGATGACGTTGACACGAGAAAGGTGCATTATGTTATGATTTATCGAAAGCAGATACGAGAGTAATGTATTCTTGAGCAACAGTCGATAAGTTCGAAAATAGGTAGCATCGGAGGAAAAAGAATAGTTTCTCCCGTCTTCTATGGAAATTGATCAGTTGGTGGAAAGTGGGAATGTGGGATATAAAAAGGATGATGAAATTGCCAGAAATTCGCAAATTAAATGAGTGACCCCCATTAGAGAGACACTTCCTTTTATTTTCCGTGAAAATTGAATGGGGATGCAGCAAAAAAGTGTAACTTTGAATCTATACTAATATAAATGAATATTACTGAGTTTTTTCCCAACACCAAACCGTTATTTTAACACCTCGACATGTGTTTCGATCACCAAGTGATCATCTTCAAGAGGAAGATCAAACTAAGTGTAGGCTATGTCTTTGACTTCAGTGTACTGAAGTCAAATCTTTAGTCTTTGGCTCCATGGTACTGAAGTCAAGTTTTTTTTTCCTGTGGCCTTAGTCTTCAGTGTACTGAAGTTTACTTTTTAGTCTTTGTCTCCATTGTGCTGAAGTCAAGTTTTTATTATTTGGCCTTAGTCTTTGACTTCAGTGCACTGAAGTCAAATCTTTAGTCTTTGGCTCCATGGTACTGAAGTCAAGTTTTTTTTTCTGTGGCCTTAGTCTTCAATGTACTGAAGTTTACTTTTTAGTCTTTGTCTCCATTGTGCTGAAGTCAAGTTTTTATTATTTGGCCTTAGTCTTTGACTTCAGTGCACTGAAGTTTAGTCTTTATTCTTTGGCTTCATTATACTGAAGTCAAATTTTTAGTCTTTGATTTCAATCTTTCAGTGTACTGAAGTCAAATCTTTAGTTTTTTGTCTATCTCTTTGACTTCGGTGTACTGAAGTCAAGTTTTTAGTCTTTGTCTCCATTCGCTGAAGTCAAGTTTTTATTCTTGTACTGAAGTCAATTCAAGTCTTTAGTCTTTGGCATTAGTCTTTAACTTCAGTGTACTGAAGTCTAGTCTTTAGTCTTTCACCTATTTCTTCGACTTCAGAGTACTGAAGTCAGGTCTTTAGTCTTTGTCTCCATTGTACTGAAGTCAAGTCTTTAGTATTTGACTACATTGTACTGAAGTCAAGTTTTTAGTCTTTGACCTCAGTCTTTCAGTGTACTGAAGTCAAGTCTTTAGTCTTTTGCCTATGTCTTTGGCTTCAGAGTACTGAAGTCAAGTCTTTAGTCTTTGTCTCCATTGTACTGAAGTCAAGTTTTTATTCTTTGGCCTTAGTCATTGACTTCAGTGTACTGAAGTTCAGTCTTCAGTCTTCGGCTTCATTGTACTGAAGTTAAGTCTACAGTATTTAGCTTAACTATACTCAAGTTCATTTTTTAGTCTTTGACCTCAGTTTTTCAATGAACTGAAGTCAAATCTTTAGTCTTTGTCTCCATTGTGCTGAAGTCAAGTTTTTATTCTTCGTCCTTAGTCTTTGACTTCAGTGTATTGAAGTTTAGTCTTCGGCTTCATTGTACTGAAATCAGGTCTTTAGTCTTTGGCTTCATTGTACTGAAGTCAAGTTTTCAGTCTTTGACCTCAGTCTTCTAGTGTACTGGAGTCAAATCTTTAGTCTTTAGCCTTAGTCTTTGACTTCAGTGCACTGAAGTCTAATCTTCAGTCTTCAACTTCATTGTCCTAAACTCAAGTTTTTATTCTTTGGCCTTAGTCTTTGACTTCAGTGTACTGAAGTTCAGTCTTCAGTCTTCGGCTTCATTGTACTGAAGTTAAGTCTACAGTATTTAGCTTAACTATACTTAAGTTCATTTTTTAGTCTTTGACCTCAGTTTTTCAATGTACTGAAGTCAAGTCTTGAGTCTTTGGCCTTAGTCTGTGACTTCCGTGTACTGAAGTCTAGTCTTCAGTCTTCAACTTCATTGTACTGCAGTCAAGTCTTCAGTATTTGGCGTCAGTCTTCAACTTCAGTACACTTAACACTAAAATGAAAGACTAAAACCTGAAGACTGAAGACTTGACTTCAGTACACTGAAGTTTGCAGTCTCTGGCTTCAGTATTCTGCCCCAGTATTCTGCTTCACTGTACTGAAGCCTTCTTTCAACATCCCTATTGATAAAATTTATAGGGGGGCAACCCTGATGATAAGCTATGAATATTGTTTATAGAACTCTGTAAATTGTGAAAGTTTGTGCACGTGAACGGTAGAAGTTAACATGAATGTGATCCCAATAACGTGAAAATAAACTGGTTACTGTTCCGACCACGTGGAAATAATTTGAGAGCGGTAAATGTTCCAACAACGTGAAAATAACCATTCTAGAACAACACATAACATTGGCACGGCTGTGGAATTGCTAACTTGAAAGTCATAATAAGGTATTTATAACATTTGCAAGTGGCCAAACAAAACATCATCTGTCCTGGTAATTGATCAACCAGAGATCCCAGATCTGTTCGCACCTAACAATAACGCTTTGTCACGTAACTGGCCCCATAATTCACCCACAGAGCTTCAACAACGTCTGGTGGCATAAACCTGTTCGATGTTAATCATTATCTTCCAGCGAATTGTCGCAGAACAAGGCAGATGTGGGCATAATCGATGATTGCTTACCTGCGACTTTGGGATAATCTCTTCTTTAATACTGTAATTATTCAGCTCTGGTGTCTTTATTATAGATTCGCAGAGCCGACGAAATGTGGCGTGAAAATGGTGAAATTATCGGGTATTACAAATTATTTTTCACATTCTGTACGTTTTTGTGAATTTTTGTGAAATTACTGCGAAAACTTCAAAAGTATTTGACGAAACTTTGAAAAAGTAAGCACAAGTAGTGCTTTCTATTTGTGCTTACTAGAATATTAGTTTCTGAATCAATAATTTTTGAATGGTTACTTCAATAGTTTATCAATTCAAAAAAATCTATCGTCAATCGTCGATGGGGTCATATAATACTGGACGATCAGTCATGGACAAACCAAGAGAATATACCTCTTTTTGATGTTACGGCCCCCACACAGAGCGGCATTCTTTTGATTCCCAGAAGGCAACTATTTAATAGCATTTCGGGATGTCGAGCCCTTATGATATTTGACACTTGAAGTACCTGTGCCTAAACGTTCAGAAATAGGAGCTGTCGTGTTCTTCTGTTAATTACTATGACATCGGGATATCTTTCACCAGATCGTGAAAGAAATATATAGCCCAGGATATATAGCCTGGTTTATTTTCTCTGTTTACGTCATCAGTTTTATGAATTTCACAGGAAGATCATGAGAAACTGTATTTTATGTGTTGTACAAAAACTCCCGGTGAATTATATGTTTTGAATTTTGTTTATGTATCGTTGTTGAACGAATCGAGGAGAGAAATGTTTTTAATAACACAACTTTCTTGATCATACGGCGTCTGCCCAAAACAAACCTATGAAAAATGTCTGAAAAACGTGGTTGAACTACAAAATGCAAAAATGTGCATAGAGATATATTTTCATAGTGAAAAACTATCCGAATTTATCGAATTATTATCGTTTATTGATTTTTGCTGTTGATTGTTTGAAATCTTCATTTTCATGTTCATATAATTTAAAATTGCCGTTTCTTCCTTCTTTCATAGCCTCTAGTCTTAAAATCTAATCACATTCATTCAACAACTTTAAATGTGTAAAAACACATTTTATTCCTAAGGCCAAAACTTAAGGTATCACGTGTCACTTCCAAGATCACTCTGAGCTATTTCAGGATGAATTCCCAGTAAATAGAGAAGTTCTACGAAGCACAGGATGTATGTAATTCCACTCGGCATTCATAGTACATGCCAAAGTTAAAATTCCATTAGAAATAATATTCCGTGTACATTGATGACTGGTCGTTATAACGTTCTGCAGCCGTTATTAGCTGAAAATGATTTAAAAGCACAACTATGTATATGCTTTAGATTAGTCAAATTCAAAAGGAAAGGTTTCTCATACATTCCGGAAATGTAGCAGTCTTACCGTTTTCTGTTTACTTTATTGCCATTGAATTTGACTGCCAAATTGATAAATGCAATTTCACGTTAAGCTGAGACATAATTTACATTCAAAGGTTTTCCTAACAAAGAATTCTAGTTGATTGCAGTCATTCCATGCTGATTTTTCTCAGGTACATGAAATAAACAAAGACAAAAGACTTAACTCCAGTACAATGAAGCCAAAGACTGAAGATTCGACATCAGTACACTGAAGAAAGCTTATTGGGAATTTGAAGTTTACGATCCGTGTTTGGTGAAGTGAATTGTATGCAAGTTTTAATAGCAGGCTCCTCAATTTTAAATTGGGGGGCCTGCTAACTCTTATCATTTCCGACTCATTGTCAAGTTGTTGAAAATGTAACCAGTGAACAAATAATTTAAAGTTGTTGAGATTGTAGTCATACCAAATTTTATATCATGGAAATTGTGTAATGTAATGAGATGGTAAGTAAGAATTAATTTGAAATTTATTTTCATATTTTTAGAGCACGCCTTGTACAATATTTTCCGCTATTAATTCATTGTCCTACTATAACTAGTCAAAATTAGTATGATGGCCGTCTCGAACCTTCTTGTTTGATATCATTGCCAAGAGGTTGCAGAGAAGAAAATTAGTCCACCATCTTGAGGAGTCCACCATATTGAATTTTCAGCAAATCATGATTCCCATATCTTGGGAGTGCAAAGACAAACTAGTCCGACACCTGGGACGGCCCGCCATATTGAATTTAGTGTTGTCACTGAATCAGTATGCAGGTGAGACACATTAATTGAAGCGTCTCCCAAAAAGAATTGTTCTTACATATCGATCACCCCTCGTAAAACTCCGATCATCGCTCTAATAGATACCGTCCAACATAGGTAAATGGTCATCAATATCCCCGCGAACTTTATACGGCTGCGTTACTGGTTCTGGGTCGATGACTCTCTTCTTCTCGCGTTAATGTCGTCCCGTTGGTACCATAAGGGGAATCATACCAAACGAGGAGTTCATGTTTATAGTACCATGGGAATTGTTGTTGCCACAACAACCTCTCGAGAATTCACGACCGATTCGCTTTCTTCTGGATTCTTCTTAATCGCCTGCTTGATATGCTTGGAAATGTCGGAATTTCTACAGGGCGAACCAAGATGGGGAGTCACAACTACACAAATAAGGATTGGAATTTGATAACAACATTTCCGACGGAGAAACTTGGGAAACATATCTGGAAGATCAACAAATGATTAAGATAGATACTTCACGTAAATCTTCCATTTTGTTTGAAAGTGGTTGACGCTAGATTAGCTGGCAAACATATATGCAGCTTCTTTGAACTTCCTTTCAAACCAACGTTCCTCTCTGTGGATGATCTCAGCTTTGGACCACATGATATTATGTGGATAACAGAGCGATCGAATGAAATTTTGCGATTTTGTTATGCTTTGTCAGCTAGTATAGGTAGATTTATGATACGTTATCGGGTTCAGCCTCATTTTGTTACGCAAATGGGTCGCAAACAAAAAATTTTCAGGAGTGTTCGGGTCTTTACCAACCTGCAGTGGCGTGTATTTGGGTACCCAATCAATTCATTAATATTCAATTAATCATGTGTGAAAGCTATTCTCCGGTTTCTTGGCCGTAGCCTGTAGGTATTCATGTCCGACGTTTCGTCCACTACTGTGATAGACATATGTAAGATTTGCAGTGCCCTACACTTCTTTTCGTGGTTTCGATGTAAACCAGCTCGCAGCTATAAGGAATCCGGTATATCCCGGGTATTGCTGAGGGTTCTCTGGGGTCCTTAGCTAGCTTTAGACTTTGACTGATAGGTTTTGTTGGTCTAAATATTGGTTTCACTTCATATTTTCCTAAGATTCTCCCAATTCAGTGTGCAACATTTTCAACATAGAAAAGGAAAGACTTTCTCTTGACCAGCCAAGCTGGGAATACTTTGGCGTTGTCTCTCCACTAGAAAAAGAAAGACTTTCCCTTGACCAGCCAAGCTGGGGATACTTTGGCGTTATCTCTCCAATAGAATTCGTTTTTTCAGTACCCATTTCCTTTGAAGGCATTTTTCAGGTGATTGAGCTCCTCCGGAAGACTTTCAGGTTCACAGATACGCGGTCCTCGCTCAACTAAGGTTTCACCTCTCTCTTTTGCTGTGACTGGTGATTGAAGATTTTGTCCAGGTACTTGTCTATGTGTATTGGTTTCCTGGAGACTCTGTGGCCCAATATTCCACCTACACGTCTGTCCACAAGAACATCCAAGTAGGCTAGGGTCTCTTGGGTTTCTCGTTCCATTGTGAATTGGAATTTTGAGTCGAGAGAGTTTAGATGTGATGGAAAATTGTTTAGTGTCTCTTCATCATCTTGCTTTATCACGAACTTGTCATCAACATGACGCAGTCAACAGTACGGTTTCCAGGTCGCTTGCTTTGAGGCCCGTTGCTCGAAATTTTTCATGAATAAAGGTTGCCACCTCCGAACTCAATGGACTGCCCAAACACTCGTTTGTTCGTGAAAAACACCATCCCATTGGAAATAAGTTGATGATAGCGAAGCAGTAATAAGCGGTATATCATTCGTTCAATACTCATACTCATCTACTATCAGGTACTATCTCCTCAAGCAAATAATTTCATCACTTTCGATCAACGCAAGTTCTTGTTTCGTCTTTCCCAGCTGGAATTCAATTCCTTCAAACTCCAGTATGACTCTGCTAAACTGGTAAATTCCCACTTCTTCCACAGCGCATTGTTCAACAATTTACCGACTTCCTCCAGGCTGTACCTCAATGAACGATCTACGAAACGCTGTTCCGCGTAAGACATTACATAAATCAGTTCCTTCAATAAATATATGCTCGTTGGCATCGCAGATTGGTTTTCGCTGAAAAATGAAACTAGTTAATATAACTCCGGTACATCTTCCAATCCCAGATTGCATAATTCATGAATCCATCTCGTACGGTAGACGTGACGTGTCGGTATCGCTTGAAACAGTACCGCCACTTCATGCGATTTACATTCCATTACATCGAAGTAGTCAGGGAGAGCGTAGGAGACCCGGGTTCGAGGCCCACGATATTTGAGGACCGTAGGGGGGCCCACGCTAGCATTATTAGTGGGAGCCATTTTTCAGAATATCTACCACAATTTTTCCCCGAATCTAGCACAGCTTGGCAAATCTAGCCGAGATTCGCGAACGATAAAAATATGTGGTGACGGCTATAGCTTCCACTTGCATCCACAGTTCATCTTCGTCTACTGAGAACCCACAGTTCATCACCAAAAACAATTCCTCTACTCACTGTACTAACAGACATTCACTACACGAGTTCCTCGATGTTAATGAGCTCTCCCCCACCCCACCGGCTGATCTACTGCGCATTCAAGATTCAGAGCCACAGCTAGATATGCCAAGATGTAGCAGTACCTAACATATGCTGTGTGTATGCTGAATGTGTATGCTGTATGTGTATCGTATGCTAGTTTTATGCAAATTCAGAGGGCTTGTGGAAACCGCAAGCCAGATGCACCTTGCATAAAAAAATGCAAGTGACCAAAAATACATCAACTTTCCGGGTGATGAAGTTTCATTTGAAGGTGTTCAATTTTTGCTGTCACTGAATATTTTCATAATTTATACGGTATACTGTATGTGTATGCTGTGGTTATGATATAAGTATGCTTTATGTGTATGATGTATGCATATGGTATGCTAGTAGCATACAAATGTAGAGAAACTGCAAGCAAGATGCAGTTGCATCATGAAATGTAAGTGACATCAAAGAAACATAACTTTGTAGACGATGAAGTTCAATTTGAAGGCATTTAAATTTTATACTGTCACTAAACATCGTCATGTGTATGTTATACTGTATGTATGTGTATGTTGTATGCTGTGTTTATGATATATGTATGCTTTTCGTTTATGTTATATGTGTATGATGTGTGCGTATGATGTATGTATATTGTATGCTAGTATCATGCAAATGCAGAGTACTTGTGGAAACTGCAGGCAAGATTCACCTGCATCTAGAAATGTAAGTAACATCAAGAATACACGAACTTTGTGAACGATGAACTTCAATTAGAAGACATTCAAATTTTGAACTGTCACTAAACATCTTCATCCTATGTATGGTATACTGTATGTATGCGTATACTGTATGCTATGTGTATGATGTATGTATGTGTATGTGTATGCTGTGTGTAGGCTGTATGTATGCTTCAAATTTGAAACAGTTTTCTAGTGACTTCTCGTACCATCGACATAATTTCTTTAGTGTTCCTACATTAACGTCAATCACTTATAATTGCAGCATTCTCAAACTCCTCAAACAAGTAGCTGATGACCCTTCTTAGGAAATATCATCTTTCTTGAAGTCCAAGCAATAGTGGCTGTACCTTGATATGCCTCGGTTCAATAGATTGAATTTCCCATTATTGGTTGGCGCCTATAGGACCGCACACTTTATTATTATATTCGTTTTACCAGTGGCGTTTCATGACTGTTTTTTTAAAGTGTCCCACAGTACTTTTTATTCGCGTAAATTTGCCCAATGTCATGTTGGTTTTGAGGACCGCTGTGATTTGTGGCCGATTCGCATACACCTGTGACTCAAAAAAACCTCACAAGAAAATGTTTGACAGGCTCAGATTGCATGATCTCGATGGCCTTCACGAGAGATGACCATCGCTCGTGCAGAATATCCAACGTGACATGCCCTGTTGGAGCCACATGTCGTTGGTGTCCAGATAATCAAACTCAGAACAAAATGAGTAGGTAATCAACCACTCGCCGTTAATGGTGATGGTCTGGCCGACCATTCTCAAAGAAATATGGACCGATGACACTGCCAGACCAAAATCCACACCAAACAGTGACTTTTTTGGGATGCATTGGACGCTCTTGGATCTCATGTGGGTTGATATCATCCCAAATTCAACAATTTTGTTTGTCCACATACCCATTTATCCAGGAATGGGCCTCATCGCTGAAGATTGATCTTCGATAGAAAACAGGATCAGTTTCAACTGCTCCACCAACTGAATTCGCCAAATTGTGTGAATTCGACTGCATCTGATTCTCCTGCACACTCTCACAGATAGTGGCCACATTGTGAGCAAAACTCGTGTGGCGTTTTTGTGAAACTCAGTGAAAACCTCACAATGAAGTGTTTTTGATGACTCTGAACTGTCAACAAGCAAGCATTTGTAGCAAGCATCATAAATTAACTAATAGTTGGGGTAAATGCGTGGAAGAACTACTGTGCATCGAAAAAATGACTGTTATCCTGATGCGCATCATTGTAACAAATCGCTTTCCAGACTAGACGAGACTGTTACCGCTGTCATAAAGGAAACCAGACTAGTCACCAGTGTTTTCTTCTTGGCCTCACCTATTCATGTGTCGCCTGAGAATTTTTAATACCAAATGATGATTACCCACCCATCCATTACCAGTTAACATAATACAAGACGGTCGCTTAAGAAGAGATAAAGACGTCGGCATACATTAGTTTTGACAAATGACGTGGAGGATATAATCTCAAGATAACGCGTGGTTCATATTTCATTTTGTTATTAAATGTCTCCTATTATTGTCAGCAGGGAATGCAGCGAGAGAAAGTAGTCAATTAAAATGAGCAGTGGTTCATGCAGGCGAGGTGGAATTATTGTTAATGTTTGGGTCGTTTGTTGCATATTCGGAATGTTACATTTCCTTGTAATCAATAACTGTTTAGCGACCAATCCTTGATGAATTTCATTAGCCTCTTTTGTGTAACATACCAGACCAGAACATTTTTGAAATTCGTGAAAGTGACGTCCAATTTGCATCTCGAGAATGATGGACAGAAGCATGGCTTCATAAGGAACTATTTCCTTTTGGGAAGATGAGTACAAATTATCAGCGTTTCATTCGGGAGGATCACGAATTGACTAAAAATATTAACAAAACCATTGACGTCGTGCATGATAGATAAGCAATGAACTTAGCCGCTCCCATAAGCGAGTGGCCTAGAACGGAAAAACAAGAAGGAAAAAATAAAATCAACGACTCTTTTATCACCCTGTACGAGCTTTTACATCGAAAGCGATCCTTTCGGTAGGATGTTATTGCACATTGTTTTTGTGTCTCGATACCATACGTCCACTGTCTGCCGGTTGTTCTTCCACCCACTTATGGTAAGGTCTTCGTCTTTGGCAGATCGTGAATTGCAGATCAACTTTTTTGTCCTACGCGGGTTTGAGGTATGGATGACTCACCGTGAACATCGATAGTAGAGGGTCATACTGACAGATCCTTGTCCCCGATAACATGTACAGGATTATTTATCCTCAGGTGAGGTAAAGCTTTATTTGAAGTAAGAGGGGTTATACGAACCTCTACTGAAATACGTAAGGACTCTTTCACAAGGGGAGCTTTACATCTCTCGCTCCTCTACGGGAGCGTTTATCACTCCTCAGGCTCCTTCAGCTCAGTCGTAGAATGAATATCAATCGAGCTTTTGCCAAATACTTTCTCTACTTGTTCATCATAGTTTAACAAATTACTTTCCTAGCTTGCGAACGGCAGGAACTTGGATTTTTCAAAGTTAATCATGAGTGACTTGTGATCGAACCAATCTTTTGATGTTTCGATTTGGTTTTCAACTTTGGTTTTCAAACTACTCCAATTTGAATCGGTCTAAAGTATGGCCGTGTCATCAGCAGAACTGTAAATTGAACCATCTATTTCCATTGTTAGGAGGCTGTGTTAATATATATATTGAGGAGAGCCTGGGTCCAATCACAGTTCCCTGCGGTATACCATAGATAATTTCCTTTTGTGAGCTGACAGTATTATTTATTTTAACCATTGTTTTCTACCAACCAAATACCTTCTGAAAAGTTCTAAAGTTTTTCCTCGTATTCCCGAACTCTTCAGTACCTCCAACAGCTGGATATGGTCAACAGTTTCAAAGGCCTTTGCTAAGTCCAAAAATACACACTGCTTGCTTCGTCCTTGGTGCTCATTTCACCTCGTTCAAACTCAGCAAACCACTTGTCAACGGTTGATTTTCCTAGTAAAAAATCCTTTTCATACATTTTATTTAAACTAACAAAAGTTGCTTCACCCAAAATGTTCTTTCCCACAAACTAATAGTCCGACAGCTGGGAAATGTGTATACGTACTGTTTGAAGGTTAGGTTCAACTGATAATCATATGGATTCGATACTAGTGGCTCCATCTGTAGGCCCATCTAGTACATGACAATGACCACCAGAGTTTTTCCCCAACGGACTCAAAAATGATATCATATCACATCAAAGGATATCTCAAATACTTGAATACTTGAAGAGAATCATCTAAGTATTCAAGAAAATAAAAGAGCCAACAATATTTGACATTTATAAGCTAAAAAATACCAGAACTTACGGTGTGGGAAGTTGAGAGAGAGATTTTAATTCGAAATATTCATTTTCCGATAAACAATAATCCTTTATCCGCACTGAAATGTTCACGGTGGCATGTATGAATAATAAAAATTGTCCACAGACACTTCATGTCAAACTAATACCCTGTTTACTGCCGGGATAAGCTTCATAGGAATAATTCATTCATCACTTTTCTTCAGACTCGTTTCTGCGTTGCTTCGCGAGACGTAAAATCATTCGCCGTACACGCGACTTACGCGTTCGTAAAAAAAAAGGAAAAATTGCCCGTAGCACTTCCACTATATTAGACTCAGCCTAGACACGCTTTTTGTCGTTTTTGCTGGGGGATATCAAATTATTATGCAAATCTGATAGCAGTCTGTTAACGCTCGGTTATCTTTCCAGCAACCTATAGTCGCTGGTGATGATAATGGGTTTGGATGCGCTGTTGTTTTTGCGTGTAATGTGATAAAAACACGTTTGAAGAGAACGAAATTTGAACTTTATGCATGAGGATGACTGACAGTGGAACCGTTTGTTTTTGTTTGCAGCGATTTCAGATATGGCTGCTAGGAACAACGGAGAATGTGGGTAGACCAGTGCCGAATGATGAAGTTTGTGATTTTGCGGCCAACTACGATGGAATATTCAATAATAACGTTGAGGTTCTACCTGATTTCTTACTCTATAACAACAATATACTCTTCAAGAAATACAATAACCTTTTGGATATGCTTCATTTTTGGCTCTGGCTCAATCTACTAGGCCTGTAGGGAAAAACGCGGTGATTATCGATGGTTTTTTCAGATTTCTGTAATCTCATCTATTCTCGTACTGCTTGCTGTTGAAAATTGGTTTTTGTAGGTTATTTTCTTCTTTAGATGCCACAAGAAATCCATGAAAGGAGCATACCTTGTAAATTAACAGAAATATATCAATTTAGTAGCAGGAGCATTATTCATAGATCGTATTTGAAAAATTCAATCTGACTAGTACCTAGAGAGTGTGGCAAAATATTTTTTTTGGTTTATTCACTGATTATGTTAGTATTAAGATCGCAGAGCCACTAGACCTACATTATTTTAATAAAACCCTATATCTCGACAATGAATATCACCAGAAATGTTACAAAATTGATGCATTCTTCTCCAAAAGCCATGACGCAAAAGTCACTGATAACATTTGATAACTATGGAAAAATGTATCAGATAACAATGGTGTATGCGAATAACACCAAACAGGTGCCAATTTTCATTAATATTCATAGGTTTTATGTATAAAATAAATAGTTGCAATGAAATTCCAGCTTTGAAAGAATAAATTAGTGAAGGTATTCCTTTCCTGCCGGTATTTTCTGAACAACCCCCGTAAGACGTGCCCAAGTCAATAATTCTCTGCAGCTAACCGTTATCGATATCATTCCTTCATTTAGAACAAAACTATTCCTCTACGAAACAGATTCCTCGGTTAATTGATTTGCCGCGATTTATTCTAGATAAATAAATCATGTTTAATCATATCATAACAGACGTAACCGGTCTGGTAATGCAAGAAGCATGACGAATGGGTAAAACTAATATTTTACCAACGGTATTTGTGATTTTTCACGGGATTCGCAGTGACAGATTTCCAGGAAACGCGCAATTGGAATAGACTAGGATTAGTTGAGAGGATACTTCAGGATAGTCTGGTAAATATTGTGGAATGAAAAGTAAACATGTCGTGTGGGAAAAGAAAACTAATTTGGAAGGCTACTTCTCAACATGTCAAGTACAAAGAAAAAGTGAATGATCTCAGGAAACCAGTTATGGAAAAGAATGAAGATTATCAATTTATAGAAATATAGTTTCAGATATTTTCTGCTTTGTCATGTACTGAAGGAAATGAACTTGAGTTTTTTCCAGAATCACTGTTGAAATCACTGCTCAAAAATCATCATTCATACGGTCTATCCAATGATTTATTGGCTCCAAATCCCTGCCAACTCCGTGTTTTGATTAATGAATTTGTCATGTTCCAATTAGCCTTTTCCACCATTTAACTATCGTCTACGACAAAGCTAACTCATGTGTGAGAAACGTGCGTCAGAACGAGACAGCGAGTACAGTTACAGGGTGGCAAAAGTAACATGAAAATCATCTAATCATTTTAAAATCGGCCAATAGTCAGGTTTGATACGTTACCAATCAGTTATGACGTGGTAACTGTCAGTTTTGATGCGTCACTTGTCAGTTCTAGTGCGTCAACTGTCAGTTCAATGTTTCTCAAGATGTAAAGAAATAGGTGAAGACGTAACTTGGTAACTTCAAATACCATAAAGTAACATTATGTTACTGAAGTAACGACAGGAACAACAGCGGTGTGTATATTTTTATGACGTCTTCATGCCTAAGCCAATCTATTACATTTTCGTTATTTGATCTCTCTGTTCATTTTGCTAGTGTTTATCTTTGAGAGAGTCAGAAATTAAACCCATTGAACTCTGAGCAGACATAACTTGAGGATGTAGCAACTTCCTGGGAAGCAACTTCATACTAGGTAGGGTAGTTTGGCGATTTTATAAGTACATGTAATGAGAATAGTCAGTAAAAGCTGTATCACAAAGATACTACACTCAAACTAGACACACATACGGAAATGCATGCACACCCGCGCATACACTTACGTTAAATAATCAATAACGCTATAAAAAGCATTCAAAACTGAAAAAATTTCAATGGTTTTTCCCAACATGATGTTGTGCATAATATAAAAGTTGTAAAAAGTGGTGACGTAAGTCTGTGTAGTTGATATTTTTTAAGTTCTACATATTTTCCATGATGTTTATATGACGTTATCTATCATGCTCATAACTTTCATCATATTTGGATTTCTCGTATGTACTTTCCGAGATTCCAAGATTTGTTTTGAGTTTTGACCATCGTTTGATGCAGGTTCCCTCAGGTTTTAATCCTGTGTGTTGTTTCTCCACTAAAAATTATATTCTTCTGCAATTCTATGCAGACGAATATATATTAACTTTTTCGTCCAATTTATAATCGTTCTAGTCAAAATTCTCGGATGTACCTCTTCTGCTGAACTTTCTAAAACTCCTCCAACCCTTCTGAACGTATCATTCATTATTATTACCATGTCTCAGTAATTCAAAAACGAAAAACTCACCCAAAGTAGGTCCACCATGTAACTCTATTCCACATCCATCACTTTCGGTTCATTATTGTCTTGTGATGCCTCATTTCCGTCTTGAGGATTGAAAGAACCGAACGCTCGGTTAACAAAACCTTTTTCTATTCATTCTCTTTGTAGTGGGTCTTACACCTCGGGCTTTCCTCACTAAACGGTCCCTAATAGCCCCATCATTAAGTACGGGAAGAGATTTGGTGGCTGATATTCTAGAAATATTTCAGTGGGTGGTAATAATATTCACGGATGGGATTTCACGGTGCCGTATGGATTTTGAAGCGGGGATAATTGTTATAATAGCCCACGAGGTTAGTACAGGTTATTCCCTGATGTTTTGGTACATACAATTGCCTTTTTTTCAATGGATGAATACAGTTTGTAACATATTATGTTATTCTTTTCACGAATTTTATTGATGCCCCTTCTGTGTGGACATCAAACTCCTCAATTCTCTGCTTACTGAATTAGAAATGAAAAACATAATGTATTTTCGAATGTGAACTAATATATGTATGTACAATCTAATTCTTTTCCTCTAAACATAAATAATAAGAACTCCTGCTAACTTTACAAACTTCATTTCACGGTTCAGATGACTGTCTGTAGCTGTATTTCCTCTTCGTTATCACCACTCCATCCTCTTTTAAGATGAATCCTTTTCATTTTTATCTATGTCTACTTTTTCACCATCCTCAAGAACTGATGGATGTCCTTCAGTTCAGAGACTTGAAGATTTGGGGTCTTCCATATGAAACAAATGGGTGATATTGAGCTTCCTCTTTCTAAACGTGAAGGATAATGCAGAAATGGACTCAAAGAATCGCCCATTATTATTTTTGTATGGTTTCTGAGGCAAAAACTGTTTTGACTACTTTTCCATTAATATATAAATTGTAAGAATTTCCCAAAGAGGAGACGAACATAATTCAAGATATCGATCATGCATAGAAGTTTCTGGAAATCACAAAAAAAATGCTGAACAGTTGGACAATTCTAAAGAAGATTTGAGATCCGTTACAACTGACAAGGTTTCTATAACATTATTACATATTTGTCTTATCAATACTGATTCGTGAACACATTATTCAGTATGTTCAAGCAAGAGATTTATAAATGTATGATAGTAATCTCTCAGTATTTTTCTTTTCTCTAGATCTCATCGATGTGATAGAATCCCAGGTTCACTGAACGTGTTAATTACCCTCATGAGGAAATTGATAGGAATGGATAACGATTTCATTAATTCATAAATTGAAAGCAATAATTTTCGATTCCTAGTAAGGGAATTACGTCATATCTGAAAGGAATTATTGGAATCCGGCACAAATCAGAAATTAGTGTGATATGACAATTCGTGGTATCATGGATAATGGTGGATAATATGATTTGAGATCCTAAGCTGATCAAGTGATTGTAGCTTTGTTATGTTGATGGAAAATATTACGAATCCATTTTCTTTAATATGAAATTTTCTGGTATTGAATCTCTAATTCTGGGTATGTGAGGTACAAGGTACAATTATATGAAATAATAGGATTCATATACTGAAAATTGTCAACTATAAGCTTTCAATATGCTACATCGAATATAAATAATGGTGAGGAAGACTGTGTGTGTTACTGAAAAATTTGGAAATAGTTGTGAAAGACGCATTTCTTTCCAAATGTTTTTTCAATAATATATCTTATTATTTTTCTATGTAAATATACCAAACAATTTTCTTACCTATCTTTAACAACAATCATTACAGATTCTTGTATCCAGTCGTATGCAGCCTTCATCGAAGAGATATGAAGGCCATGAAGATGAAAGTATGCATTTCCTTTATTGAAAATTGGAACCAACCTCCATTCTTATCCAGGACACAATGAATGCCAACAAACCCATAAATTTTAGCCGATATCAGGACCAATACCTACAATGGTCGAATAAACATATCCTTTCCTCCTTTTTGCATGTTAATCGAACATTTTTTTGAATATGACTGGGCATAACATCATTATCCAACATACAATCCTCAGGCTACTATTGATGACATCCATCCTCCATGTCACTTCATTGTTGTTACATTATCCATCAATCGTCATTATGAAGTTTTAGAATTCTTGTAAAATCAGCTAGTATCATCATTGTAGACATATTTAATGGAATATCGAAAAAATAAATGAAAAAATAGTAATTTTTCGATATATTTGAGTTAGTTTCAGCTGCAGTTAATCTTAATGACATTTCTCATTGATATATTGTTGCAAATAAACCTCAGATATAAAAATACGAAAACTAATTGATTTTCTTGATAAAAATTAGTATCTGCATCGCACTATTTAAAAAGTAATTAGCTCAGGAATCACTTCAGTTCTATCCCTTGCCCACTGACTAAACCACTAGCCATGACTTTATAGGCATCGTAAAAATCGATGTTGACTTGTTTTTAGAGAACAGCACTCTAGATTGCCGCTATAGGGGTCCAGAGACCGGGTTAGGCGCCCCTCAACGCGAACAATACGTTTCTTGAGGCCACTGGAAGAAGCGTTCACCTCCCTTTCACACTGTCATGCGAGGCGTGTCAAGATTTTAACAACTCCGGTTTTGTTTTAGTAAGCTTTTATGGGAAAATATCAGTTCTGGAGGATGAGAGATGTTGAATAAATAAACGCTTCCAAGAACTGTGAAGATGATGTTCACGTGAACATTTGAAGGATGGTTTTGAATGGAAATGAATGATTTGGGTATTTTTATTGTCATTTCCTTACTGAATCATAAAGTGATTCTTCTGACATGCTAATTTCATCGCATCGGGTTCAATCGATCCAACAGCTTCAGAAAGTTCCTCAAATACTCGTTAATCACAATTCCAGAAAGTAGGACAATCTATTTCCCTCGTGGAAGAGAGAATAGCCGCGATAATTACATCGAAAAGTTTTTATAGGGCTTTCCCGATTCTCAACACCAGTAAATGAATTTTTTATCGCCGTAGTTGGACCAGAAGCGAACACTTCATTCCTATGAAATATTCATCCGCAATCTGGCCAAACGAAGCAGCGATTTAAACGTCATTATACGTACCTTGAGAAGCCAAGAGTTCAGAGATGTGTCGATGGCTGCTTTTGAAAGAATGATAGGGTTAATCGATCCAACTTGATAAACAATGTGTTTGCAAGAAATCTGTCATTTGATGTAGTTTCAATCAAATACATGAGATGATCACATAAATGATGTATATATGACCGTCACCCTTATGACGTTTATGGAACATCATATATTAATTTTTTTCATGATTGAAATGTTGTGGAATGTTACACATGATTATTCAAATACAAATTTTTACATTCAAAAGAAATCTGTATTTCTGTTTATGAAATAAAATGGTTGGAAAGAAGATGATTCATTTTGGAATAATTACAAACAGAAAAAACACGCATTTTCGAAGGTGGAAGGCATAAGTGATTGGAAACGTAATTTTGGAGACATTATTTCAAGAACACAAAATATGCTCATTATTTCGATTCTTCATGAGTCAATTTATAAATTATTTATTCATAACCGTCATTTGAGAGATGTTCATATCGGGATGTTATATATAAATGAAATACTAAATGCTTCACATTCTAAACATCATGAATATTTTATTGGGCCTGATGGAAGTGCATATTTTTCCGATCAATGTATTTATACCGATGTAATTGACGTCAGCAGAAATTGCTTCAGAAAAAATAAAAACAAAACTATATTAACTGCTTTTTAAAACGAGGTTGTCATCCAAAAGAATTATGGTTTGGAATGTTATTTGCACATTTGATGATATATAGAAACATCTCCTCTGAGTAGTTGTTTCCTATATAAGGTTATTATTTTACATCTTTTTTATGATGTTAATATGACGTTGTTCACCATACTCAAAATTTCCATCATATTTTGTATGTACTTTTCAAGATACAATGCTGGAAACCGGGATTTATCGCCGAAAAATGATAAAAACGTCATTATGATGCTGTACATCATCCTCAAAACGGAAAACAGACGTTTCCTCTACGTTCACAAACTAAAATATTCACCGTGAACAATTCAAATTAGTGTCAAATTTGATGAGAGTCCTTACAGCCGTAATGACCCCATTTTTCACTTTCGATTTTTTGTCGAGCTCCTTCATCTGTTCCGACTTCAGAGACAACTTACAGGGGCGGGCGTTTCGGCAATTAGTGAAAATACGCAGATAAAAATAATCTTCCTGGTGTATTTTTACGGGCGGGAAGCTAGCGTTACGTGGAACAGTTCAACTATAATATATAGCTGAAGGAAACAGGTGATATTACGGCGTAGTTTGAATATAATAATGATTGAATGGTCGTTAAATTTCTATTTATGTAGCGGCTACAACGTACATCATACTGTAATGTTTATTGCTTCGTAAATAAGTAATACATTCTTTAGTTATGAGTTTTATAGCAACACCGTGATTTGATGTTTCTTTTTCAAGAAAAATACTTTTTCTATCCACCTCCATAGAAAAAACTAGCCTTACACGGTTATGGCGAAAATTTTGAATATTTTTTCTTCAAGTACACATAATTATTTCATATTATCATTCCATCGGAAATTATGGTTCCCTAGAATTGTTATATGAAAAATTCTACAGTCTACTGCGACAAAGTTCCAAAGATTTTCAACAACTTCTTGCATAAGTTATAATAACGAAAAGAAAAACGTCATCTTCAAGTATCTAATCATTATAAAACTCCGTTTAAAAAACTACACCCCTTCAAGTTTCAATAAACTGCCTGCGACTAAATTGTCTCGAACTTTTCGCTCCATTGCTGCTTTTGACGTGTCGGACATCCTGAACGTTACAAAAACAACTTCCTTCCCTCAGTCATTATCTTCATTATTCCGTTGTCCTACACAAGTTCATATTGTTGCAGACATTGTTTCGGTATTTACATACGCAATTTGGGAGGGATGTCCCCTTCTCCTAGCAAAAACGCGACCTACGTCTGAATATTTTGATAAAAGCAATGTTGAATTTCACTAGTTCGGACTTCCATTGTCTATTATATAAAATGATTTGAAATCCCTGGAACAACTGATGGCGGGAGTTGGCCATTTTTCGCTCGATGATGGGTTTCCATATGTTACGTATTTCTACGCTGGCTTGTCTGAATACGTTGTTGGACAACATGTATGCGGCTTCCTTGAATTTTCTCCTAAACCAATGTTCCTCTCTGTGCAAGATCTCAGCTTGGGACCACTTGATGTTGTGTTGATGGGTCCAAACATGGTCTGCTATTCCTGATTTGCTGATTTCCCCTCGCTGTGTGTGTTTCTTGTGCTCGGCAATGTGAACATTCAATGGCCTCTCAATTTCACCAATATAGAATTTTCCGCACTCACAGGGTATCCGGTAAATGCAATTCTTGGAATCGCAGTCCGCGTTTGGTAGCCTGGTTTTCGTGAGGCTGCTACGGATAGTGTTACCGGATCTGAAGCAGGTTCTGATGTTGTACTTGGAACCAATTCTTCTTATCCTTTCCGATAATCCTCTGATGTAGGGAAGTGCATGCACTGGTTGTGACGGCTTCTCTTCCTTGCGAGGCTCCTGCTGTCTTCTAGCCAAAGTCTTTTCTACCATCGCTCTGGAGTAGCCTTTCCGTTGGAGATCATTTTGATGATGTCTAGTTCCTTCTCGAGACCTTCCTTCGTATTACGAAGCCCAAAAGCACGGTCTAATAGAGTCTTGATGATTCTTCTTCTAGTCGATTGATGGTGGTTGGATTCGTGATTCAGATACTATCTCGTATGAGTGGGTTTTTGGTATACAGATGTTTCCCACTTAGTGTCGGTCCTCTTCACCAAAACGTCTAAGAATGGCAATTCGTTGTGGATTCCCTTCTCCGTTGTGGAATTGATGGAAGGTCTCACGCTGTTGATGTGTTTCACGAAGGCGTCTAGTTCAGTATTCCCATGGTTCCATATTATGAAGGTGTCGTCAATATATCTCAACCAAACTCGAGGTTTCTTGTGGGCTTCTTCAATGGCCAGAGTTTCAAACCACTCCATATATATGTTGGCTATGACTGGTGAAGAAGGTGGCAGTCCCTCATCTTGTGTAAAGAATTCGTTCTTCAGTTGGAAATAACAGTTTCGTACACAGCATCCTAGTAATTCCATGATTACTTCTATAGATAGATTCGTTCTCTCTTTCAGGTTCCCGTCTTCGGATAGCTTTCTCTGTATGATTTGGAGTGCTTCTTCGACCGGAACGTTGGTGTGAAGGCTTTCCACGTCGAAACTAATCAGTTAATCTCCCTTTGTGACCTCAATTGACCCTAGTAGTTCGACAAAATGCCTTGAATTCTTCACAAAAGACGATGTTTTCCCTTGTAATGGTTGTATTAAGGGAAGTAAAAATCTAGACAAGTTTTGAGTAGCCGAATGTCTGGAGCTGATGATCGGTCTAAGCGGAACGTCCTTGTGGATTTTGGGTAGTCCATACAAGTGAGGGGGCTCACTGTGGTGCGGTGTTAGCGATGATCTTTCCTTGTCCGAAAAACAGACTTGGTGTTTTTTCAAAATCTGGTACAACTTCCTTTCGATTGATGCAGTAGGGTCCCGTACGATCTTTGTGTATCGTCCCTTCTGAAGAACCTCTTCGATTGTCTGTTCGTAGAGAACGGTATCCATTACCACAGTAGCGTTTCCTTCATCTGGAGGTAGAATCTTGATGGTGTTGTCTCTACGTAGGCCGTTCAGAGCTCTACGTTCTTCATTGCTGATGTTAGATGTTGAAACTGGTTCTAGATCCAGCTGTTCTCTAATTTTCCATCTGAATTCTTCTGCCTCGGTCTGGTCAATAAGGGAACTGGTGGATTCCACTGCAGTAATTATTTCCAAAGTGAGCACAGATGTTGGCCTAATGGCGAAATTTACGCCTTTTCTCAACAAGGATTCCTCTATTCCAGTGAGCGGGCGGGAACTCATGTTGATGACGTTGGCGGCTTCATAGTTGTCCTGTTTTCGGTCTGTATTTGGGCATTGTTTCCTCACTAACTTCCCCCACTTTCTGTTTTGGGTATTCTCCATGACTTGGCGGATCTTCAAGCACGTGCTTCCAATCTTGGCAAAGATTGGTCCATGATCATCTGGTTGAGATATGTTGACGACATCTTCATAATATGGAACCATGGAATCCTATATTGGTGAAACTAAGAGGCCATTGAATGTTCGCATTGCCGAGCACAAGAAACACACACAGCGAGGGGAAACCAGCAAATCAGGAATAGCAGACCATGTTTGGACCCATCAACACAACATCGAATGGTCCCAAGCAGATCAGTCCCAAATTACCTTCACTGCATAATAATGGACTGACACCTATCAGAAAACAACTACTCCCCTGGCTAATACCATGAAGGGCGTTGGATTATACTCGACAGGTGTCAGTAGAGGATTCGTCACTGACACCTGAACGAACTATTCTTTTAGACCATTTGAGAAGAAGTTTAACTTCCATAACAATATATGATAATAGTCAATCATGAACTGGAAATATCCTCAGTTAATTTTCTCCATTCTCGCCTAGTATTCTTCTAATAGATATTGGGAATAAACTCGAGCACAATACGGATCGTCTCCCATTTCGAAAAATACGATTCAGCCATTCAGTTTAATCACCTCAGCATCACATATTTTATTAACCCAATTTCCTCACGGCTCGAACCGAAGAATGGACGCTACACTCATAATCCAACAGTGTATTTTCTACATTAATTATCTTCTGTCAGCTCGAAATGGACAAAAGGTGTTATATGGGATTCGGTTATGTTCGATCCATGAACAGCGAGAGGCTGCTTCAATGGAGAATAGTCGTGAAATGAAATGTTGGTGGAATATGAATCGGGAAGATTTCGAAATATTGAGTTGAGGGCTACAATGAATCAAATTTAATACTTGCAGTGGTGTGGGTACCTTTATGTGTTACGAATCACACGTTTAAGATTTTTACAGATGTGTGACCCTTAATAAACCCTACAAAATACAAATTAAATAGAACACAGAGTCATAAGCTATAAATGGAATACGCATACATACAGACGGCTCAAAAATCAAAGACAAGTAAACTATTAAGAAAGTATACAACCAATAATATAGAAAAGAAGATTGGTCCAGTGTATATACAAGAAATGATGCTGAAAAAAAATTCAGTGATTTTGAAATCTCATTCATGTTTCATTATAACATTAGCTTACCACTCACTGAAGCAAGATTTGAATCAAAGAGAGCATCAAAATGGATAAGCCTTGAGGTTACAGCCTCAAAAGATATTTTAATGCTTGCATATGATATACAAAGGCAAAATCCATCTGAACAACATGAAAACATCTATAAAACTTGTAAACGACAATATCCAGAGTCACTATTGTAGGCTAAAAAAGCACATTACCACAGTATATTAAGTAAAACAGATAACTACCCCAAAACTGTGTGGCAAATCATTAACTCCGAAACAGGTCGAAAAAACAAAATCTTAAATGAACCAGAAAAACTAACAGCTAACCAGATGAATGACTTCTTCATCAATAACATAAACACAACTCTACTGCACTACCCCAAATCTGATGTTGACCCTTCTTAGTCTTCATCAATTTGGATTTCGGAAAGGAAAATCAACGTCTGATGCAATAAACTCTTTCACAAATAGTATAAAAGACGCCTTTGATAACCAAGAAAAATATGTGAGCGTTTTTACAGATCTTACTTCAGCATTCGATTCGGTAAATCACTCGATTTTATTGGCCAAATTAGATTTCTACGGAGTGAGAGGTGTCTGCCTGGACATGATGAAGTCATACCTTAACGAAAGATATCAAAATGTTGATCTAGGAAATACCAAAAGTGAAGAAAGAAAAATATTAAGAGGGGTGCCACAAGGGGCAATATTGGGGCCACTTCTGTTTCTAATATATATCAACGACCTACCTCACGTGATGAACTCGTCAGGCATAGAAACTATATTGTATGCAGATGATGCAACCTTGGGCAAAAAAGTATATAAAATAAATGATCCTCATATGATCCATACTGACATATTAGAGAAAGCTCGATCATGGTTCACACCAAATGACTTGATTCTCAATGAACAAGAAATAGAAACTCTAATTTTTGAAACAATTTGCTTAAATCGAGATAACACCAATTCTACCAAATTTTTGGGAGTACAAACAGATTCCAACTTGAAATGAATAGACGAGATAAATAACATGTGTAGTAAACTTAGTAAGACGGTTTTTGCTGTCAGAAGAATTAAAAAATAGTAAATCAAAGAGCGGCACTTGCAACATATCATTCTTTTTTTCATTCAGCCCTTAGGTATGGAATAATCAATTGGAATAATGCGTCAAAGGTACATCTTAATAGAATATTTGTCATTCTAAAATCTGCAGTAAGAAGCATAATCTCTGCCAATTATGATGAAAAGTGTCGACCAATATTTGTAAAACTAAAAATAATGACCGTATATTCAGTTATTGTCTATGAGAATCTGCTTCTTGTTCAACAAAACTTGTTGAACAGATAATATAGGGATTAAGCTATACAATGCCTTATCTGCCTAATTTCGCAACTTGCCATTTAGAAGATTTAAAAACTCATTGAAGAAAATATTAACGAAACATCCCTTATATGAAATTGATTAATTTTTCGAAGTTATCCAAGAAGAAAGAGACACTTTTGTGGTCACCTCACGAACTTTGAATATATATAACACGTTAGCTATGTGATTTATAATTTGTAAAAGCTCATGACTTTACATTTTAGTCAAGTCTTATAAGATTGGAATTTTATCTTGTTAGCTAGTATTTTTTTCGTAAATCTAATTCATCTACAAGCGTTTTTTTTACTATATTGACAAATCTTACCCTCTCAAACCTATTTTAGAAATTGTATTGACGTGTCTAAAAACTGTGTGTTTCTTGAGACTAATGAACATTATTATTATTATAATGGAAAAAATACCAGTGTAGTTCAAACAGAACTGGCTGGTATCTCCATAATAACCAGGAAAGGAATTTCTGACAAAAACATCCTATTAGCCTTGAACAGCCAACGTGTTACCTCAGGGCTAGTACTAGACTGCACCAAAATTTAGCCAAAGCTTTGGTAGATAATAACATTATCCTAAGGTAGTTTAAAGGGCACAACAGGAGTTTCCCAGCTTAACAATTCAATATCCCCTCGTATGTAGAACGTTTGTAGAAAACTGCCGAGAAAGTCCAAAATAACGCAAAATCCATGCCTGTAAACATGAAATCGAAGAATGATGCTTTATGATCGAACTTTTGCGGCGAGCACGAAAATTCCTCCATTAATTGGCAAAAAAGGACATAAAGTGAGTGTAACCGCGGTCTCTCGACGCTGAAATCCCAGTACATTTCATTAATTGTATGCAGGCTGCCTTTAAGTAGAATGTACATCTGACTTTTAAAAATCTGCCGCTATTTCAGACGCTTGTTCCGATTATTCCACCTAATTGCCCGACTTCCTTCAACTAATTAATTCATAAATCTCATTGAAAATCTCGGCTGTTGTTGCTTCTGCGGGGAATTGCAGGATATGGAGTCGTTAGGCTTGATATCTGTGAAGATTTCCGGGTATGGTGACATTCTACACTGTGTTCGAATGAAATTTAATTCCTGTGATATGAATTTGACAGACAGAACAAACGACAATTTGAGTAGATTCATTGAAAACAATGAAGTTGAATTTTCAGTGTCAGATAGAGTCGGAGTATACAAGTTCATTTGTTGTTCTTGTCAACTATTTTATATTGGACAAACCGGAAAAATTTTTTCAGAAGAATATAAGATCATAGAAGTGGTTTTTAGAATGTGAAGACCAATTTTAACATTTGCGAACCATCTTTTGAGAGAGAGACAGGATCTCAGCAGGGCATTTGATTGCGTTCAGCATGATGTGTTTCTGTCTTAATTGCAAAGACATGTTATTCGTGGAGTTACACTCAACTGAATACAGAGGTTTTTGACACATCTTTCACTAAATCTGCATGTCAAAATATCCCTTCGGGCATTTCCCAAAGCTCTGTTTTGGGGCCAATTTTATTTTCATCCTTTACGAATGACATGGATAATATCGAATCTTCTGCCAACTTTATCAGATATACAGATGACACCAATATACTTATCTCTGACAACAAAAGTATACAACTGCTGTTGGTAACCTCATTTCATGGTATAATCAAAAGTCTCCGGTAATAGGACAAATATAAAACGATTCTACAACTACCAAAAACAATGCGGAACTTCAACAATAAAAACTGATATCTTGATCGAGCCTACTCCATCAGTTAGATGCTGGTTTAAACTGGAAAAAAAATTGCACCACCTTGATCTCAAAATCGAACTCATTATGTTTTAGGTTCAAAATTCAACAAAATGATGACTCAGGTAAAAATTGTATTGATTTATCTCCAGTTTCATGAGTTGTTCCTAGAAGCAATTATAAGGTTGATATCTGTTGAGTTATTTCTTTTGGCGAGGGACAGTGATGGTCCGGAAAGGAAAGAAAACACAGAACTAAATTTTTCAATAGTTTTCCAAAACTTTTTCAAATCTTCTAAACAGTTGAACATCCCAATGAAAGCTTTCCATTGTTTGGGGTTGCCATCAAATCTAAATAATTCAATTTGTGGTAGCTTGCGATATTTGTATTGATATTTGGTGTAGTATTAACAAAATGTTTGTTCTGTATGGGTTTGGTGGTGTAATAATAGCAAAAACATTTTCTGTCAGCAAAATACAGTTGCAATGTTAAACTGAATAATGAATGACAGGTTAGGTTGAACTAATTTGAAAGATTGAAACAATAGTACCGAAATCGATTTGTCAAATGAACAAGAAAACCAAAATTGGACCCAAATTTGCAAAAAAATGAACTGACATAAGTACCTCTGTATCGAGACAAAATCGTGCAAGAGTTTGAGGTTCCCCCCCTTCATATTTGTACCAACAGAGTATTGAATACAGATAAATGAATACGAATGTAATCCAATTAGTTCAAGATCAACTTGATAAATCTATCCGTGATTTCCGAACTGATATGAGTGAGAAAGCGAGTAATTAATTAACGAAAACCATCTTTTGGTATTATTTTGGTATTTCATTTTCATTGTGCCAATTCTCAGTGGAAGATCATTATTCCAAATGAATGGTGTCCACATTATGAAGCGGTGGCTCCAATATGGATCCCCGAGGCAAACCCGAATTGATTTTCCAAGAATGAGCTCGTCTAACACCAACCCCAATAGGAAGTCATCTAATTATATCGCACCCTCCAAACTAAACCAAAACAACCAGAGAACAACCCAGCCCTTCCCTGAACGACAAATCTCTCCGATCCGCGCCGTCATTAGCATACCTTCGAAGTGATTCTATCTCTCCGCTAACGATTTGCTGGAAACAGCGATACTGCAGATTACCATTTCCGACTGTCGAGTGTTAATATCTATCCATAACCTAGCGCAACGTAGCCTTGCTTTTGAACTTGTACAGTCGCATCGCAAATAGTGACGGTAAACGAACTCAAACTGTTTAGTAGAGGGGCATATTGGTGCGACTATGGGTGTTCTAGAACCAACAAGGATGAGAACAATGGATGTGGGTAATTGGGGATCCATCCAAGAAATGAGTTATTGAGATACCCACCTATCGTGCATAACGACATCTTCTTCTACGGTGTTTCCTGTAATTGTTCCATCCGCGACAGAAAAGAGGGTTTATTTAGTTTCTGGTGAAAGAGGTAAGACGAATCTGACAACCGAAAGAATTACAAGAGAAAATCTGTCATCCACTGTCTCACGTCCTAACCAGAAACACATCAACGTGACACTAGAGAACTTTTCTGACCAGAAAATCCACAGAAACGGTAGAGAACAACCTAGGGGTAGCTGTAAGGCTCTTTCGTTCTATTTTTATTGACAGACGACAGTGTTTTTCTCATCTATCAGTTGTCTCGAACGGAACTGTGTCTCACTGTCAAAACTGTCACAGGCAGTAAGTGTGGCCTAGGCTCCTGAAGCCGTTGGCCAAGTACCTAGACTTATTCGGTTGGAGGTTTGTTGTATATACGTTGTCTGCTGCTCATTCTGATTCCGATAAGCAAGCAGTGCTCACCTTAACACTTTCACATCGGAACGACGGAAAGATGGGTTAAAACCTGCTTGACTGACCACAAAATGAGTTGCCACTATCGCTAAATGGATAAATCGGCAGTCTCAGAAGGCAGCCATGGCATTGCTTTCACGCAAGCTCTTGATGCTTAACAGTTATTACAGAAACCAATACTGAATTTTGTGACACAAGCAAGACACTTGTCACATTGATACTTAAGAGCTCGTAGCACTCAATTTTCCATCCCTTAGGATTCGATTTTCAGGGGATGAGAATGAACCACCATTGATCTCTGTGATATTGATAGCTTGGTTATGAATTTGACCATCAACGTGTTGTTTCACACTGAATCCAGAGTGCTGATGTTGAATTTGATGTTGTTTTTGCCCTACTCCCATACATTATGAGTTTGGAGATCGATTTTCCAGATGTTTGATCATAGTTATGTCAAATGCATCCTCTAGGGGTACTTTCCTCCCGTTTTTGATCATCCAGATTTTGAATTTGTTGATGTTACCGAGTCCCCGATTAGGAGCAAAGATTCAGTGAAATCTTCTCAGTTGAGAACAGTGAATTTTTTCTGCTGACTATTGTTTTTCGGTTTTTTGAACGTTTTCATTGGTTAACAGGTCGCAAATCAGCATCTATGTCTTCATCAGCATTCTCAGGGTTAATTTTCAGATCAACTCTGCAGGGTAGAAGAAAAATATTCAGAGAGGATCGAAGACTTGTTGTTTTTGCACGTTTCCTTGTCAGGCTTTCGAGCCTGAGGGTCGTGCTATCTCCTCTAAACCTCCCAGATCAGCAGCCCAAAGTATCTCTCTAGTAGAACGAGCAAAAGGAGAAAGAGTTTTGTCCATTATTCGTGACAACAGCTGTCAAAAAATCAGTTCAATTTTTCCATCTCGATATGCAGCTTGTGATTTCCTGTTTGAATGGTAATTCAACTGGACAAGCATGATAAGTTTTGCACGATTGCCATTGTAGTTGTCGCTGAAAATGATATTCGGTGAACTTTTGTAGGACTGGAGAGTATGATGGCTCGTTTCTAATTTGGAAGTCACCCTTTGTGGGCTAAGCATGTGACGAATTCCATTAGATTAGATAAACCTTTAAGATAACTCCCATAGAAAGGCTGTGAATGAAGTTGTTCAAGGCCTTGAAAAAGCTTTTCCCTTAGGATACTAACCTGAAGGAGGATAGCTTATGATCCACCATCAAGGGAACAGTGCTGAGGTGAATTATTCCACATTCGTTTACAATTATTGTTTCAGGCGTTAGAAAATCGAACGATGAAACTTTTGGCGATGATTTTGATCTACCACCATCAAATAACGGGTGAATATGTCATCTCTAGTCATATTTCTAAGGACCATTATCATTATTGTCCAATTATTTTCGAACACCAGGTAAGTCTAGCTGGTCTTTTACGGTTGTCCACTTAATCGACCTGAGTCAAATTGACCTCACAACACAACAGAATTGCAAAATGTAGTTACTTCATCGCTGAACTACTTTTTGGTATGTTTAAAATTCTGAAAGGGAGGAAAAACAACTCAAGAAGTCAATATTCCACTTATCATTGTCAATATTTGTCGATTGAAGATCAATTTTATCGTTCAATCTTCAAGAAGAGCTTTCCTGAGTATCTCTAATGAGATCTAATAACCTACAAACTTCTGTCTGCTCTTACTAACTCCTCCCAATCCTGGAAAAAACAGTTCACCGCCTTCCTACTAATCACTTTATTCTGCCAGCTTCCACATTACTATTGCAACAGGAGGAAGGTAGCCTGTATGTCTCAGGCAAGGTATACCAACCTATTTGCGTCAGAATATAAATATCCCAGACAGCAGATGTGTTTATTCGCAAATGTATCGACAGCATTTCTGCGGCATTTCCCGCCGTGGCCGATTTGGTAGACGTGAATCGAAAAATTATGAAATACAGGGCTCAGCCTGAAAGGAAAGCGATACGTTCCTAAGGAACCTGTACCAATATATGAATATGAGAAATATCAGCAACAACACCAAACGTAAGGTCAAATCGGCAGCAGTTGATTGTTTTATTGGAGTTCCTCAGGGCTCTGTGTTGGGTCCGATATTGTTTACCTTATGTATCAATCATTTAGATGAAATAATGAATGACATCTCCCTCACTATGTGTGCTGGTGATGCAACAACAATAGTCACATGACATGTGACATGCCAAGAACTACTTCATTTAATCTGTATGAGTTAATTCACATTGAAATGTTCATTGAATTCTTTAAATAAGTATCTTATTTCTGTATTTAGGTTCATGACTGTATTATATGAAGACACTATTAACTGTTTCATTTCAATGAATTGTTTTCCAAGGATTTGTGGTGATGTGAATGGAAAATTACATGAGCTGTTTTTCCTAGACATTCATTCAAAGAAGAAATAACTTTCCCAATTTTCCTCAAAGCCACCCCTGCGGTAATCTGAAGAACAGAACATCGGTATCGATGTCCAATTAAAAGGAAAGCCCTACTTTTCGACAGCTTGTGAATTGTGGCGAGACTTTTTCGAAGATATATTGAGGTGGAAATCTCAAAAGAAACCGGATAACAAGTGACTACAACCTTCTCTTTGAGCCGACTTTTCTTAGCAATTATCGAGTTTTGTTATGAAGTCACAATGAGTGCAGACTTTTTTTTCATTTATCTTAACTGTCACGAATTATTCACGAAATTGAGGTAACATTATTCACGTTTTAATTCAGATTTTGGTTCGTGGTTCATGCTTTCTCATTTTATGTTCCTACAATTTGATTGTGTTTTCAATTAGACTTCGATGCTTGTATTCACAATATTTGGACTGACAAGTGAATGACATAAAAACTAATGAAATACAAGTGATATGATTGGTGCAAAATAAATCACTTGTTGACAAGTTTGACGATAATATGTACGCTGTCCTTAGCAACTTGTCTAATAGTGATTAGATGATTCCCCATTACAATTTGCTTTACTTTCTCAAAATTTTCATCGGTTCTGTGAAAAACTAGTGAACGATAAATAGTTTTCAACAACAATAACGAACTGTTGACTAGCCATAAACTTCATGCCGATATTATTATTATAATCGATAATTTGAAACATGAATCGACGGTTGAAGTTGTCGATTAGCATTATTTGACATTATATATTAGGATCAGGATAATTTGAGCCGTCAATTATAGCTAAACGACAATTTGAACTCTCGAATATATAGTGTGACCCATTTTTAATGGAAACCCCATCTGAAATTTAAAGTTGTGAATCGATTTTAATATTTTGTTTTTTTTTTAATGTCAAGTACGGAATGGTCTACCTTGGAAAAAAATTTGAAATAATTGTTAAAGTTTCAGGGCATACTACGATATTTTTTCTTAGTCGAAAATCGGGATTTTTTATTTTATTAGCGATTTTTTTATTAAAAAATCACTACGCCACTGGATTTAGAGTGCCTCTCAATAGGTGTGACCAAAATTTCATGAAAAAATATTCATAATTAACAAAGTTATGACAACTCAAAAATTCGAAAACTCACACAGCTAACAGTCACAATATATCATTTTATTTTATGATTTCAACAATAAAATGCCGCCAGATGAAAAAAAACAAAGAGCTCAAATATTTTTAATGAAAATAACGGAATTACATTCACACAATTCAACTAACAATGAAGCAAAAAAAATTTAATAAACGTAACTAATAATCAACTATTGAAATGTTCCGATTCAGTGCAACAATTAATTCTAACTCATATTCTAGTAGCCTCTACTAATCCACCACGTATTTCGATATATGTGTCATAGCGCTTACGGATGTTTCTGATTACGTTCCTTGGTTCTTGAGGGCTAATATCTGCACATAACTGTCGAATTCTTACACAAAGTTCATTTCTATCTCTTGAGCCTTTTTTGTAAATGTTTTGTGTGAGAAGTCCCCAGAGAAAAAAGTCCAAAACTGTGAGGTCTGGAGATCTGGGTGGCCACTCTATAAACGGACTACCACGGCCTATCTATTGGTTTGGAAAATGTTCGTTAAGCCATTGCCTTACAGCTCTGGCATAATAAACTGAACACCCATCTAACTGAACAATTAAATTTGATCGTTCTTGATTGGCAGCTCGTGAATAGCATCCCAAAACTCTGTGTTTAAAAATTCTAGAAACTTCTGCGCATTAGTGTTTTCCTCAAAAAAGAAAGGACCAATAATTTGTTTGTTCAATATCCCAAACCAGACGATGATTTTTTGGGAATACGGGCTTTTACAGTTTATTACCCAGTTAGGATTGTTTGCTGCCCAATAGCGACAATTCTGTCACTACTCCATTTGTAGTGAAAGTGGCTTCGTCGGTATATAAAATATTTTTTAGGAAATTTCTATTGTTTAAATATTCCCCTTGGGCCCATAAACAATATTCCAGGCGTCTTGCTTCGTCGCCTTTTGAAGTGTGTGTAGAAATTTTGGCTTGAAAGGTTTAATATTCTTCGCCTTGAGACATCTCCGAATAGTTTCTCGTGTAATATTCAAATCTAAAGTGGCATTCCTTATACCGGCATTAGGATTATTTCCAAATTCCGTTATTTTCATTGAAAATATTTACGCTATTTGTTTTTTTTCCATTTGACGGCACTTTATTGTTGGAATCATAAAAAAAATATTCTTATGGCTATATCTGTTGATATGGGGTGTTTTTTGTGACTGTTAGCTGTGTTTCGAATTTTTGAGTTGTCATAACTTTGTTAATAATGAATATTTTTCCATGAAATTTTGGTCACACCTGTTTAGAGGCACTCTGAATCCAGTGGCGTAGTGATTTTTTCAATAAAAAAATCGCTAATAAAAAACCAGAACCAAGACTTTTCTACTCCAAAAATATGGCACAGAAAAAATTGAATTCTTCTTCATGGAATAAAATGAAAGTCTATAGGTATCATGAAAATTCAGCTGGATGAAATTCTGTTAGCAGTCGAAATCTAGTAGTCCCGGATAAAATTCTGTATTTTCTTCCGTTTGTTTTTCTCAACTCATCAATCCATTATCGATTTGAGCACATCAAATACAAATGAAAACACATGCCGCTATCACCCGTGCCAATGAAAACCATTCAACTCCATTTATTTATTACTTTTTAATTAGGATCAGTCACGTTGTTTCTCTGACAGCTCCATTTCTTACTCTCGAAATAAATCGGTATTTTCGAAGCTCAGCTCTCATTTGCTATCGGCCTTTCGAAGCTATCTCGGCTGAATCTAGATTCAATTTATATTTGTGTCTCCCGTCATTGAATTCAATTGAAGAGATCCGATGCAAGTCCGTTTTTGGAATGACGGGTTCCGTAACATTTCAGAACGGTTTTATCGGTAGCATTCGACAGGGAAGGAGAGTAGCTTATTTGGCGGACCCTTCTTGGAGATGATTGAGGAGGATCCGTGTATACTGATGAAGGTATTAATACGGAGGGGATTGAGGCTATGAAATCGGTTATTCATAATGTTACACGGTGAACATTGATGGAGGAATGTGAACGAATATATTTCCTCAACAGGGTTAACTAAGACGGTTTTCTTTGAGTTATACAAGCTTTAGTATAAGCTAGATATGGTTTCTATTGTTTTTTCTCAGCGACTCCATAGATTTTCTCTCCTCGGATATGAAATATAACTGAAAATAACTAGACTTCTAGCTGAATATCGGCCTAAGAAACAATCAAGACAAGTTATACACTCAATTCCTCTAGCTCCTCCACTGAAAGCTGAATGACCGGGTCTATACTCTGTCAAATACTTCGAACTCCATCCCATGCGAAATAGTTTAACAAAAATTCACGATGTATATCATCAGTTCAGACTTCTATTGTCTAATATAGTATGAATTGTTTTGAAATTCTTGAAAAAAATTATGAAGATTAACCGGAAATAACAATTTTATTGAACAACAAACTGAAAATACAAATATTACTGGCGTTTTTTCTCAACACCAATTCGTTATTTTCAACACATAGACACGTGTTTCGATCACCAAGTGATCATCTTCAAAGAGGAAGATTAAAACTAAGAACTAGTGCGAGCAGGCGTACCAACCATACGGGTATACCAACCCAAATTAATTTTACAATTTTGCCGTATCTATTATTTTACAATATATGTTTATATAAAACAATTTTCAGCTATATAAAAATCATTTCACAATATTGCCTATACAAATTTATTTTAGCAATGTGTCCTTATGTAGTAATCAGTAAACCCAACAACATTATTTTATTTTATTTCAACAATTTATACAGTATGCTCTTTGGTATAGGTCCGTCATCGTTATTCATTATAATATTGTGTTTACTTATTTCTACACTCTAATCTCAATGAACTGAAGTCTATGGAATGGTTTTGTTGCAAAATTTGAAATTACAAAGAAATAACATACAAGCAACAACCAAAAAAATAAAAATTTGAATATTAATAAAAGCTGAAAATTAAAAAATTTTATTAACAAAAAAAAGACAGGAATAACATGTCATCCCCTCAGATGGCCTGGAAAACTATGACGTGAAATTTTTTCTGTCGAATAGATCATCAGTAATAACATGTCGCAATATTGTAGGTGTACAAAGTCCACTTTTTATGTCACGAATTCATCGTTTCGTTTTTTCACACAAAAGAAAAACAGCAAGCATAACAAGGCTATACATTTTGCAAATAAACATTGGTAAACCCACAGAAGCAACAGGTGTTGCTTGTGCGTGGTGTAAATAAATTTTTATAACTTCAGATACTAAAATTAATAATGAGTATAAGGTTAACAAATATTTTATTTATTTTATTTTTAATAAAATATTTTCAATACATTTTCACCCCCTCAGACGTCCTGGAAAACTATGACGTGCAATTTTTTCTGTCGAATTGATCATCAGAAATAACATGTCTCAATTTTGTAGGTGTACAAAGTCGATTTTTCGTGTTACAAATTTTTTTTATTATTTCCACCCCATTTTTATTCCCCTTAGACGGCCTGGAAAACTATGACGTGAAGTTTTTTCTATCCCTAATTGAACCCCTTCAGACAGTGTAATGAACAACGATGGTTCCTTTTTTTCACTAAATCAGTCAATAGGCGTATCATATTGAAAAATGGTAGGTGTACAGAGTCGGTAATTGAAAAAATAATAATTAGATATATTTTTCTCAGTATATTTTGTACACCGAGATCGGACTTACTTTGGTCTAACGCTAGATTGTGTCGAAGGTTGATTGCTTTATAATTATTGTCCAAATTTTGAACGGACTGATGTTTACAAGAGTAGCCCTCAATCATCCCCAACTCAATACCCAACTACCATTGTTGAAACCCATAATCATTCCTGCAAAAACCGCTGCTGATAGGGATCGGCAGTTTCCGCAATGAAAATTAGCTGGGCATAATTCCATGCCAGAAATGTAAACAACGTGTCGATGGTAAATCAAGCGGTTCATGTTTGCCAATCGTAAATCCAAATCAATATGCCAATTAGCATAGGTAATTGGGCGATAAAAATGATTTTTTCGTGTACCATTGAAGTTCATTACCGGTTTCATGCCTCGTGTCATTAAATCAGACGGTGGTTATGAATTCAGAATCGCAGTAATTTCTGTTGATACAAATGAATTCATGGGATTTGCTTGTGGAGTTTCATGAAATGTCAAATGGAATGGATTATCAGGAAGCAGCAACTAATGGCTTGATTTATTCGATGTGGAATAATATAAAAACAGGTCCACTCATTTATTACCAAGAAAAACATATTTCATCCAGATTTCAGTTAGATTTTTTCATCCCTCCGATGTATGTAGAGGAGGATCTAAAGAGATTGACCGTTCCAGGGACCAGGGAGTTTAGCCTTTAACTGTATGAACCGCTGGGAAGCGTATGTATGTAGAGAAGGGTCAAGGGATATTGACCAGTTCAGGAAGATTCATCGGTCTAAGGAGACTGGCAGGTCCAGGGGGATTGACCGTACCACGGTCCAGTGAAATTTGCCAATGGCAATATCTGAATGAGATTTGAAGGGCTCTGAACTCTTCCTAACTATTTGAGCCACTGGGACCAGTATATATGTAGATGGGGGTCCAGAAAGATTGGATATTCCAGAAAGATTGGCCGGTCCAGGGAGATTAGTCGGTCCAGGGTCCGAGGATATTGGCAAGGATGGTGGCAAAAAAGCAGATTTGAAGAAGACTAGAAGGACTGTGGACTGATTTCAACCATTTGGTCCAGGAAGATTGGCTGGTCCAAGGAGATTGGTCGGTCCAGGGTCCGAGGAGATTGTCCGATGGAAAAAAAGTAGATTTGGAGAAGATTAGAAGGACCGTGGACCAACTTCAACTATTCGAGCCGCTGGCACCCGTATGTATGTAGATGGGGGTCCAGAAAGATTGGTTATTCCAGAAAGATTGGCCAGTCCAGGGAGATTGGTCGGTCCAGGCTCCGAGGATATTGGCTGGTGCAAAAAAGTAGATTTGAAGAAGACTAGAAGGGCTGTGGACTGATTTCAACCATTTGGTCCAAGAAGATTGGCCGGTCCAGAGAGATTGGTCGGTCCAGTGTCCGAGGAGATTGTCCGATGGTAAAAAAGTAGATTTGAAGAAGATTAGAAAGACTGTGAACCAACTTCAACTATTTGAGCCGCTGGGACCCGTATGTATTTAGATGGGGGTCCAGAAAGATGTGATATTCCAGAAAGATTGGCCGGTCCAGGGAGATTGGCCGGTCCAGGCTCCGAGGATATTGGCCGGTGGCAAAAAAGTAGATTTGAAGAAGACTAGAAGGGCTGTGGACTGATTTCAACCATTTGGTCAGGGAAGATTGGCCGGTCCAGAGAGATTGGTCGGTCCAGTGTCCGAGGAGATTGTCCGATGGTAAAAAAGTAGATTTGGAGAAGATTAGAAGGACTGTGGACCAATTTCAACTATTCGAGCCGCTGGGACCCGTATGTATGTAGATGGGGGTCCAGAAAGATTGGTTATTCCAGAAAGATTGGCCAGTCCAGGGAGATTGGTCGGTCCAGGGTCCGAGGATATTGGCCGGTGGCAAAAAAGTAGATTCGAAGAAGACTAGAAGGGCTGTGGACTGATTTCAACCATTTGGTCTAGGAAAATTGACCGGTCCAGAGAGATTGGTCGGTCCAGTGTCCGAGGAGATTGTCCGATGGCAAAAAAGTAGATTTGAAGAAGATTAGAAGGACTGTGGACCAACTTCAACTATTTGAGCCGCTGGGACCCGTATGTATGTAGATGAGGGTCCAGAGAGATAAAATATTTCAGAAAAATTGGCCAGTCCAGGAAAATTGATTGGTCCAGGTTCGAGGATATTGACCGGTGGCAAAAAAGTAGATTTGAAGAAGACCAAAAGGGCTGTGGAGTGATTTCAACCATTTGATCCAGGAAGATTGGCTGGTCCAGGAAGATTGGCTGGTCCAGGGAGATTGGTCGGTCCAGTGTCCGAAGAGATTGGCCGGTGGCAAAAAAGTAGATTCCAAAAAGACTGAAAGGGCTGTATACTCAAGCCAAATATATGAGGCACACGAAATGGATTGAATTCACTCCGAAATGCTGCACATTGCACATCTATTTGGAACATTGTGTTAAGTCGTCGGAGCAAGTTTGGATTTTATATTAAACTCATAGAATATGATCCGGTTACCTCAGTTTTCGAACCTGGAAAAATCGAACAGAAATCAGCGAGAGTGTTAAAATCAATGAGTCTTTTGTTATTTACATTATGAACATTAGAAAAACTATTTTTTTTGAGATATTGCTGTTTGTGGAGAAGCGTTGTAATGGGCAAAGTGAAAAGTTGTATTTATGAAGTTCGACTAAAAATGAGGTTTATTGCAAGAATTCAATTTTTAATACCTAGCTTTTTGTGCTTTTACTGCTGATGTTTCGAAAAAAAGGGTTCAACAATGGATCATATCTCTTTTGAAAATCCTATCCCCCTCTTTTATTCCACCCAGTGTCAAGCTAAAATGGAAAGCAATGCCAAAGAAAAAGTATAGAATATTTTCATTCGATATCGTCCTTACTCAGCGTCAGAAATCTTGATCCTCTAAAAGCGATACCTACAGGCAGCATTTATATGCAGATGTGATGCTGTGCCGATAAGATATCAAAGAAAATAATCCGTTTCTAATGTTACTTCTAGAAGCTCTCATGTCGTGCAACCATATCTTGAGAAAGGGGTTATCTGCTACCAGCATCCAGCGTTTCAGAGTACTGTCTAGTGAATTGTTGAGGTCTACGTGAGATGGCTTTTTGATGTAGTTACGGTTACAATAGAGGCCGATTTCAGTGGTGGAGTCAATAAAGTTGGAGAAAAATGAAATACTACATACTCCTAATATCAAAGTAAAGTTATGCCCATTACAAAAACAAAACGCTGTGTCCTCAAACAAAGTTTCGTGATTTCGTTATGATTTGCCACAGCTAGTATAGATAGATAGATAGACATGTACTTTATTGTCCGTATTGTCCGGATTCGTACCTGCAGTGGCGTGTGTTTGGGTATTTAATAGAAAATACATGATAGAACTAGTAACTATGTTCATTCGTTTATACACAATTAATATTATTATAACATTTTGATTCAAAATACGCACATAATAATGAATATGTATGGTTATTCGAAGGAAATATGGTGAGTTATTATCAGATAAATCCGATGAATTGTGTCATATCAAAAATAAGCGTCAATCAATGCAATAGAAGAGTTCCCAGTCGCCACCACTGAAGAAACTGTAAAGTCCAAGTCAAAATCCAAAGCAATGTCGATGTTTTTGACATCTATGAAGTTCTATATGTAAATTAGGTTGCTGCAGAAGTCTGAAAGACCAAGTCATGGATGCTTCATCAGGATGGGATGCCTGGGATTGAAACATTCACTATATTCGCCAGATTCAGCCCCTTGTGACTTTTCCATTTTTTCAAAAGTGAAGGAATCTTCGAAAACAACAAATTTGTACTCAAACCAAAAGCCCTGTTATTTTCTAGTAACGTCTCGTAGTAAAAGAAACATGATTGCTGTGATGGAAGTTATAAAAAAATGAAGCACAAAGGCCACACTAATTCCATTGATTCAAATTGTACCCAGGCTCCGAAATCCTCTCATTAGCCGCACTATTCTGCAGCATCCACACAATTGAAACGTACGCAACCGAACAGTAATCCCGTCGTCATCCGTCCGCGGTTTCGACGCTCTTTGTAACACCAGCTAGTCCAGTCAACGAATAATTATAGCCAATAAGTCACCTTTTTGTGGTGACTTTCTTTCTTCCTCATCTCAAAGTGAGGATACTCGAATAACTGTATGTCGGTTATAGTTCAATATCCGCCACAGCATCAGCCAGGAACATATCCAAGAAGGTTGAAATATAGTTGAGTACAAAATTTATTGTGATTCTAACATTGATGGAATAGATAAAAAAGCAATCTACCCTACAAACTCTAGACGATATTCTATATATCTTTAATTTATATTTTTGTTGTGAAAAGAAAATTTTTTTCGTTGACATATTTTATCCCAATCAAAAAGATCAGATATAAATTCATCGACTATATGAATAAGTAGAATTTCCGAAAATACCGTTATTATAACTAACTTTTCTTACCTGAAGATGAACAGATTCAATAATGGCGAATTATTCAATTCAGTTTGATGGTTCATAAGATATTGGTAGTTTTTAATTTTCTTTATTTCCAATCTCTCCAACAGGTAACGTCTAAAACCTTTTAAAATCGTGGTTGAACTCATGTTTCCATTCTGGAAATTATTTTTGTGTTCCTTTATGCGGGCTAAGAACGATCTTCCAGTTTGACCTACATAAAACATCGGACATGACCCACATGATAATTTATACATCAATTTTTGGTTTTGAAAGCAATATTTACACCTTTGTTATACGGAAAATTCGAAATAATCGTAGTGGATTGCTCTGAAATGGTTAAGGTTCTATAACTTTCATCCTAATCTCTTCTAAATGGGTGAACTTCTACAAAGCTTAGCTGTATAACTTTTCTGATGATAGAGAATGTATTAAACTGCTATCGTAATATTCTTGTGCAAGTTTAGGACAATACAGTTCAAAAACGGTGGAAATATAAAGAGATATTGAACGGAAGAGAAAAATTTTTCAAAAAAGGCAAATTAAGTTTTTAACGCACATTTTATCCCTCTTGCACACTCGCATGGTGAATGACTTTCAATATGGTATACTTCTAGATAGTCCAAACAACAAACCATAGTTCGCCACCGAGTATATCAACTTTCTGTCTACAACCCCCTTTTGGGCCCCGTTCACTGGACTAATTGCACACTCGACCCATCCTCGGCAAGCCATCTAAATTATTCCACATAAAACTATGTGATGTCCCGTGGTGTTACCGAACTTTGAAGAAGAAATCTTTGTGCCGTAAGGGTCGGATTAAGTTAGAATGCTCGGACACAAAACCCCAAAAAAGGCATTTGTTACCCTGACATGCCTCTGGACAAGACGAGACGGAAAGCGGCTTACTTGGGATTTGACGAGTTTAATTGAGCGTTTCGCGTTCGTTTGTTCTTGTTGGGTAAAGTCTCTGTGGAGATAATACGGTTGTTCTTTAAATAATGATGAATGATTCATTTCTGGGATGGTCATTTCAGGCAGGAATGGATGAAGTGAAAACTACATTCATCTTTCTCATAAACTCTATCGTAACCAGTTGTCAGTATTCAGTATTTTGAAAGGATGGATTGGTTGTCCCTAC
Organism: Leptinotarsa decemlineata; assembly: GCF_025532065.1. NCBI lineage: Eukaryota > Metazoa > Arthropoda > Insecta > Coleoptera > Chrysomelidae > Leptinotarsa > Leptinotarsa decemlineata. The sequence goes on from NW_027412532.1 coordinate 602,029, forward strand.
GGCTGAATGTGAATCACCTACAGTCCTTTCTGACCTGAGACTAGCTACAATTCTCCCGTGTCCTTTGAAGTAGTGGAATGTATACTGAGAGATCAGATTAATAATTATGTCGATGAAAATCTTATCATAACATCTGTTCAATTAGAATTTAGACCTCAGCATAGTACCACTACGGCTCCTCTATCTGTTCAATTAGGATTTGGACCTGAGCAAAGTACAACTACGGCTCCTCTGTCTGTTCAATCAGGATTTAGACTTCTACGTAGTACCACAAACGGCTCGTCTGTCGATTTGATCAGAATTTAGACCTCAGCATAGTACAACTATGGCTTCTCTGTCCGTTTAAATCAGGATTTGGACCTGAGCAAAGTACAACTACGGCTCCTCTGTCTGTTCAATCAGGATTTAGACTTCTGCATAGTACCACTACGGCTCGTCTGTCGGTTCGATCAGAATTTAGACCTCAGCATAGTACCACTATGGCTTCTCTGTCTGTTTAAATCAGGATTTGGACCTGAGCAAAGTACAACTACGGCTCCTCTGTCTGTTCAATCAGGATTTAGACTACAGCATAGTACCACTACGGTTCCTCTGGTCGGTTCGATCAGAATTTAGACCTCAGCATAGTACCACTATGGCTTCTCTGTCTGTTCAAATCAGGATTTGGACCGGAGCAAAGTACAACTACGGCTCCTCTGTCTGTTCAATCAGGATTTAGACTACAGCATAGTACCACTACGGTTCCTCTGGTCGGTTCGATCAGAATTCAGACCTCAGCATAGGACCACTATGGCTTCACTGATGTGTTCAATCAGGATTTGGACCTGAGCAAAGTATCACTTCAGCTCCTTTGTCTGTTCAATTAGGATTTAGACTTCGGCATAGCATCACTACGGCTCAATCAGCCGTAGTACTACTGTTCAATCAGAATTCAGACATCTCTCGTGTCTTTCTAAAGTAGAGGAATTGATTCTGAAAGAATAGAATAATGATTATGTCAATGAAAATCTCATCATAACATCAGCCCAATCAGGATTCAGACCTCAGAATAGTACAACCACGGTTCCTCTGTCTGTTCAATCAGATTTAGACCTCAGCATAGTACCACTACAGCTCCTCTGTTGGTTCGATCAGAATTTAGACCTCAGCATAGTACCACTATGGCTTCTCTGTTTGTTCAATCAGGATTTGGACCTGAGCAAAGAACAACCACGGCTCCTCTGTCTGTTCAATCAGGATTTAGACTTCAGCATAGCACCACTACGGCTCCTCTGTTGGTTCGATCAGAATTTACACCTCAGCATAGTACCACTATGGCTTCTCTTTCTGTTCAATCAGGATTTGTACCTGAGCAAAGTATTACTACGGCTCTTTTGTCTGTTCAATTAGGATTTAGACTTGCATAGTACCACTACGGCTCCTCTGTCGGTTCGATCAGGATTTTGATCCCAGCATAGTACTACTACGGCTCTTCTATCTGTTCAATCAGAATTTAGACCTCTACCGTGTCTTTCTGAAGTAGTGGAATTGATACTGAAAGAATAGAATAATGATTATGTCAATGAAAATCTTATCATAACATCAGTTCAATCAGGATTGAGACCTCAGCATAGTACAACTACGGCTCCTCTGTCTGTTCAATCAGGATTTATAGTACCACTACGTCTCCTCTGTCTGTTTAATCAGATTTAGACCTCAGCATAGTACCACTACGGCTCCTCTGTCGGTTCGATCAGAATTTAGACCTCAGCATAGTACCACTACGTCTCCTCTTTCTGTTTAATCAGATTTAAACCTCTGCATAGTACCACTACGGCTCCTCTGTCGGTTCGATCAGGATTTTGATCCCAGCATAGTATTACTACGGCTTCTCTGTCTGTTCAATCAGAATTTAGACCTCTTCCGTGTCTTTCTGAAGTAGTGGAATTGATACTGAAAGAATGAAATAATGATTATGTCAATGAAAATCTTATCATAACATCAGTTCAATCAAGATTCAGACCACAGAATAGTACAACTGAGGTTCCCCTCTGTCTGTTCAATCAGATTTAGACCTCAGCATAGTACCACTACGGCTCCTATGTCTGTTCAATCAGGATTCAGACCTCAGCATAGTACTACTACGGTTCCTATGTCTGTTGAATCAGGATTCAGACCTGGGCTTAGTGGAAATACGGATCTTCTATCTGTTCAATCAGGATTTAGACCTCAGCATAATACTACTACGGCTCCTCTGTCTGTTCAATCGAAATTTAGACCTCAGCATAGTACCATTACGGCTCCTATGTCTGTTCAATCAGGATTCAGACCTCAGCATAGTACTACTACGGTTCCTATGTCTGTTGAATCAGGATTTAGACCTGGGCTTAGTAGAAATACGGATCTTCTATCTGTTCAATCAGGATTTAGACCTCAGCATAATACTACTATGGCTCCTCTGTCTGTTCAATCGAAATTTAGACCTCAGCATAGTACCACTACGTCTCTTCTGTCTGTTGAATCAGGATTTAGACCTGAGCATAGTACAACTACGGCTCCTCTGTCTGTTCAATCAGGATTTAGACCTCAGCATGATACCACTACGGCTCCTCTGTCTGTTCAATCAAAATTTAGACCTCGGCATAGTACCACTACGGCTCCTCTGTCTGTCGAATCAGGATTTAGACCTCAACACAGTACTACTCCGGCTCCTCTGTCAATTACCGATGATCTGTTCAGAACTATAAATGATGAGAATTTGACCTGTTTATTACTTCTGGATTACAGCAGGACCTTTGACAATCTTGATAACGAGATATTGTGTGACAAACTTGTCTACTTTGGTTTTTCTCGAGAAGCAGTGTCACTCTTGAGAAATTAGCTGGAGAATCGTATATGAAGAGTTGTTGTGGATGGAGTTGGATGTTCTCTACTGGTATCTAAAGGCAGTGCCACAATTTATCTCTGGTCCTTTGTATATCTGTGATTTTCATCTGTTTGTTGAAGAATGCCGACGACACACAGTTATATTTCTCTTTTCTGCCTCGTTATTCTACATCTGTCATATATTATTAACGATCTTCTAGCCATCTTTGTCATTTTGGCAGCACATAAGCTCAATACTAATAAATCTGCAATAATGATGGTTGGACCTAAAAAGAATAGTAATCTCGCCAACTCCACTTCTCAACTTTGCATCGAGAATGAAATACTTCTCTCCGTGACCGAGATAAAAAATTAGGATTGTTGTTTGATGCAGAATTTGGCTTCACTGGCAAAAAGATGAAAACATAAAAAACAATTTAGCAAATTCGACATAAGTAAACATCAGTGGGAGTAATAAAAATGTCACCACTGACATATAGTTCAGCCTTTTCAACTGAAATAATGACTTTTCTCGATAAAGTTCGACGACTATTTGTTTACCTATATTCCATTGAATTAACATACCAATATCTGTTTATTTCGTTTTCCAATTCTCTTGTTGAATCTCATTATATTTCTACTATTTTCTCGACCGCGCTGTAAAAGTGTTTTGAGTTAATTGAGCGATTATCCCATTAGCTTTAATTGCCTCGGAGTAAGTTGCGCAATGAATCATTTGAAATCACTTCTCAGAGCTAAAATCAACAGCTAAGAATGTGTATGACCATGAAATTCGTCAGGATGATCAGTTGATTTTGTGTTTCTGTTAACGTATTTTGAATATCATTGAAAAACTCTTCGAGAGGTACGTGGAATGGGGTTTTCAACGTCGTTGAAAATGAGTTCTATCGTAGTATTCTGCGATTCTTTCATTCTTGGAAATGTTGCTTTCGAAAGCATGAAAATTTCAATTACTACTCCACTAATATTAATATAGCTGACTTTGAAACTATAACTTCCACTATCCAAATTATATTTTGATGTTTTTCTGATGAAGAATTGAATATTTTCTGTTTTTTTTTCAATATAGCTTTGAATTATACTTATTTTACGGATTAAGTAATACAAATTATGAAATAACAACAAAAATTATTTGGCGCTCCGGGGCGACTTGATTGATTCCAGTGGCGCATTTGCTTTCTCAGCTGCAAGAAAACCCGGAAAAACCTGCAGCATCACATCATCTAAAGATCTTGATCTGCTAGTCCCCTCTCTTTCATAGAATAAAGTGTAGAGTGTCTCCAGAGGCTCCAGTAAATTCAAGACATCGCCAGAACACTTAGTGACACGACTATCATTTAACTTGAATCATTCCGTTTCGTCTTTGCGTATTCTCCTACATCCAAATCCTCAGCAAAATTCAAATTCTGATTCTAGACCCATTTTTGTCACACACAGCAGCATCTCTGGGAAATGTAACGATTTTTTCTACTGTATCTGAACATTTTCTTCATTTTTTAATACACAGAAATCGTTTAATGTCCACCAAATGGAAGCTGAAAATTTGGGAAGCGAGTTATCCAGTCTTATTGCTTATTTTTTCTATGATCATTTTTGCCTTCGTTGCTTTTCTTTCCATCTGAGGATGATAAAATCCCCCTTTGGCAACAGTGCAACCATTAACTTAGGAAGGTTATTAAAATAACTCGATTCTTTCCCCTAGCAGCTAATTTATACCATTCGCAGTCCCATATAGTAGATTTATGATTCTATTATCGTAAATTTAAGAGGTTTCATAGACGAGCAACCCCGGATATAAACGGAGCCTCTGGTAAGTTATTAAAGATCTTCCGAGGTGCCGACAAAGTGTGTTTCAATCCACCGCCATAAGTCAAGCACTACGAATATTCGTGTTAACATCGGTAATAATGTCTGTATGAGCTGGAAATTAATGAGCCCCATGCATCGCTCCATTGTTTGTTCGGTTTATTATGTCTGAGAGAAGAACATACCAGAAGTTATGTATGTTACAGCTGGACATCATTCAGTCTGAGGGGTGATACAGTGGATACTTATTCAATTACATCGAAATGGGCTCCATTTGGCTCATTCAGTCAGCATTAAAATTGTGTGTTCGGGATTCGATGAAGTCGACGAAGGCCATTTTTGCCTGGTACTGATTGGCGAAGATTCTACCGGTGATAAAGTTATTGAAGTGCTTGAGATTCATCACAAAAAGGCTCTGATATGATGGTTCAGCCCGGTTGCAGAAAACTATAGTCAATAACACCAGCTGCTAACCACCATACGATAACCATGATCTGTTTTTTGGTGGGTTTTCGCCTTTGGAAAGTGCCTTAGTGGCTTATTGATGCCTAACCACTGTCCTTAACGACTCCTGCTGTCGTAGAGGATCCAATCCTCGCTCACCTGCCTGACGACCAATCCCTTCAAAATCTACGGAAAATCTTGGTCTCATAATTGACCAATTCCTTAAGTTCAACTCTCATATATCCCAAATTATGAAACGTGGCAGTATACTCAAATAGGAAGTCATTGAATCAAAACTCGAAGAAGATATCATGCAATGCCCTAGTCCTCTCTCACGCCAACTACGCAGATATAGTA